>NC_053154.1:182271826-182632326 GCF_016835505.1 Polypterus senegalus
TTATTTTTATATCCTGTTACCAAGGACTTAGGAATGTGCAATAAGTGACCGATTGACTTCCATGTTACAAAAGGTTATGTGATCAATACAGTAGTGTTCATTCTTATGTGAGCAGTGGTACTTAATAGCACATTTATTAGTCTATTATTGAACTTCAGTTGCTGGTCATCTCCATTAGTCTGTTTGTTTATAAGGAATTAGAGAAAACAAAGTGAACAGTGAGTAAAATGCAGAAGTCTGTCATGGCAGTTTGTGAATGATATGTCCAAATATGTATCAGCACATAAATCAGTCTTTTACAGAATAGGCACATCTGTGATTTATATTCTACAGCAAACAAACCATTTATACCACAAATTTGCTTAAGCAACCAAAGAACTAACATGAATAACTGCATTTTGCACCTTTGAATTCAGTCCTTTGGCATTGCAGCTAATAAAAATTCATAGATTACTAAGAGATGATGAAAACATGCCTTTGAGGAATAAAGTAAGGTTAGACAGAGGATAGGCTAGGGTCAAAAAGACAAGTAGTAAAATTAAAACAAAGTTCCAGAAACCTGAGTAGACATGAAGAAGATTCTATCACTAATATTTACTTTCCCTAACTACAATAAATTGCAAAGTCTTTCATTGTTTGTTTTTTGTTTAGCATAAATAGCCTCTGCGTGCTGGGATTACATATAGTGTCAACGTCAAGTCATGAGCTTGGAAACAAACATTGTTGCTGTAAACATGTCCATAGCAAAATCACTGCACCCATACAATAACAATACACAAAATGGCATCACAAAAAATGGTAAATCATAACAATAATATATTATATCATGTGGACATGTTGGACCTGGATACTGACAGGCTGACACAAGAAGTCTTAAAACACACACGTTTATTGACGACCTGTAACAGAAAGACAACATACAAATCACCCAAAACTCAGTCACTTTTGACTCCTCACTGGCAAGCTCCATCCTTCTCCCACCCGACTCTATCTTCCTGATTGGAGTGAGGTGGCCCGCTTTTATTCAGTCCGCAGATGTGTCGCAGGTGCCCCTTATTTAACATCCGGCAGTACTTCCAGGTGTGTCGGAAGTGCTGCAAGGGAATTCAGTCCTCCTTCCGGCAGCACTCCCAAGTGTGGCGGAAGTGCTGCAAGGGAATTCAGTCATCCTTCCGGCAGCACTCCCAAGTGTGGCGGAAGTGCTACATACTCTGAGTCTAGTCCAGGGGTTCTCAACGTCGGTCCTGGGGACCCCCTGTCACTGCAGGTTTTTGTTCCAACCAGCTTCTGTTTTCAATTGAACTTCTGGGCTAATTAAGTGAACTGATATTTCCCAAGTTCTGTGTTTAGGGAACAATATATTAATGAGAAAACTAAGTTTGCTAAAAAAAAAAATATTAAAATGTACCAAGCAGTTATATAGGAATAATGTATTTTTTTTTTCTTTTTAACAGTATTTTCATCTTGATTTTCATTCTACTTTTCAAGGTGTTCTAATTGTTTAATTAATGCATTATTTACTAATTAGTGGGTCTGATGCTAAAGTAGTTGCAGCCTTTGATAATTCAGTGTTGTTTGCCAGCGTGTCTGATCTGCTCGTTTTAAATTTTCATTATTAAGATACAATGAAGGGGGGAAAACTGCACAGAGAAAGGGCAAAGTGTAATGAAATCAACAAAAGAAAGTTAAGCATTTAAATCTATAGCAAATGCAGAAATATTTATAAATGTCTTATAAATGTAAAATTCATGCTGCTATGCTTTTCTGAATGTCGAATAAAAGAAAAAAAAACCAGCTAATTAAATGAGATCAGTGTTATCAGGTGTTGTCACTGATTAGGAATCTTGTTGGAACAAAAACCTGCAGCCACAGGGGGTCCCCAGGACCGAGTTTGAGAAACACTGGTCTAGTCCAAGCAGTGGCGGTTTTTCATATGGGCGTTTGCCCAGGGCGGCATCTTCGGCGTCGGCAAAAAAAAAAAAACACCTTTTTTTTTTTGTGCGCGCCCATGCTACCCCGACATGATGCCAGCACATTTTTTGGGATTGCTTGGGCATCGATCAGTTTTCTACTGCCCATTTGCGGGGAGTAAGGGCGCCCTCCATTTGCGAGGTGCGCCTGTTGCTTGCTGCTTTCCGCACAGGAAGGAAAGGGGCAAGGCGGCGGGGGATTCCGTGCACTCTCAGCCACAACAGAAAGTGCAACCGGGGAGTCGTTTTCTGATTGCTAAGTTGGTATGTTTGCTAGTTATAGTTTTACCATTTATGAACGATATGGAATATTCTTAATCATGTTAACATGTGCATATTCACGTTGTTTGGCTGGCCTGTGTTGGTTTATTAACATGTTTACCATTTTAACAGATCAAGTTAACCAAAGTAAATTTTTGCCTGTTCTTGTAATTACTAGCATCATGGCCGTGGTAGCGTAGCGAGAGCGCTGATGTTTACAGCGTGCTAGTGATGGGCATATGGAGGAATATTTCGGACAAAATGAAATAAATAAATAAAAGTACTGTGAAATGTGAGCATAAATAAATAAATGTGTCATGAAATGAGAGCCTTAATAAATAAATATGTCATGAAATGAGAGCATAAATAAATAAACGTGTCACGAAATATGTTTTTCGTTGCTTATTTATTTATTTCATTTTGTCCGTAACATTCCTGCAAACCGTCATGAAATACGGCTTGAAATAAAACTGTCACTTTCACTCGTCAAAGTTGAGAGGGTGGGCTCTAACACGCCCTCTAGTTACTGATTGGTGAATCGATAGCACAAGAATTAATTAGAAAAATGCTTACTACTGCCGATGAAATGGATTCTGCCGAAGATATTACGTATTTCAGAGAGAGAATTAAGGATTTATCGGAAGAAATTACAATGTTGGCGGCCCTTTTAGAACTGAGTATTTGACCCTTGTTTTACGAGTATAAAGTCAGTTGCATATTCGCAGCTACTTTTTCAAACAACTGTACATCTCTGATCAGTGGTAAAGTTGTTCAGTTCAAAATATTAGTTGGAGCTGCTTTGGGCATTTCATGTCAAAGTACCTAAACTAATACAGCCGTTGCAGCTTACCGTATATCAAACTGGCTCATTCGCCTTGTGATCGTCTTCTTCGATACACCATATAGATCTGCAATCTGTTGTACTTTTAAACCGCATAACAGAAGGTGTTCTATTGACTCATCTGGAATGTCAAAGGATGGACGTCCAGAGCAGGGAACTGTGTCACCTGAACTGGAGTGTAGTAGAGTCCGTTCCACCTATTCTTCGATAATTTCAAAAACAGTTTCATCTATATCGGAGTCTAAAAGGGCCGCCAACATTGTAATTTCTTCCGATAAATCCTTAATTCTCTCTCTGAAATACGTAATATCTTCGGCAGAATCCATTTCATCGGCAGTAGTAAGCATTTTTCTAATTAATTCTTGTGCTATCGATTCACCAATCAGTAACTAGAGGGCGTGTTAGAGCCCACCCTCTCAACTTTGACGAGTGAAAGTGACAGTTTTATTTCAAGCCGTATTTCATGACGGTTTGCAGGAATGTTACGGACAAAATTGAAATAAATAAATAAGCAACGAATAACATATTTCGTGACACTATTTATTTATGCTCTCATTTCATGACATATTTATTTATTAAGGCTCTCCTTTCATGACACATTTATTTATTTATGCTCACATTTCACAGTACTTTTATTTATTTACGCTTTTATTTATTTATTTATTTCATTTTGTCCGAAATATTCCTCCATATAGGCAGAGTGAAACATGAAGCATCAAAACGTTTGAAGCAATTGTGTCAATCGTATCGAAGCTTCGAAGCATTTGACACTCGCTTCTCTAGTGACCCCTCCTGGCCATTTTCATTAACCGTACACAAACTCATGATCCACTTCAATGACGTCTGTTATAACTCTTATTGCTTTTATTGACAGACTGACAACGAAGAGAAGCGTTTGTCAGCAACTTCTA
Source organism: Polypterus senegalus (assembly GCF_016835505.1). Taxonomy (NCBI): domain Eukaryota; kingdom Metazoa; phylum Chordata; class Cladistia; order Polypteriformes; family Polypteridae; genus Polypterus; species Polypterus senegalus. The sequence continues at coordinate 182,275,810 of NC_053154.1, forward strand.
GTGTCTGATGTCTAAAAAATATAAATGTATATATAACTAACGCCGACAGGCAGAGTGCACTATACGATAGCAAGAGTTAAACAAAATAAGACGCCTCACTCATGGATTCCCGGCTCTTTCAATTAGTATTTACTTTTTCACTGTATCATTATAAGCGCTCCTGTTATTAGTATTAGAATTAACCTTCATCTTTTCTTGAGATCACATTTAATAGCCTTAAATGATTTCTTTGGTTTGACTTAATTAAAATGGAGTAGACGGAACTTTGTCACTTTACTTTGCCATGATATAGGTAAGCCCATTTGAGAAAGAAAAGGTGAAATCCTTAAATCAGTTGTTATTCGATCAAGTATTGAAATATTTCATTTATTAATACTTTACAATATTTTGTGGAGCACGAAAGTAACGAATTAGCTACAAAGAAATGACGCCGTCAATGGCTCAACTGACTAAGGTGGTTGCTTTTCAAATTCTGAACGTAGTGCTAGCCCGCGTTCGATCCGACTTAAAGACTCATCAAAATTAACAATAATTAAAAAAAATGATCAGAATTGAATTCTTTATAACCAATTTGAACTAAATTTTGAGAGATACTGTGGAAGGATCGCAAAAGAGATCTTTTCGGAATCCCCAAAATCGCCATCAAAATGCGATGTCTAATTGCGGATGGCAGCTCACGTATTTACATTAATCCATTTCTATTCATTGCCATTTGACGTCCATGAACCCCTCCATTGAATAAGGCAGTGGCTCTCAACCTGTGGGGCGCGAAGATGTGGAAAAAAAGAAAACATCTGTTGGAACCAAAACAAATTAACTTAAACTACATTCTGATAATAGAACAATAAATACTGTATAGAGTTGGATAAATGTCGATAAAAGTTAAGTAGAAATAATCAAATATGCATCTACATTTAAAAAAATGTTGGGGGCGCGATTAAAACTGTTATGAAAATTCGGGTCGCAAATCAGGTTGAGAAAAGCTGGAATAAGGTGATAACAAACCCAGTGTGGTAGATCAGGTTGAATTTGCTCTGCTGCACCAAACATTCAAAGGTGTCAATCAGGAGCACATCAGAGAGGCTGAGAGACACGGCGCAGATCAGTCACCGGCACACAGACACACAAGGGACACTCCAATGTGAGCAGTGCACATATCAAGGTCGGCCTTAAAGATTGAGTGCTGAGGCAGCAAAAAGCAGCGGGATAAACACATCTGGACCTGCTGTTGAAAAAACATTTGCTTTTAACAACAGCATCCCTCCTTCGTGAACACATCTTCAAGGTCCGGACAGGTGATCAGTAAAAAGTTTTTTAGTCACAGCACAGTGCAATACATTTCCTAAAACATATAGTTGTCCAGTCTGTATCATTTCTAAGCATTCTTCCAGTAATAGAGGCGCAATCCCAGTTACTAACACATTAACACTCAAAGTAAGAACACATTCCACCTTATCAATTTAATATTTAAAAATTTAAACTTCTAAACTCGCCATCAACAGATACAAAAACAGTTGAAATAGTTACTCAAATTTTTTTTTGTTATAGACATAAAACAAGATGCACATTTCCATTTTTTATATATCTTTACTAGTGTTCTCGCCTTGCTCGCTTCCGGTCCACGATGGAATTTGCTGTTTAATAAAAAAAAAAAAAGAAAATCAGACTCTGTTGGGTCATAATTCACAGGGGGTGGAGGTGGGACCCGAACCCACGTGTGCTTTATTAAGAAGCGGTAACGCTACAGCTGCACCACTACAATTTTCAGGAGGATTGTATATAATGTATGTTTTTTTAATGTATACATGTATGTATGTACTGAAGACGAAAACAATTATATATAGATGTATACTATATGACATACCTTAAGTGTTGCATGAAAACGTTGCATGAGGCGAAGAATGGATATTTAGGAGAGTATTATAGTGAGAGATGTGTCGTCACCCGTATTGCTAAAGCTCTTCTTTGCAGCATTATGCATTCCACAAGTCAGCGTTTGTATGATGTATAATTTATAATTTTATTTTTTGCCACAACGTATTATCGGGCACGATCATTTAACATGTATTGATCTACAAACTTTCATTTCAATGGGAATTCTGTTGAGTTTTTTTTAACTCTGTTGATGCCATATGTACTTCAAACGGGAGCTCGATGAATAAATAATGAGTCGAGGCTTTGCGCAGAGTACTGAGATTGCGTCATGACGTGCTTTGAACGGGGCTCCGAAGCCTCAGACATGTGTACTACTGAGATCATGACGGGGCTGCTGAAGCCTCAGACATGCGTACTACTGAGATCATGACGGGGCTACTGAAGCCTCAGACATGCGTACTACTGAGATCATGACGGGGCTACTGAAGCCTCAGACATGCGTAGTACTGAGATTGCGTCATGACGGGCTTTGAATGGGGCTCCTAAGCCTCAGACAATCTTGACGGGGTGCCGAAGCCTCAGACATGCGTACTACTGAGATCATGACGGGGCTACTGAAGCCTCAGACATGCGTAGTACCGAGATTGGATCATGACAGGGCTTCGAGCAGACATGGTCACTGGTTACTGAATCTTTGTGAAGCCTCAGCACACTGAAAGGCTGTGAAGCCTCAGCACACTGAAAGGCATTGACCTCTATATTTTGAGTCTATCTGACACTTAACTCTCTAGTTATATTTTGTAATTCATATTAATATTACACATTTCAGTTGATATGGTTAAGATACAATTCAGGTAGTTGCTGAGAATTAATTATTCTTGTGGATTGCTGTGATTTCCTTTGTCTGATACATAGTGTCAAAGATATATTGTCATATATTAACTATATAATATGAAAAGATTAGGTAAATCGTTCAACCTTTTTATGGAACACTTAATTTTGTTCAAAACTGTACGTCATATAGTATACATCTATAAATATAATTTTTTCGTCTTCATTAGGAGAATACAACAATGATACTCTCGTATCAATTAACCATTTTAACGTGCATATGTCAAACAACATATTTCATCCGCCGCAGTAAGAACAGTAGTAGTTCAGTTGTGCAGAGCTCGTTAATTATCCGGATTAGGTGGCTCAGTGGTGTTGTCGCTCAGGTTCGCATCGCTGATCCTCCTCTTGTGAAAGTTTTTTTTCTATTCCTCCATTTAACAAGCTTGGACGGATAGCGAGCGAATCGAGCTATCGAGGGAAGGTTGGGCCACCGTAGTCGGGCAGGTGGCACACGCCCCTAATTATATTGTGTATGTAAAGAGTTTCACTGTAAAGCGTAATAAACTTCATATTTGTGTGTTTGGAGACCCTGGTGTCGTACTGAATTTGTATTGTAGAAAAACAAACTGTCCAGCATGCCTAAATGTGTCTCTTCGTTTCTGATCGCTATACTGCACTTCCAACTTGGGACAATTCGCTATAAAACAGTTTCAGCCAACCAGCGCCTTCTAAACATGCAGAACGACAGTGTGAACCTTAATTGTTGCGGCGCAGCATCTTCGTTTCAGTCAGTCATTGTCCTGTTAGACTATTTACTGTTAAGTGCTGCTTGAGCTACCGTTTATAGTACAACAGGTGTGGCATACGTAGTTCTTAAATCGATATTGAAATGCACACACAAGCCTACTAAATTATTTATTGAAATACCTACATTTACAGTGTCCGTTTTAGGAAGTTGTAGTTTTTACTTGTTCCCGTTATTAGGAATTATAATTTCTCAGTGTCACATATTATTCGTTACTACTCGCGAGTCCCGTATCATTGAGATTCTGTTTTATATTCTGTATAAGGAAACTTTTTAAAAGGAGCGTTGATTGAACTCACTATAGCAGACATCATTTTCTTAAAATGACTTTATTAATTTGATATTGACAATTAATCATAAGGTCAAACATCAAGGAGGATTTGAGTTTGCATGGACTGCGCTGTTCCTTTTTTTTCGTGACATCGTGTCAGTAGAGAGTGCGTCACGTTAACAATGCATTTTGTCCTAAATGACAGCGCACACGCTTTTTTATATTTCCTAAAGGCCAATGTGTCTCAGTTTGCTCATTAATATATTTTGACAGTGTATTTTAGTGAGAATGATTATAAACATATTACCCATGTTCATTTCATAGATATGTAACGTTTGGTGAATATAAATAAAAAGTAACACATATAATTATGTTGCATTGTTTATGATTAACAAAATTCATCATTTATCCGAAATGTTCTACTTATACAGTCGATTTATTCCATTTCTGAAGGTGTACATTGTCGGTATTCTCCATTGCATTTGCCCCCGAGTGTAACGTGTGCCAGTGTAACCGAGGGATGGCAGACGAGCTCACTTAATGGGTGACAAGGAACATTCTCATCCTGATGCCCTTGTCATAAATATTCCCATCTTGTGCTTTTTCTCGTTCCTGCAAGTTTACTATTATTATTGGACATGTAGAGGAAATGTGTTTTATTTTATGTCTATGAAAGGAAGGACGGTAAAGCCTTGAATGAAACTGAGTGTTGATGCTTTGGGTAACAAGACAGGTTAAGGAGCAGGGAACATTGAATGTGACATTGACTGCGGGGGATTGTGTAACTGGAAGATGGTTTAAGAATACAGAAACGGCAAAAAGTTAGTCTTTCAGTAATTCGATTTACGTAAATTATTTACTCTGTTGTGCTGCACTTCGGAAGATTACTTATTTACCAACACCCCCCAACCAACCAGCGCAGCCATTGATAAGATGAATTCTCAAGTATAGGATGTTGCTGACAAAGTCAGGTGCTTTTTTTGAAAGTTTGGCTCCAATTGTGCTTATCCAGCTGCTCCTCCTTCTCAGTACTTGAGTGATCTTTACGTTCACCTCTGGATGATTTCGCAAAGTTTCTTTACAACTTTTTTGTCTCATTAACGCAGAAATCCCGAGGCTTTCCTAAAATTGCAGAAGACACTCTTGATGGCGCTGATTCTGTTTTAAAGACAGTTGTGATTAGTTATGCAGAACACGCTTTTACTCGCATTGCTTTTTGGAAATCAATAATACAAATCAGCAACAGATCTGGGAATCACTGAATAGTAAAAACGTTTAATGAGGAATGTCTTGCGCATATACTGGTGTAATGACCACGTCGGCTTTAGTGATGATAATAATAATAATAAACCAACACAGGCCAGCCAAACAACGTGAATATACACATGTTAACATGATTAAGAATATTCCATATCGTTCATAAATGGTAAGACTATAACCAGCAAACGTACCAATTTAGCAATCAGCAACCGACTCTCCGGTTGCACTTCCTGTTGTGGCTGAGAGTGCACGGTCTGCAGCCAGACCCTTTTGGAGGATTCTCCTGTGTGAAGCTGACGCCAGCTCAATGCATGTGCTCTCTCTATTCTTTATCACAGGTTAGTAAATTCGCCATAATTGGAGTGCACATTACAGGCTTTAAAACGGTAAAATATTGTCAATGAGATTTTGAACATGTTGATAAAATGATTTGAGTTAGTTTTTTGTATGGATGTTCTTTAGCTAAAACTCCCTAAAACGTTTTCCATTCATTCTCTATGGTACTGCTAAACAAAACCATTACCGATGCGATCTATTTTCTGCCACATCCGTTTCTGCGGGCGCTGTTCTGCGCTTTTCGCCGCTCTGCCTGTTACCTGTTTGTAGCGTCTGCATTCATAGACGTGCTCCTGCGGCGTTTTTTTTTTCTGCATAAGTAAATTGTGAAGTTTAAAATGTAGATCGCGCGGTTTCACATCTATCGCTACTCCCACTGCCCGCGTGCAGCGTGTGTCGATTGATATATGATTTAATGTATATCTTTTTGATGATAATAATATTATATTAAACGAAACTACTATATAGTTAATACAGTTATCTGTCTAGTGCCTTCTCTGTCTGCCTATTATATAGTGCCTTTCCTGTTAATATCTGTTGTACAGTACCTTCCCTATCTGTCTGTATTTCAAATGTACCTGTACTCACTGCCTGCTTGCCTACCTGCAGCGTCTAATGATTAATTGCAGAGATTTTTAAAAAATGTATATTTGTGTGATACTGTTATCTGTCCGTTGCCTTGTCTGTCTGCTATTATACAATGAATTCACTGTCTGCCTATTATATAAGTGCCTTCCCTATTTATTCATATATCTAGTGCTTTTCACATGTGAATGTACTCTTACTTCCTGCTTGCCTTTCTGCAGCATCAGTCATGTAGTGATCTGTCTGTCTGTCTGTCTATTTTTTTTTTCTCCTGACAGTTTTATATCTTCTATTACACAGTGCCTTCCCAGTTTATCGGTCTACTGACTTCTCTGTCTGTGTATTATTGAATGTCTTGCATAACTTAAAAATAAGAACAGCTATAAGGACACTTGTTCATGTTAATCGTAGTCACAATTTTTAAATATTTTGAAAAGAGCATCCCACATTTATCATACAGTGACTTTCCTATTTGTCTGTCTATCTAGTGCCTTTCAGATCTATATGTACTCTATTATTCAACAGACGCTACAGGAAAGCAAGAACACCAATAAACAGGCAGAAGCATTTTTCATTTATTTTATTTACATAAATCTGATAAGTAAATAATTAACTAAATAAATACACAATAAAACTAATATATTGTTAATGCTGATCTGTCTGTCTAGTGCTTTTCACATCTACATGTACTCTCACTATCTGATTGCCTTTTTAAAAGTATCTGTTAATTAATAAAAAGGCTGTACCATTTTTCAGTTAGTAGTGCTTTCTCTGTCTGTCTTTTATACAGTGAACTCCCTGTCTATCTATATAGTAATAGTAATTTTATTATTATATAGCAGTTTCCCTATTTACCGATCATATAGTGCCTTTCCTTCCTATCTATTTATCTATCCCCTTAGCTGTTTTTTATATATCTATTATACAGTGCCTTCCCTGTTTATTTATATATCTAGTGACTTCTCTATCTGTCTGTCTATTATGCAGTGCTCTGTCTGTCTATGTCTTATGGATTTTAAAAATAAGTTATAAAGACACCTGTTCATGTTAATTGCAGTATCAATTGTTAAAAATATTTTAAAAGGAGCATCCAAACATGAAAATACAACAATCTGACTGACTGACAGCGCATACCAATTTATATGGTTAAAAAGAAAAAACAATAACACTTTCTCCCCAGCGGGGAATCGAAATTGAGTCTCCGAGGAGCAACGGGCCTGCTGTGCACTGATTGGCTGAGCAGTCTGTGTCAACTATCCGTGACTGGACCCTGCGCGGTAGGCGGGGAAAGTTAACCCGAAATAATAAACTGACTGCAGCTCTGAGAGAAAAGGTTTATGTAGTTGTTAGTGACCTCGGGCCTCATGTATAACGCCGTGCGTAGAACTCGCACTATAACATGGCGTAAGCACAAAAGCTGAAATGTGCTTATGCACAGAAAAATTCAGATGCAGGAATCTGTGCGTACTCCAACCTTCCATGTTGTTCTGCTACATATATCCCGATCAGCGTGAAAAGTAACGCTCGTGCACGCGCTTTATGTAACGGCCCAACTCCTCCCAGAATTACGCCTCTTTGAATATGCAAATGAATATAAATCGCCCTTAAGCTCAGCCTTCTGTGAAAAGACAATGGGAAAAGCACGGGGGAAAATATAAGAATTTCAGCGAATACCAAGTGGAGGTAAAGGAAAAACTTACTATTTGTTCAAATAAACCATGGTATAATCAACAAAAGGAAGTTGATCGAGTGTCATAGCGTGTTGGAGAAACTTGAAAGCTCACGTTCACAAAATCGCACAGTGCCGGAAATAAAAAAGGAGTCACATATCAAAGTCACCGTGAAAAGCCGAGTTGTAGCCCACTGTCTTGAGTGTCGTATGAAAGCTTATTAGGGTACAGAGGAAAAAAAGGCACACAGTGGGGAAAAAGCACGAAATGTCAACTTCAATCTCGACATTTCCACTTTAATTACGTGGTTTATTTTGTCATTAAAGTAGAACATCATAAACTTCATCTTAAAATCGTTTAACCAGTTTCTCAAATCACATCGTAATTCAAGTAGCACGTTAAATGCTTTTTGTATTTGATCTATGTGCCTCTGTGTGTGAATCACTACTTGCTTCTTAAACCAGCTCTCTTCCTCCAACTGGACACAGAATCCATTACATTCGTGATATTACAGCTCTCTGAATAACTAAAATACTGAGATGTATACGTGATATAATTTTCATGATGATAGGAGTTAAAGCACGTTATTAAACATGTGTTTCACTTCGATGAAATAATTTATTGCAGCAGTGCTCAGGGGTGGCTCTAGGCTTGTGGTGGCACTGGGCAGAGGAAGAATCGGTGGCTCCTTCTCCCGCCAATGTCAGTAATGTAGCTTATGCACGGTGGATGGCCATGTCCGTTGCAGACACTGCATAGCCACCTCGTGCTCATGACACAAGCATTTAACTTTTGCCGAAATTTGTCGCTGCGTTTTTAGCTGTGTTATTTTCTCTTTCTGTTTTATATTCAATATATATTGGCGTAGCCGTCACTGCAGTCAGTGCTTTTCTTTCCCCAAGTAACCGATCGCCACACAATCAGCTCTGTAATAGACGTTAAGCCATCTGTAAGCTTAGCGCCGATTCTTCAAAACGTTTAAGGAACATTGAAATATCTTCGTAGTACATGTTTAATTATTCTATTCTTAACAACACTCCCAGTGAAGAATATAGATTATTTAAATGAAGTTAAAGTTTTATTTGTATAATTAAAGATATTTTGCTGCATTTCACCTTAAAAAATATCGTCATCATATGTAAATACGCGCCTTATAAAGTGGCTCAGGTTGTGTGATATTATAACTTTAGTGCAAGTTTACAGTGGGGTGATTGTACTTATACTTATAAGTACAAACAGTTTCACAAGGTGCAATTGATTGAGTGCATTTAAAGTTCTTGGGATGAAACTGTTTCTAAACCACGAGGTCTGTACAGGAAAGGCTTTAAAACATTTTGTAGTGGCTGAGACAGCGTGTGCTTAATGCCGTATACCGATAATTCTCTTTCCGATCAGCTGCTGCTGTGATTCACACTCAGATACAGTGATATAAATACTCCGAGTGGTGCAGTGAGAGTAATATGGAAAAAGATGATCCACTGTGGCAACTCCTAACGGGAGGAGCTAAAAGAAGAAAAAGAAGTGAGAGTAACAGCACTAAAGCAGTTATGGTATTTGGAGTACTATGGCTGTTCCCTGGACCATTATATTGTTACAAGTTAATTACAATCAGATGTGTTACACTAATAAACAATATGTGCTAGTTTCAGTGTATTTATAAAGCCACGTCAGGAAAATGAGTAACCTTACACAGGAACGGTACCATTGCTTTGACGCTGGGTGCCACCAGTCTGCAAAACTGAGCGGAGAACTTGCGTACGACAAGGCATGAGGTACCGTAGAAAAGTGCGTGGCTTTACGTCAAGTGTAGGTTTTATACATCGCGATTTGAATGTGGAAAAGTTCTTGCGCAACATTTCTGTGCATATGCACCGTTTATACATGAGGCCCCTGGTGAACTGATGACTGGAGATGGTACTAAAGTGAAAATTCTTTACACTATAATGAAATATTTTGGTGCTGTATAAATATAAAATTTGATTTTGTCTCTGTTAGACATTACATTTCCAATAGTTTGTTTTATTGCACTGATTTTGTTCAGTGTTTATTAGAATGCTCGGGGGCCCGACGGGGTGTTCAGGCTAGGACCGCCCCTGAGTCCAAGGGCTATCCAGGCGCACCCTGGTGGTAGCCATGGTGGATCATAGGGTTGGATCCCCCATCTCCGTGGCCCCCATACAACCCAGAGGCGATGCCCCCCTGTGGCCCAGGGAAAACACTGCCCTTCTTCCGGTACTTACATACTTCCGGCATCCCGGTGGGGCAAGGTCCCTGGAGATCTGTCACAAGTCATAATAATAATGTAGAAATGTATAATAACATTAACAAACTCAAATTCAAAAGACAGTTTTCTCCCAATTTCCACTGGTGGTGATAGATTTTTTTTTAAAGGAAACTAGAATGGACCATCGTAACATGTGAAATGTAGGTTGGCTGTTAACATTAGAAACACAGAGGACAATGCAATTGTGTTTTGTGAGTTTAAACTTAAATTTCTAATTATTCATCAAGTTTTTATGTCATGCTCTTGTCCTTCCTTATATATTCACCACAAGCAACACCATTGAATATTGGTGCCCAGGTCTAAATCACTATCTCTCTTCACTGATATACTTGGGTGCATTTGCATAAAACGTTTACGTTGTAATTTCGATATAGTAGCTGAAATCATGGCTAGTGTTTGTTCCTACCCAAATGTCATTTTTCCCTTTCTGTCCTTCTCTCTCTCTCTCCTCCAGACAACTACATAAAAATCACCACAAAATTCCACTTATAATCACTTATATCGGATTATACATCACCGTAATTATTTCGGTTAGGTAAAAACATATATCTATTGATGATTAATACTCCTGTATGTGCTAGTGACAGGGGGTTGACAAGTGCATATAATCTACCTCTCCCTATCCACCTGCAACCCTCCTTATCCCCAGGCAGTTCGCACTCCGCAAGGCCAGGGAACTTTGGAACAAGCTCTGATTTATATGAAAGAAACCTTGTTTGTGTGACGTAATCCCCAGGCTTGGAACGGTCTGCAAGGAACTGAGAAAGACAGTCGGCACACCCTGCTGCCCCCTGGTCTGATATGGTATTACTCAAGCCCTTTAGCTGCCTCCTACTCGCACGTGTGTGACAAAATATATATTATACTGTATATTAATATATATATTTCATTTTTAAATTGTAATTTTTAATAGCGAGAAAAACACTGAAAATAAACTTTTTCACACATGCACACACTGGTATATGAGGCTAAATTAATTGCCTTCAAAACTTCAAATATTGACAGTTAACTAGTTACACTTATAACATTACAGTTTTTGATGCCTGTCCTTGAGCACACACCAACGCTGATAAACATGATCCAAATTGATTGTTCGTCTAGATTTTTGATGCAACTTTATGCACATCAGCATGTCCAAATGTTCTGCCTCAAGGCAGTTACGAGATTTTGTCCTGATGGCTTTCATGAGACTGAAACCGCATTCACAGTCGGCACTCAACGCTTGAAACTTTGCACAGATATCTGCGAGGTAGGAAAGCTTTGCAAATTCTTATTCTTTGAGTACATATTGAACTATATCGGCAAATGTCTGAAGCTGCCCGGTTTTGAGTTTTTCATACATGACAAATTTAAAATTATGACACTGCATCATCACTGCCTTTGACAGCTCATTCAGCTCAGTTGACTTGGGAAGAAAAAGACGTTCCCTTTCAACCAGTTTCATGATTTCTGTTTCTCCATTATCAAAGTCACCTGTGTTGGAAATAAGTGTGTTTGAACAACCTCCAGTCTATCAACACATTTTCTGGAAAGCAAGTCTCCATGTGCAAACAGATATGTTCAACTAACTGGACAATATGTGCCATATTGACTTCCTTATTGCCATTCATAAAGGTTTTTGCTTCCTCACTCCAGTGCACGTTCTCACCTGTGTTAAATTCTCCAGGCATGCGGCTTTCTCGGCACAATTGGCAGACTACATTGTCACTGTCATTTCAATAAACGAACGATATGGAATGTGCACCACAAAAGGAGCATTGGTATAAGCTGCAGCCCTGTCCAGAGAAATCCTGAACTAACACACAAAAAAAAAAAAATTGAGCTGAGACCATCAACCAAGCATTGGTGTCCATGGGGAGAAAGGAGCAGACATGGCAGTTAGTCACAGTGAGGCATTATAAAGGTGTATTACTTTGGTATAAAAAAACCCATTAGAGTTTCTTCACACATTTCTGTGGAATAATTCATTGGTTGAAAGTATTCAATGTTAGTGTGCCAGCGAGAGGTTATGCACTGCACCATTGTTTAAAATGGAATTCAATTTTGTTTTTATTCTCTAATGTGCTACTGCCTCCAGCGGTTGTAAAGTGTGTCCCTTAACTAAGCCGGCCATTATAACTAACTTGTTGATATGATGGGCTTCTCATGAACTGATATTACTCCGATGGTGCAGGTTGGCTCTAAGCTACAGCTTGTATGCTGGGAGCTCCTTGAACCCGCTACCATTGATAACGTATCTGAGACATGAGTCAGCGGATGAGAACACTCACACAAAGCAAGGGGTAAGGTGCATAAAGGGCCCAAGTGCTTTTATTATTTATTGTTTTTAGTGTAATGATTGGGCCAAGCTGTGGACATGTGCCACCAGTTGCACTGGGCTGCTTGAAAGGTGGAGCCTTCCCATTCAAGTGGAGGCTACATGAGGGAGGTATGGTGTATAGTAGGTCTGCGACTCAGAAAAAGAGGTCCTTTTTATTAAATGTATAATTTATTGGTCAGCTTGCTCTCCATGGATGTCTGTTCTCATGCATCTGCGGCGTGGTTGGTGGAGTAATTGGGACGAGGCCCATCTGTACATGAGGATGCCGTCTGTCTCAATTGCTTCATCTGTTTTCTGAGGTGTGTGATTGAGACACTGCACACACAGAGGCAGATAAAAGGGTGAAGGCACAGTGAGATCAAGGAGAGAATCAGAAAGGAGAAACAAAAAAAAAATGGAGGTTAAAGGAAGGTAGCAGGCAGACAAGAATGGAGCCCCAGAGAGGAGTTTGTGTGTGGTCAGTGCTCAGGAGGGGGCTGAGGGGTCACTCCTGCTGAGAGAACAGGTAGCAGGAGCTACCATCACGCTCAGGAGTGTGCCCTCACCTGGAGGATCCATTGAGTTGATAGCAATGGGAGGACAGCGTGCTTTCACCAGGTTGAGCCAGTCAGCAGCAGTGGCCGTGGAATGGAGCAGGCCCCCCCGGAACAACGTGGTATTGGCAACGGGAACCCTGATCCGGTTAAAAAGTTATTTGCGCCTGATGGTGGACTTCTCCTTGGTCTGCAAAGTCCAAAATGGGCAAGTCGAGGAGACAGCAGTTTTAAAGGGGCACCAGGGCTCTGAATTACAAAGGACAGTTTCCAGCCATGTTTTAACCTTGTTTTAAAGGATTATTTATTGGATTGATTTCAGCCTACATTAATTCACTTTTTCCGGATTGTTTATTGAACATTTTTGCACTGCAGTATTTATTTGGACACTGTTTTGTTTGATTGTTTTAATAAAAGTACTTTTACAACTACCCCTTGCTTTCTGTTTTGTCCTCATCTGCTGGCCCATCCTACAGGTACGTTATCAGAGGTAGCGGGTTCAAGAGGCTACTGGGTAGCGTAGAGCCAATCCGCTCCATCACAGTTACTTACCAAGCATACCATAAAATAGAAAAATTGCACTGGTCATCACAGAGTTGAAAAATATGTGAAGGATGTCACTACACACATTAAAGGAATGCAGTCACCTAAGGAAAAAAGTGCATGCTCCGCTCTTTCTTACATAGTTCCTCTGTGTTATTAGACCAGTCCAGCCTGGTTAACAGTTTTGTTGCTTTTTCTTTTTGACTTGGCTTTTTAGTTTCTGTGTTAAGCTTTCATGAATGATAATGAATGACTATTTGGTTATGAGCTTCACTGCTGAGTCACGTTTCATCTGCCAATCCTTAATTAAATAGAAGAATCTCTGCCTTTTTCTGAATGCCATCACCACACAATCTTAGATCATAAATTGGGGCCTGAGTCTGAGCTGTTAATCAACAGAATGGATTATGTAATTCAGAACAAATTATGAGAAGACAGGAGATTGATCTGACTTCTCAGCTATATAAAAATGAAAAAATACTGTCTCTTGCAAAGATATAAAGATGCTCAGATATGACATATGTATTTTTCTAAGGATTTGGAATCTCAGATTCAATAGGTGAAAAAAGTTCTAAGACAATTAAGCAAAAACTGCCTTTTTGTGAAACTATAGAAAATGGATTTCATTCTAACAGAATGCTGTTCCTAGGGTATGCAATCACCTGTAAGGATTAAACTGTGGATCAGTCTAAAGTTTTGGCAATATTAGCCTGGAAACCTCTTGACAGTATTAATCTAGGTCAACAGTTTTTCTTTTTTTAAAATAATTATCGTCACTTCATTAAAATATTTTAATGTTATTTCACCAATCATTTTATTAACAAAGAAAGGCCATAAAGTATTTCTTGGATCCCTGAGGCACAGCGTGCGTTTGACAATTTGAAATCTTTATATACTTGTGGTCCTATGTTAAGACATCTGGATCCATTCTTGCTATTTATTGTTGAGGTTGATGCATGCAGTATTGATGTCTGTGCTGTTTTTTCCCCCAAAGACTCACAGATACACAAGTAGTTTGTTCCTGTGGCTTTTGCTCTCCAAATAGTAGCTTTGCTGAGCAGAATTAAGATGTATGTGATTGAGAACTTCTAGCTATTATATTGATTTAGGAAGAATGGATGTATTGGCTTGTGTGGTATAGTGGGTCCGCGGCTTCAAAAATATTGCCACTTTTAAATCCAGATAGCTGTGTCAGTTTCCGTGCGTGCAATTGCACAAATGCGGGGAGTTGGTGAGGTTATTGGGGTGAGTCACACTTGCACATGTGGGTGCGTCATTCTTAATTGCTTCATCGGCTTCCTGCAGCGTGTGATTAATGCGCTTCGCCCACGAAGCCGTATAAGTACGGGCTGGCACAGGAGGAAAAAGAGGGGAAAAAAGGAGATTGAAAGACAGAAATAGTAGGAGGTTAAAAGACATGAAAGGCAGTATTGAGAGGACGATCTGGCCTCCTGGAAGGAGAAGGCAGCATGAGCAGGGGCCTCGTGAAGGAGCATAGGCTGTTGCGCTCTAGGAGCTAGTTTGCCTCACTGAATTTTGGGGTGGAGTGGGTTGAACAAGGCAGATGACCTCCCTAGGCATCCAAGGTGCCACTGAGTGAGTGTGAAGGAAGACGGGAAGAGAGCCAACCTTGGATGGTTTGACTGCGCAGTTTGGAGGCAGCCAAGACAGGGACTACGGGAGCAATGGGTGAACCGGGGAGAAAGAGAAGGAGGTGAACTGAGGTTGTGAGGAGTTAGACTGAATTTTAACCTCTGATTATTTATTGGATTTTTACCCCCATTTTCACCTGGTTTTATGGATTTTTTTTTTTTTTTAAGAACACGGCACTGTGGACACTTGGTTTTGTTTTTGACTGTTTTTAATAAAAGCACATGAGCACTTTCCACCATTGCCTTGCTTCATCTGATATTTGTCTCTATTTGTCAGTTCATCTCAGTCATATCTATCGAAAGTGTTAGGTGCTAGAGACTTGTGTATGTGAGGAAGGAGTCTGGAGGGGATCCGCACCGTCACAGCTTGAAGGTGCTACTTATTCACTTTTACTTTACGGCAATCATAAAAATTTGATGCACCTTAAAGAAGGAAAATGCAGACAAGGTGGACTCTGTTCTTTAGACAATTTAACTTTACTGTTTCTTATTGTTCTAGTGATAAAGAAAAGAAAACTGATGCTTTATCTAGAATGTCTGACCCTGATGAAACCTCCTATACCCATTGTACTCTCTGAGATCGGTTTGTTTTTTTTTATTATATATATAAATTATTTGAATAGGATTATAAATAACAACCTGGTTAAGACTGCAGATGATAACAAGCTAGATGGATTGGCAGATAATCTAGAATCTGTTGAATCATTACAGAGGGACTTGGACAACATGCTTGCTTGGTCCGAATTGTGGCAGATGAAATTTAAATAAATGTAAAGTAATACACTTAGTGAGACAGATTTAGGAGTTGTAGTGGACTCATAACTATGAACCTCCAGGCAGTGTTCAGAAGTTATTAAGAAGGCTAACAGCATGTTAGGTTATATAGAATGATGTGTGGAGTACAAGTCAAAGAAGATAACGTACTGGTTAGACCTCATCTGGAATACTGTGTGCAGTTTTGGTCTCCAGGCTATAAAAAGGACATAGCAGTACTAGAAAACATCCAGAAGAGTGACTAGGCTGATTCCAAGGCCCTAGGGAAAAGTTATAAGGAAAGATAAAAGAGCTGAGCTGTTTCAGTTTAAGCAAATAGAAATTAAGAGGTGATATGATTTCAGTGTTTAAAATTATTAAGGGAATTAGTACAGTGGGTCAAAATTGCTACCTTAAAATGAGTTCAGCAAGAACACAAGGACACAGTTTAGAATCTTGTTAAAATTAAATTTTGCACAAACATTAGGAAGATTTTCCTGATATAGAGAATCATAGACACATGGGATAAGTTACCAAGTAGTGTGGTAGACAGCAAAATTTAGGGACCTTCAAAACTAAAGTTGGTTGTTATTTTGGAAGAATTATGTGGATAGGACTTGTGAGCATTGCTTGGCTGAATGGCCTGTTCTCATCTAGGTTGTTCTTATTGTAAGATTTGGTTAGATCTGCTCAGAATAGGGCACCTAAACCAAAGAAGTTTCCCCTGGGTAAACATTATGTTCCCTCAGATTTAATAATAAAGATAATTTAATTATAGTTCTGCTATGTTTGAGCATTCTGATATAACTCAGTCTTTAATGTTGTTAAAAAGGTGCTTTTAGTGAAACAACATGAAGAAAGATGTTCATAATTACACTGCTAATTGTGATACTTGTTGCAGGGCCAAATCTTCTTAGAGGTTGCACGTTGGGTTGTTGCAGCCATCTAATTATACTCGAGAAGCTATTTTACTCAATTTTATTAACAATCTTCTACCTTCTAATAGTTACACTACAATTTTGGTGGTAATCAACCATTTTTCTAAGTGTGCATATTTTATTCTCATTAAGAAACTGCCTTTGACTAGGGAATTAGCCAGTCTATTCCTAAAACATGTAGTTTGTTTAGATGGTTTACCTTGCTCATCATTTCCTACCAGAAGCTGCAGTTTGTGTCTTGGTTTTGAAGATCCTTCTGTGATTGTCTGGGTTGTACTGAGGCTAATGGCCAGACTGAAAGGAGG
Source organism: Polypterus senegalus (assembly GCF_016835505.1). Taxonomy (NCBI): domain Eukaryota; kingdom Metazoa; phylum Chordata; class Cladistia; order Polypteriformes; family Polypteridae; genus Polypterus; species Polypterus senegalus. Next base: position 182,292,774 of record NC_053154.1, read on the forward strand.
AAATATGGAAATCTATTTTTACTATCGGAGGTTTTAGGAATGTAATGTTGCTATTTTTAGGATGCTCAGCCCAACCTGCTACATCCACCTGGGCTTGGATCCTACCTTATAGTGTCATAGCAATTCTATATTGTTCAAATACAACGATGCAACAGTCTTCTGCAACCAGGTATTTTTATACTCAGAAAAGATGATAGATAATCCATAGAGAAGCTTAAAAGCATAAAACGCATCTTGATGATCATAAATAAGGAACACTGGAAGTGTTTCACCTTGTTCAGTAAAATTTACTGTTGCCAGCATTAGTGCTGCTTTCCAGTAACAGGATAGGTCTGATGCAGCAGCCTATATGAGAGAAACCCCAAACAGGTAAGATCCTTTTCACTGATAGTACAGAAGCCAGCAAGAAACATATCACTACTTTGATGGAATAGGTCCAAGAATCTATTATAAACTTTTTGTGCGTGATTTTTGGTTTTGTCACAAATATGCCTCAGAAACATAGTAGACCTATTTTCTTTGGTCGAAACTTTGCTGCTTCATAGTGGGTGTATGCACTTAAGTTTTAAATCTTAGTTAGTTTCACAGTGGGCCCCAGGTACCCATAAAAACACAACAGCGGGGTTATTTTTTTTTTTAAATTATAAAATGTACTTCTCTTTAGAACAAAATTTCATGTGGCAAATTTAATATATATCATGATTATGAGGAAAGAATTTCAAAATTGAAAAATACCAAACTTGCCATTTTATGTAGTATGAAATCTAGGATTTTCAGAGAGATTATGCAGTCTTAACTTCCAGCACACAATCTGTTGCAATTTGGGTTCTGTGTTACACATATAAAAGTGATAAACAGTTCTTTAGAAAATTTCACTTTATTCCAAACTATTAGGAACAATTTTGGAGCTGCAAAAAGCTTTTAATGTGTGTATGTCCCTTTACAGGATACCACAATTCCCTTAAGAATCAAATAATGTAACTGAAAGAAATGTATGAAATTACTAATTTCTAAATAGTACACAGATGTGGAACAGCAACACTACGTCTTTAGACATATTAAATATTTTGTGCATCAGCCCACTGGTAAAGCAAAGTCTAATATCTAATCGGTCTGGAGACAGGTGCTCAGTTTAATTCTGGCTTTTCTTTGTGTAACCATTGTGAAAGCCAACCTAACCAGAGATCGACAGACACCGTCTTAAGTCCACGATACACGATTAATTAAACTATTTACAAAATAAAGTCCCAAGTCTCGCACAGCACACAGTGCTTCCAGCACCAAACACCTCTCTCTCTCTCTCTCTCTCTCTCGACCTCTCAATGGTCCTCTTCAGGCCGACTTCTCCCACTCTCCGAAGCCTTGTCTTTTGACACCCGACACCAGCTCCTCAACTGTTGGAAGGCGGCCCCTTTTATGTTGCCCCGGATATGCTCCAGGTGCCTCTTGATTAACTTCCGCCAGCACTTCCTGGTGTGGCGGAAGTGCCGGCTGAGCAACCGGAAGCACTCCGGGTGACCCTGGAATACCTCCTGCCAGCACTTCCTGGTGTGGCAGAAGTGCTGGCTTCCAGAGCTTCAGGATTCAGAACCCGCCCCCTGGCAGTGGCCACAGGCCCCTATATGGTTGAGCTTCCCAGCTCGATTCCCGTGACCGCTATAGCAACCAGGGCGGCTGTCCTCTCCTGGCAGAGGCGCTATATAGGCGTCCCGGCTGGGTATGGCACCCAGCTGCTTGTGACACCGTGTAATGTGTTTTTTATTTTCCAGATTATATCTTTCACTTCCCAGAATTTTTCTTTGCAATTTGAAGTCCAACTCCAAAGCACTTTGTCCACCTTCAGTCAATCTATTATAAGAACCAGATAGTTTTTTTTATAATGCAGGTACTTATAGGTGAATTTTTATAGCAAATGTTTCTCATAAGTTGTCCTAAATGTTTTCTGTTGTTCTCTTTCCCTATCCCAGTGCTAAGGTATTTGTGCATGTTTTTTGCATCTTTGCATGTACTCCATTGTGCCTAATGTTTGAGACCTTACATGTAATTTTGACCCATCTTACAATTAAGAGTCTCCAGTTCCCTTTGATATTCCAAATGCATCATTTCAGTGAAATCTGTGACTCTAAAGTCAATTCAAAGACTAATTGAATAATCAATTATTTAATTAGTCTTTATTTTATATTTTGCTCTTCAAAGAACATTACGGGATAGCCAACTTTACAAAGACAACAATGGTATGATTATCAGCAATATGAATTAAAGCACATAATCATTAAATAAAGTTTTACACTGCTGGCCTAGCTCTCTTTCTCAGGGGTGGGGCTTGATTTGTTTCAAACCTTTTTCTTTTTTTCTGTTTTTCTTTTTGTAAAACTCGAGTTGTGTATGGAGTGTTACTTGATTTTAAAAAAAGTAAATAAAATTAAAATATACGTAAAAAAGATATCCAGCAGTATTGCCCTTCTGTCTCATTTAAATATCCATCCATCCATTTGCTAACCCACTGAATCCAAATACATGGTCACGGGGGTCTGCTGGAGCCAATCCCAGCCAACACAGGGCACAAGGCAGGAACCAATCCTGGGCAGGGTGTCAACCCACCGCAGGACACACACAAACACACCCACACACCAAGCACACACTTTAGGGCCAATTTAGAATCGCCAATCCACCTAACCTACATGTCTTTGGAATGTGGGAGGAAACCGGAGCGCCTGGAGGAAACCCACGCACACGGGAGAACATGCAAACTCCACGCAGGGAGGACCCGGGAAGCGAACCTGGGTCTCCTAACTGCGAGGCAGCAGCGCTACCACTGCGCCACCGTAATTTTAAACTTATGTTAGATTGAATGACATGTTGTTGTGAGCTTTTCCTTTTTTTCTAAAATTAACATTTTCTTTTTTTGTTTCTTTCTTTTCAGTTGGCCCACCAGCTCTTTTACCTATGTACTTTCAGTGGTATATCTTTTATTTTGCAGTGAAACAGCAACAGTGGGTGGTAAGTACAATTTGCATGTTTTCTCCTCTAACAATTGTTTATGATATAATCGTGCCACAGCAGTCGGCACTCTTTACTCCCATGTGCCTTGTGAGCATCTATTTAGTATTAATTAACGCTAGTATGGTTTTGATTTTTAATCTTACTTCCAATGTTACATTAATCTGCATGAAGTGTGTGCAAAATTCACAATGGGGAGAGAACAAAGAAAATGTAAGTAAAAAAAAACTGCCTACAATAAGTTTCAGCTTTCAAATATATAGCACTGCCACCATTGATCTTGACGGGACCCTCTTTGTAACAGAAACATAGATATAAAAATAATAATAATTTTTTACATTTATATAGCACTTTTGTCACTCCTTAAAGCACTTTACAAAGTGAATTGGGAGCCAATTCAACCACTAATGTGCATCATCCACCTGGATTATGCAGTGGCAGCATTTTGCACCAGTATGTTTACCACACATTAGTGCTGAAGGGATGAGAGATAGTTAGCCAGTTTGAGAAAGGGGATGATAAGGAGCCCAGAAGAGTAGGCCATGGTGGGTAATTTAGCCAGGATATCAGGATATATCCTACTCTTTACGAAGGATGCCCAGGAATCTTTTATGACCATAAAGAGTCAGGACCTTGATTTTACATCTCATCCGATGTATGGCACCATTTTTACAGCAAATTGTCCGTATCTCTGTACTGTGACATTGGGATCCACATTCGGACCACAGGGTAAGCTCCCCCGAATGGTCTCAACAACAACTCTTCAGCAGCAACCCAAGCTTTTCTTGGTTGATCTTTCATCCAAATACTGTCTGGGCCTGAACATGCTTTAGTTCAGGTGGATAATCTAATCTGAAGTGCATGTAGGGTCTATAATCTCAATATTCACAATGGTGTTTTTTTTTTTTAATGGGGCATTTCACTGCCTTTTGTACTCAAAGTTTATCTTGTATTTATAGTGAAAGGTTAAATACATCAAATATAAATGTTCATTAAAACACTTTTTATTTCAGGAATGTGTCCTTTGTTGAGCTTGAGGCTACATAGTGAAACAGCTGTTTTATTTGAAGTTGCAGTATTACTGTTCATTGTATTTTATAAGACACATATTCTAATGCAATAAGTGGCTTGTCTAGAAACCTATATATATAAAATGCAAAAATGACTCACTCAATCACTCATCAACAAAAACACTATTTCCCATTTAGTTAAAAAGAAATTTGATGGAATCGTACATCTAGGGCAGTAGGTATCTGCTAATAATAGACATATCAACATTGAGAGATTAACCCTTCTATACTAATAAAAGGCAAAACCCTCACTGACTGACTGACTCACTCACTCATCATCAATTCTCCAACTTCCAGTGTAGGTAGAAGGCTGAAATTTGGCAGGCTCATTCCTTACAGCTTACTTACAAAAATTGGGCAGGTTTCATTTCGAAATTCTACGCGTAATGGTCATAACTGGAATGTATTTTCATTCATATAATGTAAAAGACTGCAGCTCGATAGTAAACCTATTTCAATATGGCAGTAAAACAATTTCAATATATTCAATATATATATATCAGCGCTTCCCGATTCATTTTACCCTCGCAACCCCTTGGTTTGAGAAGAAGTATGAAAAAATATGAGGTTAACGCAGAAAAACGGATCACCAATTGAAGCTTTATGAATAATGGATACTTTATTCGCCATCAATAATTGTTTTGGAAAAGCCTTATTCAGTGTAATCCTCCTTCCATTTTCTAATTTTTTTGTGACTAGCCATGATTAAATGAATGGTAAAAAAGTACGAGCGAAGCGAGGGTCACTTATTGAGGCAGGCAGGTGACACCTCAATAGCTCGCAGGCTCGATGTGGTGCGCGTCAAGTCGATCTAAAATGCGCAATCAGATTAAAAAAAATATATCTTTTCAAGTTCTAATTGGATATAAGTAGGTTCTATTTAGTCGACAGGAATATCTTTGGTAGGAATGTAAGTTGAATTTAGTCTTTAAATTTCTATGGCGAAGAAAAATTTATGCAATGATGACTAAATTCAACTTACATTCCTACCAAAGATATTTCTGTCGACTAAATAAAATTTACTTATATTTAAAATTTAAATGGAACTTCAACAGATACTATAGTTCATAATACCCATGCAGCACTAAGTGCACGTAAGAGCGGAAGTCATCTGTTTTAACAAGCAGCGTATTGCACTGATACGAAATACCCTACCCATTTAATTATTTAGGAATGGATAGATAAATTAAGATTTTGTACAAATGTTTTTCATTTTTCTTCCTCGATGGATTCTGGCACCCCAAGCAACAGTTGCTCGCACCCCAAAGGGTATATATACGAGGGGGGACCCAAAAATAACTGGAATTTTGTTGTTGTTATGTTGGTACTTGTAGTATGTGGTTTGGCCGCTAGGGCGATCTATTTACATTCCTCACAAGTCAGTCTGCCAAGTGCCATCAGTCTGGAAGGTTGTGCTTGTGTTCAGTGAATTTTTTTTGTAAAAGTAGTTTTGTGCAAGCGTCATTTTTTTACGATATCCGATTATCATGAGCAACGCATGGCAGTGAAATTTTGTTTTCTTCATGAAAAAAGTGTTGCAGAAACTATTGTTATTGAAACGGTATGACAACCCTGAACCACCCACACTACTCACCAGATTTAGCTCTGTGTGATTTCTTTTTGAAATTCCCTCGGATGAAAAAAGACTTGAAAGGAAGGCGTTTTGCTGATGTCGAAGAGGTAAAACAAGAAACGACCAGAGCATTAATGGGCATTACTTCAGACGAATTTAAAAAATATTTTGAACAATGGAACAAACGGTTAGATAAGTGTATTTCTGCCAATGGAGAGTACTTTGAATTAGACTAATTGTAGTTTGTACAGAAAATTAACTTAAACATGTTTTAAAAATATTTCCGGTTATTTTTGGGTCCCCCCTCGTGTATATCTATACTAATAAAAGGCAAAGCCCTCACTCACTGACTCATCACTAATTCTCCAACTTCCCGTGTGGGCGGAAGGCTGAAATTTGGCAGGTTCATTCCTTACAGCTTCCTTACAAAAGTTGGGCAGGTTTTATATCGAAATTCTACACGTAATGGTCATAACTGGAAGCAGTTTTTCTCCATTTACTGTAATGGAGATGAGCTTCAACGCCGTGGGGGCGGAGTTTCGTGTGACATCATCACGCCTCCCGTAATCACGCAGTACATAGAAAACCAGGAAGACCTCAAAAAAGCGCTCAAGAAAACATGCATTATATAATTGAGAAGGCAGCGAAACAATAAGAAGCGAGTGAGTGACATATACTACCATATATTCATGAGTGTTGCCAGCTCGGAAAGAAAGCACGGTGTAAACCTAAACTTTAAATTAAGTTCATAGACAGGCTACCACTGGCGTTTCACATACACACAGGTAATGCGGGATACAAGTTTAATGAGAGGACGCAGGATATAAACGAGTTTTGATCACTTTGTAACTAAGTTAAAATTGTAGGTGAAGGGGTGTGCTTATGCAAATTCCGAGAAACTGTGTTTGTGGGGGATTGACAGTTAAGGCGGGGGGGGGAGTCACGTCATCATCTCCCCTCCCACCTCATTTTGCTCTGAGCTGAGCTCCGCGGCTAACGCTGTCTTCCGAAGCAAATTCCTCAGACTGCCACCAAATACTCACAGAAAAATCCACAAGTTAATACACACGCTGTCTCTATAGAGTTTCTACACACTGAATCCTCCAGGCACTACTTACAAAAGGTCACATTGACAATCGTGTTACGTTATTTTTAAAATCTTTCCTTTTCTTAGCACAAGCACAGCCGAGAAGCTTCGATGCATGTGCTCCATAACGCGTTAAAAAATAATGCATTTAATCACACTTTGCATTACAAGCAAAGGGAGCTTTGTCAATGCATGATTTCCTGGTACACGGATTACATTGATCAGCGCATCCCGATTCATTTTACCCTCGCACCACCTTAGTTTGAGAAGAAGTATGAAAAAATATGAGGTTAACACAGAAAAACAGATCACCAATTCAAGCTTTATGAATAATCGATTCGCCATCAATAATTGTTTTGGTAAAGCCATCCTCCTTCCATTTTATAATTTTTCCGCCACTAGCCATGATTAAATGAACGGTAAAAAAGTAAGAGCAAAGCGAGGGTGACTTATTTAGGCAGGCATATATATGACAGCAACACTCATGACAATGTCAATCATGTTACGTTATTATTAAAATGTTTCCTTTTCTTTTTGATTACTTCTTTAACACACTATTTCTCCGCTGCGAAGCGCGGGTATTTTGCTAGTTATTAATATAATGCTACATATATTCTCTGAATTGCATTGAGAATGGGTGTTATACAAAAAAAGATGGAGCGTAAGTGATTGACAAGTGTAAGAAGCTAGGGGTCACTGTTGCTCCTTTAACCCCAAAAGACAGACATTCAGGACACAAAGTAAAAGCAACAAGAAATGTTTTAATTCTTTTTCTTCATAGTGCCTAAAGCACCACCACTAGTGATGAGCGAGCATGCTAGGCCGAACATGTGTTTGGCTCGAGCATCGCTATGCTTGGAGCATGGCGCTACTCGAACGAGCACCACATGTGCTCGTGCTCCATGCTCGAGTCTCCGCCCCACACGTTTCGCGGGTTGGAGACAGCCAATCAAGGGGCAGGTAAGTACTGCCCTCACTGTAATGCCAGTAGCCATGTCAGGTGCTGGCATTACAGTGATTGGCTGGCCAGAACACGTCATTGGGTGCTATATATGCAGGCACTGGCATATAATGTTTTAGACCATCAGCTCACCTGCAGGCACTGGCATATAATGTTTTAGAGCGTAATTTTTCCTGTAAAATTGATTTTTTTTGGGGGGTTTTGGGCGTGTTTGTCAGGCTGTAAAAGTGGCGTAAAACTCGGACAAACTGGTTCCCAGCAGCGACTTGGGAGTCCAAAATGCATCCAGACATCGTCCCCATGCTGTTCTCGGTCCATTTGGGTGGTGTTTCTGTCACTTTCTGACCTTTTCCAATGGACCAGGCACCCTCCCCTCTTCAGGGCAGGGGGTGCCTGGTTGTTTCCCATTGACTTACATTATACTCGGGTGCTTGGTAGAGCACACGAACATCGCAATGTGTTCGGACTGAACACACGGACGCCCGAACACTTTGGTGCTTGCTCATCACTAACCACCACCACCACAATATCAGCTAATAAATACAATAATTACAATTCTCTCTCTTTTGTATTCTCCTCCACACCTCCCAGCAAGCTTTGTCCAACTCTGCCTGACTCTGGCTCACTTGCTTGTTCTTCAGCCATCCTTTAAATAGTGCCCAACTGGAAGTACTTCTGTTCTTCCTCCCATGTGACTTGCCAGCACATCGGGATCAGATAGAGAACTCAAGTTCTTTAGTCAGCACAGAAGTACTTCGAGTCTCCCGTCCACGTGATCCATTAGTACTTTCAGGCTATGGGGAAAGTATGACTCCAAGGTCCTTCGACAGCTCCCCCTGGCGGCACCCACAGTACCCAATAGGGCTGAGAAACCAAACTCCAAGTCCCAGGATGCCCTGCGGGAATCTGGGGCACTGCTATACTCCAGGGGAGCTGCCATCTAGCGTCTTGCGGGAGGTAGTGTCCAAAAGTAACTGCCTTCCCCTGTCCTTTCATTCTCGGGGCATTACAGCCGGGTTGAGCTTCCGGCCGTCCATCGCACAGGTCACACAAATAGCACTGCTAGCCAATAGAGTGGATGGATCGCTGAAGAAGGGGAGGTGTCACGGACCAAGAAAAAAAGATGTCATCACATTATAAAATGGAAAGTTCCAAAAAGCAAAAAGGAGAAATACTTTACTTGAGTGTAATGGTAATAGGTAAACCTGCACTGCTGCATTATAAGATTCTATTAATAGATGCCGGTTAGCAATGTTGAGAGGGATAGCTGAAGGACATAACATATGTAGATATTGGTGGCCAGTAACTTCAAGTTGTGGAACCCTCAAAGGGAGAGACTGCACAGAAAAGGTGTGAGCAGTGCAAAGCAGGCTGTTTCAAGGAAAAAAGTGAAGCTGTGGGGAACAAACCATAAGGGATCATTTTGCAGTAGAATTTTCAGGTAGAACTTTCTCCAGAAAGGAGGTGTGCTACGAGGCCAGAATAGTTGAAGGATTAATGTTACTGTGCCATGGATTTGGAACTGCAAACCTGGGTGTAGAGACATTCTTGGTGTACTCCAGGACACTGGTGTGGGTTACAGATACATTTTGGGTATGCTCCTAGCCCAAAACATTGTTTCTTCTAAGTGGTAACCCCTAGATGAAGGCAACAACTTGAACTATAGTTTTCACCCATTACAGTTTTTCTATTGTGTTGATTTATAATACATGGGTTATTTGTTCAAACTCTTAATAAATCTTCATGCTATGTTCACTATGACAGTGCATTGCAATATATACTCAGATTTTACATTATTCCTACAAATTACACATTTCAATCCAAAAGAATACACTTTCCTGTAAAACTGTGTTTTGCCATGAACATCAACAAAAGCCAGCTTATTTGGAAAATCAGAAAAAAGCAGGAATTAATCAAATGCAGGAATGTTTTTCTTATGGACAAATGTTTGTAGAATGTTCGAGAGTAAGCTGCTTTAGTGTCCCAATAATACTATTGCCTATTGATTTGACTGAAGCCTTTATCTAAAGACTACTTACAACATTTCAGATACAATTTGTTGTATTTCTTTTGTTGTTGAAGTTGGAGCACAGGCAGGTAAACTTTTTTTTACTCATGGTTGTATACAAAAAGTACTTAATTAATTACATAGTACTTCATATAACACCTGATTAACCAAGAGCACTATAACTGACACCCATTGTCTAATGAAGTTTAACGCAGCCAGTATAGTTAAAACGTCAAGGGGATAATGTTTTTTTAGCATGACAGATCTGTGTCAGTGAGTTGAAAACACTTTTTGGCTTTTGACATTAACCAATTCTTCCTTTGAGTTCATTAACAGTTTTGTATCTAGGCCAATCTTCTTCAGATTTTGTTCAAAGTTTAGCACATCATTTTTGGCAATTTTAAGAGATACACAATCTCTAGGAATTACTGTGAGTGAAAAAGAGGAAATGACCAGAAGATGAACACAGTCACTACTGCAAGCAGAAAAAAAGATCAAGTAACCAAAACCAAAGTTGAATTTAGTCTTTAAATTTTTATGGTAAAGAAAAAGTTATGCAATGATGACTAAATTTAACTATATAAAGTCAAAACTTTTATATATATAAAGTCATTCCCGAATATATAAAGTCAAACCTTGATTATATAAAGTCACTGTCGGAATAAATAAAGTCAAAACCTGAGTATATAAAGTCAGCACTGGAATATATAAAGTAAGCGCTGCAATATATAAAGTCAAAACTTCAATATATAAAGTCAGCGTTGGAATATACAAAGTCAGCGCTGGAATATCCATCCATTTCCCAACCCGTTGAATCCGACCACAGGGTCACGGGGGTCTGCTGGAGCCAATCCCAGCCAACACTGGGCGCAAGGCACGAACCAATCCTGGGCAGGGCACATGCATCATTTTCAAAACATTAAACGAACAGTGTTTTTTTAATTTATTTTTCTGAATACGTTTTTGTTACCTTAGTTAAGTTCAGAGTCGTTTCAATCAATAGAGTTTGACTTTCACTTTATATATTCAGGTGTGAGTTTATATACTCCGATGTTGACTTTATATAATCAGGAATGACTTTATAAATTCCGACGCTAACTTTATATATTCAGGTTTTGACTTTAGATATTCCAGCACTGACTTTATATATTTCGACGCTGACTTTATATTTTCCAGCGATGACTTTATATATTCAACTTTTGACTTTATATATTCAGAAACAAGTTTGACTTTATATATACCGACGCTGACTTTATATATTCAAGTTTTGACTTTATATATTCCGACAGTGACTTTATATATTCAAGTTTTGACTTTACAGTAATCCCTCCTCGATCGCAGGGGTTGCGTTCCAGATGAAAGTCCGCGAAGTAGAAACCATATGTTTGTATAGTTATTTTAATATATTTTAACCCCTAATAAACTCTCCCACACTGTTAACATTATTAGAGCCCTCTAGACATGAAATGACACCCTTTAGTCAAAAGTTTAAACTGTGCTCCATGACAAGACAGAGATGACAGTTCCTTCTTACAATTAAAAGAATGCAAATATATCTTCTCTTCAGGAGCAGAGAATTTCAGAGAGAGAGAGAGAGAGAGCGCTCGCAAAGAAAAGCAAACAATCAAAAAATCAATACGTGTGCTTTTAAGTTTAAGCGGCATTTTTTAGAGGAGCGTCAGTATCTTCTAAGCAAACAGCCTCTGTGCAAACAGCCCCTCTGCTCACATCTCCTCCGTCAGGCGCAGAGAACGTCAGAGAGAGAGAGAGAGAGAGCGAGATTAAAGCAAACAATCAAAAAATCAATACGTGTGCTTTTGGAAGCACCACGATAAAGCGGCATTTCTTAGAGGTGCGTCCGTATCCACTAGGCAAACAGCACCTCTGCTCACACCCCCTCCGTCAGGCGCAGAGAATATCAGAGAGGGTGAAATAGAGGCAGAGACGAGCAAACAATCAAGCGCCGCATGGGAAGCATATCTTATAGCATTGAGAAGTTTTAGTTAATATGTAATACATGCTCTGATTGGGTAGCTTCTAAGCCATCCGCCAATAGCGTCACTTGTATGAAATCAACTGGGCAAACAAACTGAGGAAGCATGTACCATAAATTAAAAGACCCATTGTCCGCAGAAATCCGCGAACCAGCGAAAAATCCGTGATATATATTTAGATATGCTTACATTTAAAATCCGCGATAGAGTGAAGCCGCGAAAGTCAAAGCACGATATAGCGAGGGATTACTGTATATATTCGGGAATGACTTTATATATTCTGACGCCGACTTTATATATTCACAAAATCAATGTATTTGCCTGTTTGGCACCACATAGTATATATGTGTGTGTGTATATATGTACACATGTATATGTATATGTATATGTATATGTATATATATGTATATGTGTGTGTGTATATATATATGTGTGTATATATATATATATATGTGACAACATCACTCACAACAGTGACAAAACAATTACATTGACAATCAGGTTACGTTATTTTCAAAATGTTTTCTTTTCATTGCTTCTTTAACACACTACTTCTCCGCTGCGAAGCACGGGTATTTTGCTAGTGTGTATAGAGAGAGAGAGATAGATATGAGACCAACACTCATATCAATGACAAAACAATTTCATTAACAATCATGTTACGTTATTTTTAAAATTTTTCCTTTTCTTTTTCATAACTTCTTTAACACACTACTTCTCCACTGCGAAGCGCGGGTATTCTGCTAGTAAATAATAATTGGACTTTTTATCTGGTGTCTGACGTGGTGTCTGAGGGTACAAGGGAGCGAGAGAACCCTAATCTGTCACAGTTGGCATAGTCGGCAGGATTTTCTGGCCATCAGTTTGGCAGAGTACCTGAATTAAAAAAAAAAATGACTGTGGACATAACCCTAAGAAGGCAGCGTCACGACACATGGGAAAATTCGCCAAACCCAAATTTACCAAGTCAGTCATGGGCAAGAAGGCCAAGCAGAGCTGCTGTACCAGCGGAAGTCCAGCACCTAATATTGTCGGCGCTCAAAACGAGCCACGGAGCAACTACGCGTATCGGGGGATGTTTCCGAAAGACGACAACTGCTACGAGGTATGTACCGGGAGCGAAAATGAAAACCTTTTTAAAGTAACGCATCTTGTCACGTGCTCATACCTCGTAGAGAAGCATTCGGAGACCCTGCAGGAGGCAGAAGGTACTTCCGAAGGCGATAGTATGCTCTCGCTCAAACGGAAGTGCCAGAAAGACTTCCGCATTACGGGTGCTGGTGAGGGACACGTGACCTACCACAAGGGATTCCAGGAAGGTGACGTTCCATGTCCAACTGTTTGTGGTTTCGCCCAAGAAAAGACGGACTTGGTTTTTCCGAAGGGGAAAGGGGAGGCGAGCGAAGCACCACTCTCCTTACAAAAAGGTAAGGAGGTCCAGGAAATGACTGATCGGTCAGTTAATAAATTGAGACAGATGGTTTGCAGTCAGCCAAAAGTGGCACCGCGGACCTCTGTAAAAAAAAAAAAAAAAAACTCAAAATCCCAGGTTCCCTTGCGGAACCCTTCAGAGCACGTGCCAGGAGCGGGCGTGCTTATTGGCTCCCAGCTGGAGGGTAAGGCTAGTGAATTAAGTAACTTTTTGAACGTGTGCGAGCTGGAGAAGTTGCTTCAGCCCGTGCACAGTTTTTTACAGGTGGTGCAAACAATCCAGACGATTGTTGAAGTCTTGAGAGGAGCGGCTGAAAAGCCTATGAACAAATTAAATGAGTACCTGCGGCGATTGTCTCAGGAGCCTCCTGTCTTAATTGATTTGGCAGTACAGGTAGGTAAAGCTGGTACCGTATATAATGAAATAGGGACGCAGAGTGATACAGGCCCACGTTTAATTCATAGTGGGCGCCAAGTGAATGCGTGCCCTACAAGAGAGACTGAAATTAGAGAGACATTAAAGAGTGGCCGGGGGAAGGGCTGATCGAGCCAGAGCAGCTGGATGGTGCTGTCTCTTGGAGCGATTCGGTCATAAAGACCCTGACCCGTGTTATTAATAAATGTTAAGGGGTGCAGACAGGGAAGGGGCTTTCTTTCTGTCATAGAGATACCCAGACTGTCAACAAAGAGTAAGCAGAAGATCCCAAAAATAAAACGGGGGGGTCTCCTGACAAGAAGGAGAAAGGCATAAATAGCACAGAGGCAGCAGGGGAACCCTCCTCAGCGAGAAAAGAGAAAGAGACAGAGTTTCCCGAGTGTTTCCAGCATCGCAGAGGAAGAATTCCAGGAGGACAAAGGCGGAGTTACGGATGCTGACGGCTGGGCCATATTTGGCACAACTGTCCCTGGAGGTCAAGGGATAAAGTGGATTACCGTTATGAAATTCCCCCTAGGTTCTCCAGGTACCATTTCAGAAGGCACAACGAAGGTCCGCCCAGAAGTCCTACCTGGAGGAAGACATCCCTCGTAGGGCTGGCCGCTTCGAACCAGGGTTCTTCGCTGGGGTGGGGGAGTACTGTGATGTATGGTCGGCTGTTCATCCCGGCCAATACCCCCACGCCACCAGGTGGAGCCCTCCCTGCAGTATGGAGGTGCCCCAAAGACCACCAGGGCATTATGGACATTGGAGTCTTTATTCACAGCCCTGCTGGATACAATGGGGGCCGCCAGGAGGGTGCTTTATGCACATTATTATTATAATAAATAATAATTGGACTTTTTATCTGGTGTCTGACGTGGTGTCTGAGGGTACAAGGGAGCGAGAGAACCCTAATCTGTCACAACAGTTTAGTTAAGCATCTCCCAGTCTGCTCACTCCACTCTAGTAGATTGCAGTGTTTCTCCACTTGCTGGAATACCATTCAGAAGTACAGTATTTGGTGGACTCAGCAAATCAGGTGAGTGAGGTACATGGATTTCAACATGTACTTTGTGGAAGGTTGCCTTATTGTCCAAGGTCCTCAGTAAATTATTCTGCTATTACCAACCACAGAGCTTTTGCTTTCCCCTCCTCCTTTGTCCAGTGGGCCTACAATATGTGAATTATTATGTTAACACCAGTTTATATTGCCATGACTTGTTTATGTTAATCATTAAGAAGACATATTTTGTGTGCTGAGCTAGGTATACAAACGTGGTATCTTTTAGTACGTAATTTTCAGCATGATGCAGTTGTAACCAAGCTACATGAAAAAGTGTAAGAAAAGGGGTAGTGTGTGTGTGTGTGTGTGTGTGTGTGTGTATTTATAGTATTTTTATTATATAAATCCTTATCGTCTGCACTTCTTTGTCTGCAAGAAAAAGAGTAATTCTTTTTAGAAGCAATCCCAATTTGGTCAGGAGAGGCCACCAAAAAGGGGCTGGAGGGGACTTTGGGATATTTAAGATGCTGCCAAGAAAAAGAATAAAGTCAAAGACAACAGAAAATCCCACTAGGAATAAAGAAAATGTTTGTGATTGAAAGGCATGTTAGCAAATCTCCGACATCTGATTGGTAGAGGAGATTTTCTCAGAGCCCCATGTATTGCAGGGGAGAACATTGTAATATGACTTATCTTGGGTGAGCTCTATATTTTCTGTTTTAAATGTAAGAAATCTTATGCCACTAGAATTGGTTTGTGGAATTTTGGCTGACTAGCTCTGAAATTGGAAAAGGACAGATTATGGATAATTTTAGGAGAGCCTTTCTGCGTGATGATTGATGTGATGGATTTTATAAGTTTTGTAGTTTTTTTTTTCAGTATAAATGAGCTTGCATATTTTGATGTGTGATTTATTTAACGGAAGTAAATCTGGCCCAACTGTAACAGAAGGGGCTTTCAATAATACAATAGTTACTTTGACCACTTACATACTGTATTTAGGTCATTAAAGCATGTCTGAACTTAGTGGAAAATGCTACATTTAAAAATTAAATATTCAAAATGAATTTAAATTAAATATGTTTCTGGTTAATAAGAAAGTCAGCTAAAAAGACAAACAAAAATGCAGTTTTTAGTGGGTGTGGTTTTGTTTTTGTTTTTTTAGTTAGGCATAATTTCCAAAGTAGAGTGATATTGTGCCCTAAATGTCACCTTACAATCCAAGCTAGGACTTTTATACAATTTGTTTGACAAATGAAATAGATATTTTATTAATCCCAAGGGGAAATTCACATACTCCAGCAGCAGCATACTGATAAACAATGTTAAATTAAACAGTGATAAAAATGCAGGTAAAACACAATAACTTTGTATAATGTTAACGTTTACCCCTCCGGGTGGAATTGAAGGGTCACATAGTGTGGGGGAGGAATGATCTCCTTAGTCTGTCAGTGCAGCAGGACAGTGAAAGCAGTCAGTCGCTTAAGCTGCTCCTCCATCTGGAAATGATACTGTTCAGTGGATGCAGTGGATTCTCCATGATTGACAGGAGCCTGCTCAGCACCCGTTGCTCTGCCACGGATGTCAAACTGTCCAGCTCCATGCCTACAATAGAGCCTGACTTCCTTACCAGTTTGTCTAGGCATGAGGCGTCCTTCTTCTTTATGCTGCCTTCCCAGCACACCACCGCGTAGAAGAGGGCACTCGCCACAACCGTCTGATAGAACATCTGCAGCATCTCATTAAAGATGTTGAAGGACGGCAGTCTTCTAAGGAAGTATAGCCGGCTCTGTCCTCTCTTGCACAGAGCATCAGTATTGCCAGTCCAACCAAATTTATCATCCAGCTGCACTCCCAGGTATTTATAGGTCTGTACCCTCTGCACGCAGTCGCCATTGATAATCGCGGGGTCCAGGAGGAGCCTGGGTCTCCTAAAATCCACCACCAGCTCCTTGGTTTTGCTGGTGTTCAGTTGTAGGTGGTTTGTGTCGCACTATTTAAAAAAGTCCTTGATTAGGTCCCTATACTCCTCCTCCTGCCCACTCCTGATACTGCCCACAATAGCAGTGTTGTCGGCGAACTTTTGCATGTGGCAGGACTCCGAGCTGTATTGGAAGTCTGATGTATATAGGCTGAACAGGACTGGAGAAAGCACAGTCCCCTGCGGCGCTCCTGTGCTGCTGACCACAACGTAAGACCTGCAGTTCCTGAGATGCACATACTATGGTCTGTCTGTAAGACAGTTCACAATCCATGCCACCAGGTATGAATCTACTCCCATCTCTGTCAGCTTGTCCCTAAGGAGCAGAAGTTGGATGGTGTTGAAAGCGCTAGAGAAGTCCAGAAACATAATTCTTACAACACCACTGCCTCTGTCCAAGTGGGAGAGGGATAGGTGTAGCATATATAGATGATGGCATCCTGTGCTCCCACCTTCTCCTGGTATGCGAACTGCAGAGGGTCTAGGGCGTGGCGGATCTGTGGCCTCAGGTGGTGAAGCAGCAGCCACTCCATGGTCTTCATCATATGTGACATCAGAGCGACAGGCCAGAAGTCATTCAGCTCACTAGGACGGTGATACCTTTGGGACTGGGGTGATGCAAGATGTTTTCCAAAGCCTCTGGACTATCCCTTGTTCCAGGCTCAGGTTGAAGATGCGCTGTAGAGGACTCCCCAGCTCCAGTGCATAGACCTTCAGCAGTCATGGCGATACTCCATCTGGACCCACTGCTCACCTGGGCTGCTGTAATTGTGGGTGGGGATGTCTCTCCTATGCTGGTATCAGCAGAAGGATGGGTGGAGGGTGCAGTACTCTGAGGTGAGAGTGGGTTAGGGTGGTCAAACCTGTTAAAGAAGTTGTTCATTTGGTTCGCTCTTTCTATGTCTCTGTCGATGGTGGCACCCCGCTTCGAGCTGCAGCCAGAGATGATCTTCATCCCATCCCACACTTCCTTCATGCTGTTATTCTGCAACTTCTGCTCCAGCTTTCTCCTTCACCGCCCCGAGCTGGACTCGATGTTCCTTCTGCATGTGCCTGAGCTCATGCTGATCACCGCCTTTAAAAGCCCTTTTCTTTTAGTTCAAAAGGCCCTTGATGTCACTTGTTATCCAAGGCTTGTTGTTAGCATAGCAGCGTACTGTTCTTACTGGAACTACAATGTCCATACAGAAGTTGATGTAGTCAGTAGTGCAGTTAACAACCTCCTCAATGTTCTCACTAGATGATCCCTGCAGGATATCCCAGTCTGTAGTTCCAAAGCGGTCTCTCAGAGCCTGCTCTGCCACAGGGGACCACTTCCTGAATGAACGTGTGTTTGTAGGTAACTCCCTCACTCTTGGTTTGTATTGAGGCTGAAGCAGAACCAGGTTATGATCTGCTTTCCCAAGCGCAGGCAGCAGGGTGGCACTGTATGCGTCTTTAACGTTTGCATACAGTAGGTCAATAGTCCAATTTCCCTGGGTGTTACAATCCGCATACTGGGAAAAGGCAGGTAATGTTTTGTCCAGCATCACATGGTTAAAATCTCCAGCTATTAGCGCAAGCGCCTCGGGGTGCTGTGTTTGTAATTTAGCAACAGCGGAATGGATGATGTCACCTACTATCTCCATGTCCGCCCGATCATCTAGTCTATCAAGCTTGTTTGTTTAGCTAAGATCCAAGCTATCCCAATGTCTCATTCAGATACTTCTTAAAGGCTGTCAAGGTTTCTGCTTCAGTTACATAGATCGGATATTTGTTCCAAATTCCCACAACTTATTTGCCCTCGGGTATGTGGTTCATTGTTAGGTTGAAAGAATTTTGCCGTTTTACTTTTTCAATGCCTTTAAGACTTTTGAAAACCTGGATTAGACACCAATGTGGTCTCCTCTGCTCAAAACTGAACAGGTTTAATTCTGCCAGAGTACAACATGTACTTAATTCCTGGGATGCATTTGGTTGCTCTCCTCTGAACAGCTTTAAGTGCTTCTTTATGTCAGATTTATCTATATTGGTCAGGTACACTAATGTGATCTAGGAATTTGTACTGATACTATTAGGGCAAAATATAAGGACAACACAGAATACGAGAGGTAAATATAATTAATAAAATATTAAATGATAAAACATTATGCAGCATACAAGGGCAATACAAAAAATAAAGAAATAAGGTAGGATTAAAAAGTCCGAGTTAGTTTAGTGTGCAGGTAAACGCAGATACTGCGTAGAAGCTCAGACCTTATTAGTCAGAATGACTGCATGTGGGGGAAAAAAACTGTTAAGGTGTTTTAGTTTCCACTGCACAAAGGCATTTGGTGTAGGGTAGTCTTTGGAATAGGTGATGTCCTGGTTGAGTGGGATCAGCAATGATCTTTGCAACTCACCTCCTTACCCTGGACTTGTACAGGACTTGAATGTGAAGTAAGTTACGGCCAAAATCTCTTCACAGTTTCTGACGATGCATTGCAGATTAGCTTTAGCATGAACAGGGGCAACGCCAAACCAGATTGTGACGGATGAGGTCAGAATGAACTCGATTAAGGCTGTGTGGAATTGGACTAACATTAGTTGAGGGAGATTGAATTTCCCCAGCTGACACAAAAAGAATATTCCCTGAAGGGCTTTCTTCATAATACATGTGATGTTATTGTCCCACTTAAGGTTCTATGACGTGACAGTGCCCAGAAACTTAAATGACTCTGTCATCCTGACAGGTGAGCAGGAGACTATTTCCTGAAATTTATGATCATTTCCTGAGTTTTATGAATGTTATGGTCCAAATTATTATGGTTATACCACAATGTCATATGTTTCACTTGTCTGTATATGGACGTATTATTTAAAATGTGGCCTATTAGTGTGATGTCATCTGCAAATTTAAGAAGGCGGACAGATAATGCTACAGATACAGTCATTTGTATATAGTGAGTAGTGGGGTAAGGAGACATCCCTGAGGTGCACCAGTACTAAGGGTTAATGGGTCAGTCATGTATGTATGTGCCCAACTGCACACTGTTTCCATTTCTGTAAGAAAGTATGTAATTCAATGGCAGATTAGACTGGCTGAGTTCTTCATCTAGGAGCTCTGAGGTAAATTTATGGAAAGCAAAGCTATAGTCCACAAACAATATCCTCACACATGCCCCTGGCTTATCAAGGTGTTAGTAAATAAAGCTCATAACTAAATTCACTGAATCATCCACAGACCAGTTGGCTCTGTATACAAAATAAAATGGATCCAACAAGCTTTTGGTGGCATTCTTGAGTTAATTCAAAATAAGGCGTTCAAAGTTTTCTATTTCAACAGTGGGTCAAGGTATTGGTCTGTAATCATTTAAGCTTGTGAAATTGGATTTTTATTTGCTACTGGAATGATGGTGGAGGACTTGGAGGAGGCAGGAACAGTGCACAGATCTAGAGATTAGTTAAAAATGTCTGAAAATACTGTAGACAACTGGTCTGCACAGTGCCTGAGCTTGAAAGGGTAAATAAGGTCTGGGCCTGCTGTTTTTTTTTTATATTTTGCTTTTTGAATAAGCTGCACACATTTTTTTGCTGTAATGACTGTAGGGGGAAGCTGAGAAGCAGAGGAGTGTAGAAAAGTGACAGTGCGACCATAAAACGGATTTAACTGTGTAAAAAAGAGCAACAGACAGTATAAAGGGTTGGGGTTTTCCGGCCCCGTATATTGCAGACAATTCCACAAATTTTCAAAAAGAACATGTCAAAACATAAACAAAACAGTTCATATGCGCGACGCCTTTCATAGGCATCGGCGGCCATTTTATAGAGGCGGGGCCGGAAGTGGCGGAATGCTGGGAAGGAACCGTGAGGGAGGATGGAACTGCTGATGTCGGGAAAGATGGCGGAGGAAGGGGGGAAGTGGGCGTACTGCGGCAGGCTATGATGGCGGAGCGTCTCTTTTTCTGGAAGACAAAGGAGAAAGGTTAGTACCCCGCCGGCGAACGTCTTTCGAAGCGGTTTGAGATCCGTCCGCGGCCTCCTACTCGCGCATGCGTGACACCCCCTTAGCCCAAGACCGTCGGGTGGGTCGGACCTAACCGAGAGGTCATGGATGCAAGAGAGGGCATCGGCATTGGCGTGAAGGCCTCCGCGGCGATAAGTGACCGCGAACTTATAGGGCTGTAAGTCCAGAAACCACCTGGTGACCCGCGGATTCGACTCTTTGTGGAGGGACATCCACTGAAGCGCAGCGTGATCAGTCACCAGAGTGAATTCGCAGCCCAACAGGTAGTACCGGAGATAAGTCACGGTCCACTGCCGCGTACCTGGCCTCTCAGTCCAGCAGTTTCCGGCTTAGGTACATCACGGGGTGTTCAACACCATCGACTCTTTGACTCAACACGGCGCCCAGGCCTGTGTCCAAAGTGTCGGTCTGGAGGATAAAAGGTCACCCAAAATCAGGGGTCCTTAATACAGGTGCCGACGTTAGGGCCTTTTTCAGGTCATTGAATGCGTGTTCCGCCTTGTCGTTCCATACCACATGCAGGGGAGCGCCCTTCTTTGTGAGATTAGTCAAGGGTGCTGCCCTTTCGGAGAAACGGGGTACGAACCGGTGGTAGTACCCCGCCAGCCCCAAGAAAGCCTGCACCTGTCTCTTGGTATTCGGACGGGGCCATTCCAGGATGTCTTTGACTTTGGAACATTGGGGTCTCACCTGTCCTCATCCCACAAGGTAGCCTAAATACTTGGCCTCCTTTAAGCCAAAAAAACACTTACGGGGGTTAATGCGGAGGCCGGCTTTAGCCAGGGTTGCGAGGACAGCAGAGACCTGCAATAGATGCTCCTCCCAGGTACCGGAATAGATGACGACGTCATCCAGGTAGGCGGCACTATAGGACTGGTGGGGCTTCAGCACTCTATCCACCAGACGCTGAAAGGTCGCTGGGGCCCCGTGCAGCCCAAATGGGAGGACCTTGTATTGCCAATGTCCACTAGGGGTGCTAAAGGCCGTCTTTTTCTTTTGCAGATGCCGTTAAGGGAATTTGCCAATACCCTTTCGTCATATCAAGAGTAGTCAAGTACCGAGCCGCTCGAGCAGGTCATCAATGCGGGGCATCAGGTAGGCGTCGAACTTGGAGGCCTGGTTTAGGCGTCTAAAGTCATTGCAGAATCTCCAGGAGTCGCCCGGCTTGAAAACGAGGACGATTGGGCTGGACCAAGGGCTATGGCTTTCCTCGATAATGTCCATATCCAACATTCGTTGCACCTCCAGTTCCACTTTGGCGCGTTTTGCCTCCGGGAGTCTATAGGGCCTCTCCCGGACGATCACTCCGGGGTCCGTGACTATATCGTGTGCAATCAGCGAGGTCCGGCCCGGTGACTCGCTCACTACTTTGGGGATGGCGTGGATAGCCTGGGTTATCTCTCGCTGCTGTAGGGGTGTCAGCTCGTCACCGAGGTTAAGGGCAGACGTGCTAGCGAAAAGGGAGAGGAATCTACGGGTGTCGGGAGGCTCGTCCCTGTCCTTCCAGGGTTTTAACAAATTGACATGGTAGATCCTCTCGCTCGGTCGACGATTAGGTTGCTTAACTAAATAGTCGACGAGCCCCTTTCTTTCCTTAACCTCGTATGGCCCCTGCCAGTGAGCTAGCAATTTGGAGTGGGAGGTAGGAATGAGCACCATCACCCGATCCCCCAGGTGGAACTCCCGGAGGACGGAGTTGCGGTTGTAACACCGGCCCTGCGCTGCCTGCGCACGAGTCACGTGGTCCTTTAGGAGCGGCCTGATTTTAGCAAGCCTGTCGCGCAGTTGCGGCACATACTCCAATATATTGGAGGAGGGAAGGGCCTCAGCCTCCCAGCCCTCTTTTAGTATGTCTAAAAGTCCCCGGGGTTGTCGGCCGTACAATTATTCAAAAGGGGAGAAGCCTGTAGAGGCCTGGGGCACCTCCCGGTAGGCAAAAAGCACGAGCGGTAGGAGCTGGTCCCAATTCCTGCCATCGGCGCTGACTACCTTGCGGAGCATCTGTTTAAGTGTCTGGTTAAAACGTTCTACCAGCCCATCTGTTTGGGGGTGGTAGACAGACGTCTTCAAGTGCTTTATTCTCAGTAATTTCGCAACCTCCCTGAACGTATCCGAGGTGAAGGGAGTACCCTGGTCCATGAGGACTTCTTTGGGGATACCCACTCTCGAAAATAGGTTTACTAATTCCCGTGCGATATTCTTGGTGTTAGCGGAGCGCAGGGGAACCGCCTCTGGGTATCGGGTTGCATAATCCACCATGACCAATATGTACTTGTGGCCACGATTCCAGGGGTCCTACTAAGTCCACCCCTATTCGGTCAAACGGGATGTCTATCAGGGGTATAGGGACGAGAGGAGCACGGTCCCTCCTAGGAATCTGGCGAATCTGACATTCCGGACAGGATTGACAGAAGTGCCGGACCTCCTCGTTGATCCCGGGCCAGTAAAAGCGAGCTTGATTCTCTCAATGTCGTCTCGGCCCGAGGTGGGCGCCTAGGAGGTGAGCGTGAGCTAGTTCGCATACTGTACCTCCCGCCGGAAGGTACGCGGCACTAGCAACAATTTCCGCACCTCACCCTCGTGGGTTGCCACCCGATACAACAGATTATTTTCCAGCACAAAGAAGGGCTTGCGTGGCATGGAACCGTCCGCTTGTGAGCTGCCTGGAAGAGCAATCGCATTCTGGGCAAACCGCAGGGAATCGTCATTCCACTGCTCCCTTTTAAACGAGGCAGGCGTGGACCGAAATTGGTGGTCCAAATTGCTCAGGGGGTCTGGGGAGTGGGTTGGTGGAAGTGTTCCCTGGCTCGTCCCTTACCCGGTGGATGCTTCCGGGTCAGAGTCCGTCGCCTGAGAAACTTCCCCCGAAGTGCCTGCGCCATTTTGGTTTGCCTCAGAGCATGGCGTGGAGACCGCGGGAAGGGTGCCTCGCCCCCTCATAACCAGATCTAGCGAGGCCCCGGGAGCAGTGTTCGTCTTACCGCTTTTCCTGTGCGACCAGTCTTGTCCCAAAATTACTGGATAGGGGGGATCGGGCAACACCGCGACCGTCAAGTTGGAAACTTGCCCCTTCCATGTGATGTAACAGCGGGCGGAACGGTAAGACTTGGTCTCCCCATGCACACAAGTGACTTGCAAGTGCTGCGTAAGCCACTGTCGCGGTAATACGTAACGGCGAGCGACAATTGTAATGTTGCTGCTGGAATCAAATTGAGCCACCACCGAGTGCCCGTTTACTAACACCACTCCCGTGTTTGGACTTGCCAGCAGGTGCGACAGAGTACAGTACCGTTCGGCGGTCGCCCAGGTGCAGTCCATCGGCTCCGTTGGGGTGTTGAGGGGACAGGTCGGCAGTAGATGGCCGGTCTCACCACACTTGTTGTTGTTACAAGCGCGGTGAGGCCAGCTTTTCCTTAGGCCTTTGCGGTGCTTCCGCAGCGCGTCGAGAGGGCTCGGGGGTGGCCGTCCGTCCCTGTCGGTTCCCACGAGCGTGCCTTTCCGACCCCCCAGCTTGGTAGACCGCAAGCTGACGCTCCAGGACTTCCGGGAGGTCTGGCATGTCCTTATAAGGATGGCGCCGGACCTGCTGGGCGAGGGAGCTTGGCAAGGCGTTTACCAGGCCCTCACAGGCCACCTGCTCTACGACCTTCCGGGCTTGGGGACCTTCGGGCCGTAATCAGCGTCCCATTTTGCCCCAGAAGTCGAAGGCCTGTGCACGGGCCGGCTTCTCCGGGTCAAACTGCCAGCTCCGCCATTCGGTCGCCTGCTGGCCCGGCGTGATGCCATAGCGTGCCAGGATCTCCTGTTTTAGGAGGTCATAACTCGCGGCCTCCTCCTTGGGGAGGTCGTAATAAGCCCGCTGCGGGTCCCTTCAGGTAGGGCGCCAGAATGGACGCCCACTCGGACCGCTGCCACTCGTTCCGGGTGGCCGTCCGTTCGAAGATGCCCAGGTAGGACTCTATGTCATCCGCCTCTGTCATGGGCACCAGAGGCGGAGGCGTTAGACGAGGCGGATCGGGTCTTACCCTTCGGGCTTCTGCCAACCTGGCCTTGTTTTCCTCCAACTCGCGGGTGGTTGCTGCTTGCGCCTGCTGCAGGGCCAGGATCTGGGTATTCATCCCCTGCAGCACTGTGTTAAGGTCTTGCCCTTCAGTCATCTCTCTTGGGCTCTAAATCCTGCCGACTACGCCACTGTAAAAAAGAGCAACATACAGTATAAAGGGTTGGGGTTTTCCGGCCCCGTATATTGCAGACAATTCCACAAATTTTCAAAAAGAACAGGTCAAAATATAAACAAAACAGTTCATATGCGCGACGCCTTTCAGAGGCATCGGTGGCCATTTTATAGAGGCGGGGCCGGAAGTGGAGGAATGCTGGGAAGGAACCGTGAGGGAGGGTGGGACTGCTGACGTCGGGAAAGATGGCGGAGGGAGGGCGGAAGTGGACGTACTGCGGGCAGGCTATGATGGCGGAGCGTCTCTTTTTCTGGAAGACAAAGGAGAAAGGTTAGTACCCCGCCACTCCCCGCCGGCGAACGTCTTTCGAAGCGGTTTGAGATCCGTCCGCGGCCTCCTACTCGCGCATGCGTGACAACTGATTAGCAAGACTGGTATTAACAGAGCTGTTTGGTTTTTTTTTTCTAGTAGTTAGTGACCTGTTTGAGGCATTTTCTAACTGATGTAGTGTGATTTGCAGAAAATTGTTCCTGCAGCTTATCTGAGTATTTTCTGTTGTCACCTTTAATTACCTTCTCCACCATATACTTTCTATATTCTTCATGACTGCCAGATCTGAAAGCTCACTTTTCATCCTGGCACAGTCGTCTGAGCTCTGGGGTGAACCAAGGCTTATCATTGCTAAACTTCACAATTGCTTTTGTTAGAATGAAAACATCTTCACAAAAACTAATACATGAAGTTACAACATCAGTGTATTTATTTTTGTTGAAGGTAGCAATTTTGAAGGCACTACCATCTGTACAGCTAAAGCAGACCTGAAGCTCCTCTATTGCCTTGCCTGTACACTTTTTAACTATTCTTTTGACTGGCTTTACAGTTTTCAGCTTTTTTTTTATAAGCAGGAATAAGGTCAATCATAAAATGGTCAGAATTACCAAAGGGGCCACTGGAGAAGGCATGATAAGTATCCTTAATAGCTGCATATCAGTGATCTATAATATTTTATCTCTGGCATTTTATGTACCGTAGTGATTTTGCAATTCTAGGTTGTCTTTTTTCCAATTTCAGTGATTACATCACATGTAAGGGCAAATGTAAACAATGGCCAGAATCACTGAGGAGAACTACCCTGGTAAATAAAACTGCTTACGGTTCAAAATAAGCAATTGTACATTGGGAGAGCATGATTTAAAAAGATCTGCCACATCATTACACCAGCCTTGATTCATGTTGAAATGCACTCCTCTGCCCTTTAAAGTTCAGTAATGCAGTTCCCTCAGTACTGATTTAAGTCGGGTAAGTCCAATGTAGTGTCAGGAAAAGAGTCATGCAGCCTTGTTTCAGTGAAGCACAGAGCAGATAATAAAGAAAAGGCAGTTTTAGTACTGCCTTTGTTCAACTTTGTTTGCCATCAAGTACATGTTAGATAGACATATTCCAGGTAGTGGTTGCCATAGTCCTTGCTTCCTGACTCGAACCAGGACTCCAACTGTTTTGCCTCTGGTCCTCCATCATCGGGCTATCTGTTTAGCAGCATGAGCGCCTGTGATTAACAAAGTTATAAGATCCACGGATGTAGTATAATGTCAGGTGGCTAATATTCAGAAGTTCTTCCTATGTATATGTTATATGACTTTGCATGGTGACAACGAATTTAACATAAAAATAATAACAGAAGATAGAGCACCAAACTACTGTGGCTGTCATCCTGGGATCCATCATTAGTTTATTAAGCAATTTTTTGATGTCTTAAAGGAGGCTGCCTTCAAAATAAATCACAAAGGACTTTCCATTTACTGTGCCTCCACATCATAAGTGTATGCAGAAGTGTGTAAAAGTTGTAGTGTGGAAGGTTACAGAGAGCAGCAATTCAAAAGTAGCAGGGTTAAGCAGGTCAGCAAAATTTGTGGTGCTCGTTGTGTCCTGGATCCAGTGGATGTAGGGTGTCAAATGCCAGACTGTGATAACTTTAAGGTAATGTTATATTTCTGAAATTCATTTCTTCTGGTGGCTGTCTCTTGAGTGAACTATACCTTGTTCCATCTGCCAGGGCAACCTAGGTTCATCATCTGCTGGTATTCTCTGCTTTTGGTTTAATTTGAATAATTTTCTTTCATAACAAGGCTATTTGTAAGAGTGCCAAGGTTATTAAATACTTAGACTGCAGTAACACACTGAATGTAATTAAATTTCCATCCTTCCATACCCATAAAACAAAATACCAATAATTAGTAAACAAAAAAAAAACAAAAATTAGTAAACAAGGTTCAAGATCTCATCCTCCCTAAACTCTTCACTTTGGAATCTTGCTGTAATAGTGAGCATAAATCCATGAGAGAACAACAAATCAATTTAGTGAATAATTAGATGCATGTAATCAGGGGAACAGAATGATGCTATAGATCAGGGGTCACCAACCTTTTTGAAACAGAGAGCTACTTCAAGGGTATGGAGTAATACAAAGGGCTAGTTGTTTGATACAAACTTCCTGAATAAAATAAATTTGCATGATTTACCTTTAAAGATAATAATAATAATAAAAACAATAATAATGAATATTCATATGAAATGTCCTGTTTGTACTACCTTTGTAGCACTTTTGAACAAACCAAACCCTAACTCTGCCCCATGTTTGTACAAATTATCTGTCATGTAAGATTTTAAAAACATCAGCTCTTTCACATTTTAGAATGAATCCTATCACATTTGTACTAATCACCAAATTTGTTGCATTTTAAACAAATCTCATCTGTTACACTTTTTGAACAAATTATTTTTCAAATTTTTGCACAATATTCGAGTTTAACATTGCCATGGTGTTTCAGTAAAAACATCTGTTACCTTGTTCTTTGTCTGTAAATGTCTGTTAGTGGGAAGCCTGGCATTACATGCTGTTCACCAGTGTACTGTAATATGGGTTATGAATTGACACTGCAACTCTTAGTGAGTCTTGTAGATGTGCATCAGTAAGGTGTATTCTATGTTTGTTTTTGATGAAGTTCATAACTGAAAAGGCCGATTCACACAGAGAGATTGAACCAAAAAGGCAGGCAACTTTCATAGCTTCTCTGCATACACCTTTGTACTTTTCTGTGTCCACAAGGCACCAAAGGCTTGGTGCACCCTGGTGTGCTTTGAGGTGGAGGTCATTTTGCAACTGTAGGGGTTGAATCTCCACCTGTCCAGCATCCAAGTTGAACATTGCACTGCTCTTCTGCCCAGGTTTGTAGGTACTGAGTTTATAATGGAAGTGTCAAGTGTGGACCTAATCACTGCGAGGCAAAACATTTATTAAATCCAGAAACATTGTTGTTAATTTTTGAAAGGGAACCCATTAACAACCAGTGCCGTTCACTAATAACATTTTTCTATGGGAATGACTGTTAATACCGGTTAAATACAGTATAATTTCATGTACAATTAGAACTGCCTACAGAAAATAATTACCATACAGCCAAATGTTTACTCACCTATCACTATGATGAGAACTATGTGGTCTCGGCTGTCTGTGGTTTCATCAACTACAACATAAATTTTCTTGCCATGAATTTTTCGAAGATCAGCATCCATATGCTCTTCAAAGACATGGGGCAAATGAGTTTGAGGAACACTGCTCTTATTTTCTGTCAGCGTGCCTCCTTGTTTACAGTACTTAATAAAGAAAGGACACATCTTTGTCATTTTTTTAAGCAGTATGTCTGACTCACATGATCACAAGCTGGTGTCTTGCAGCTGACAATTTTGTTATTTCCTCTATTGTTACGTGAAGGGGAACACTTGTTGATTTTAATTTCTCCTTGTTCTTTAGCTGGGTTTTAGATTTGATGTGGTCATTGCAAGTATCTTTTAGTTTCCAGTCTATACTATGCTGGCAAAACATGCAGAAAATTTGTTGTTCAGATTTGTAAAAGTCACAAGGATATGGTTGTGCCCACAATTTTGCATTTAAGCTCATATTTCTTAGTTTTTTCTATGCAGTTAGGGTATCTGATCCTGTTCGCTTCGACATTTCTGTCTCGTGCAGCTAGCCAATTCACTTGCCTTTATTAAGAAAACATACATGAAACACACACAGACAGATAGAGGTACAACTGGATTTCTATGAAGAATTGAGTTCGCTTGAAAAACAACAAACTAGAAAATAGTATCTGAATGATAGAACTACAGATTATTCAATCATTTAATTTATTGGGAAGTTTTGTAACAGTCTCTAAATTCCATTTCCATTTTTAATTCTAAAATCCATTTTTATGCATTAATTCCATGATTCCATCCGTGTTTAGCGCATCACGAAAATCATAGGGCCCTGAAAATGGTAAGTTTTCTTTTACTTTTCTGCCATTTTTTTTCTTTATTTTTATGAGGTAACACCGAGTATAGCTCCCCATTGTAGCTGCGCCCATTTGCTTGTCTCAGCAAAGAGTGAGATGGAGATTTGTCTTGCACACGATATTGAACTTTGACCGCAGGCTACCCCCTCAATGTACATTAATGCAAGTGTTATGGATTCAAATAGCACAGCAACACAATTTTAAATGTAATTTTTAGTTCCATGGTGTATAGTGCTATTTTTAGAACATGCCCTGCAGGCAACTCACGTAGTCCCTGCGGGAACACGGGCACCGTGTTGGCTACCCCTGCTATAGATGTTGAAGGACTCCTCCCACCCGACCAGAGCCCCATAAAACTAGCCAATAAATAAATCTCTAGAAATGCATTAAACAGTCTGTAAAGGATTAACATGTCAAAGACTAAAAGCCCCCACACACCAGTAAAAGTACTACTACTATTTTGGAAGGAAAAAGTCAATAACTGCATTTGACTGCATCAAGAAAACTCAGTTAGAGTACCATAAGAACATAAGAAATTTAACAAATAAGAGAAGACCATTCAGTCTATCAAGCTTGTTGGTTTAGCTATTAATTGAAATGTCCCAAAATTTCACCCACATTCAGGGTGAGCCAGAAAAAACTACCAGATTTCAAATGTTTATTCTACAAAAATGCTACAAGATAAAATAAATTTCATTACGACACAAGAAAGAGTATACAAAATAGATTTTTTTCACTGTGTTTTAAAAATGATATCTTCAAGGTGGTGGCCTTCATTAGCAATACGCTCTTCTAGATGATTTCTAAATACTTGCATGATTAATTCAGCCTTTTTTGAGGGGAATAGCAGCAATGTTGTGGTGAATAGATTCCTTGAGGGCTTCAAGATTTTGAGATCGGTGTGTGTATACCTTCGATTTGAGAAAACTCCACAAGAAAAAATCGCACGGAGCATGATCAGGCAAACATAAAGGCCGCCCGACATCACCACAGAGGGAGATCAGCTTCCCCGGAAACATCTCCTGCAAAACTTGCTTGGATCTCTGCACCTTATGAGCTGTTGCTCCATCCTGTTGAAACCAGGAATCCACCACATGCATTTCTTCCATTTGGGGCTGCAACAAGTTCTCTACCATTTCAATGTAATGTTCTGAAGTGAGGGTGACCGTTGCTTACCCTCCTCATAAAAGTAAGGTCCTACAATGCCAAATTCTGCAATGGTACACCAAACTGTAACACGCTCACTGTGTAGAGTCTCTGATGAACTCTACAAGGGTTCGTTTCAGCCCAATAGCGAAAGTTTTGCTTATTTACGCAACCATTTAAACAGAAATGTACCTTGTCGCTGCACATGATGATGGCATCTTGATGAATGGTTTGAAGAATGTTTACATACAACTCTCTACAGCTATCCCAGTCTCTGTCAGTGAGTTCCTGCACTACCATCATTTTGTATGAATGGAAATTAAGGTCCTCATGCAAAATCCTCCTCAAATATGTGTTGGAAATGCCTAAGGCAGAAGCATATTTGTGCGCTGAACATTTAGGAGACTGTAAAATTGATGTCCTTACAGCTTGGATGTTTTCAAATGTTCATACAGTCCACAGACAGCCTGGAGATTTTCTGTTTAATGTTGTATCCATCTGTCTAAATTTAGCCACCAACTGAAGAATTGTTTTCCAATTTGGGATGTCACCATTACGAGGAATACTGAAGTGCGTTCGGAAGGCGTGTTACATAGTGGTGATGGATTAGTTGTTTTTGAGGAACGCTTCGACAGTGAAAGCTGGGTGTGCACCAGACCGAGGCATGTTGCCAAATGAAAACTGCAAGGGTTCGCCTATCAAAGGACCCCCACCCCAACCCACTCGGCTGTTTCTACCTCGCGCAATGACCTTGAGAAATGTGGTACAGTGATCCCTCGCTAAATCGCGCTTCGACTTTCGCGGCTTCACTCCATTGCGGATTTTAAATGTAAGCATATCTAAATATATATCATGATTTTTTCGCTGGTTCGCGGATTTCTGTGGACAATGGGTCTTTTAATTTATAGTACATGCTTCCTCAGTTTGTTTGCCCAGTTGATTTCATACCAGGGACGCTATTGGCGGATGGTGGAGAAGCTACCCAATCGGAGCACGTATTACGTATTAAATAAAACTCCTCAATGAATACGATATGCTTCCTGTGCAGTGCTTCGCACACTTAAAAGCTCTAACAGCCCATATTGATTTTTGATTGTTTGCTTTTCTCTGTCTCTCTCACTCTCTCTGACATTCTCTGCTCCTGATGGAGGGGGTGTGAGCAGAGGGGCTGTTTGCACAGTGGCTGTTTGCTTAGAAGATACGGAAGCTCCTCTAAAAAATGCTGAAAGACTACTTTCACATTGATCCCTTCATTGCGGCCGCTTTATCCCGGTGCTACGCATACTTAAAAGCCCAACAGCCCTATTGATTTTTGATTGTTTACTTTTCTCTCTCTCTCTCTCTCTTTCTCTCTCTCTCTCTGATATTCTCTGCTCCTGACACACACTCCTTTGAAGAGGAAGATATGTTTGCATTCTTTTAATTGTGAGAAAGAACTGTCATCTCATCTCTGTCTTGTCATGGAGCACAGTTTAAACTTTTGACTAAAGGGTGTTTTCATGCCTAGAGGGCTCTAATAATGTTAAAAAAAAATTTAGAAGGTCGTAAACAGGTTTTCTATGCTCTAACTGCAAAAATATTAGATTTATAAATAAAGATTCCTACTTCGTGGAAATTCATTTATCTGTCTGGAGCGGATTAACCGCGATAAACAAGGGTTTACTGTATAACTGTGCAGAGAATATTTATAAACAGTGTGGGAGAGTTTTTAAGGGCTTAAAATATATAAAAATACCCATACAAACATATGGTTTCTACTTCGCGGATTTTCACCTATCGCGGGGGGTTCTGGAACGCAACCCCCGCAATCGAGGAGGGATTACTGTACTTCATTTTGGCACACCCTGTACTTTTAAAGTTTGTCGGGGTTTCTACTTCAACTGCATGACTTGGTAGTTTGCTCCAGATTCCCAGAACTCTTTGCATAAAGAAGTGCTTCCTGGTTTCAAATATTCATTCCCTTAATTTTCTCTGGTATTACTATTTAGCCTAAACAATTCTGGTGGATCTATTTCATTCATACCTTTCAAAACTGTGAAGATCTATTGCATCCTGACACAGCATCCTTTGCTCTAGGCTAAACAGTTTTAATTTTAGCCTGCCAGAGTAGGCCACATCCTTAATGCATCTGGTGATTCTCTTCTGCACACATTGAAGTGCTGCTCTGTCTTTTTCTAGTGTGGTAAACAGAACTATGCACAATACTGCAGATACAGTCTCAATAATGCATCATATAGTATGAGCATATCATCCCTCCATTTATATTCAGTTATACTAATTTATTTTTTATAATATAATTTAAAATTTTATTTGACTTTTTAATTAATTCTGGACATTGCTTAGATGATGAGAGTGTAGTGTCAATGTAAACCCCTTAATCCTCTTCAAAGGTTGCTTCTTGTGGGACAGTGTCTCTTGTCTTATATTTATAATTGATGTTTCTTTTCAGCCATATCTAACTAAATTAATTATGTGGTATGCTTTTCTTCTGTCAACTATTCTGGTAGTCTTCACATAAAATCTTATACGTTTTATTTAGTATACTATTTTCATACAGGTACTCTTTTGTAATTTCGTATTGTAGTTTCCACACGCTTACATGGCATAAATGTAATACTTATTGGTCTGTAATAATTATCAGGAGACTGGAGCCAGTTTTGCAACTTTCCAGTCAGCACTTATGTCTCCTTTCTGAAGTGACTGCTTAAGATAGGTTTTATTAGTCTTCAGAATATCAAAGGCCTGAAGCACATCTGACTTTTCTATTTTAAAATCTGTGAACTCAGCATGTTTTTACTTCTGTCTGAGGCATTCAGTTTGCTTATTCCTTTACAGATGTTTAAATGAAGTTTTTATCTAGTTAATTTGTGATTTCCTTTTCAATTATGTCTTCTTGTTCATCTCTAAGGTTTCTGAAATTCTTTTACTGAAGTCTTATTCGAAAAATTATGTACTGCATGTTTTGGCTTCACTAGCATTTCCTTCTTTTTTTCTCTTTTGGCCTCTCAAGTGCTTTTTTATCTCTTTCTGTAGAGCATGGTATTCATCTAAGTCTAAGTTATTAAGCTGTTTCTTTATTTTCTTGTATTCTTTCTTTTATTTTATTGTTTGTTTTTGGAATATACATATTTTGAGACTGAATCAGTATGTCTTTTAAGTGAAACCCCTTGCAAGTATAATTGCTTTTGGTGTACATTTTTGTGTTTTCAAACACTGTTACTTAATACATCAATACCTTTTTATATGTATGTTTTATAGTTTGTATTTATTATTAAAAACAATGAGATCTGGAAGGGCATTGCCATATGTTCAGCTTGAAACAAACTAGGTGAGAAGACTTTTTCATTCTCAAACTGTTTATATAAATTTTATTTATTTTGCTCAAAAGAATCAGGAATTTAAAGGACTTTAATTACAGGCATTGCAAGCATCCTTTTGTATTGTACTAGTAATGTATGCATCTGTTCTATTCAGCATGTTTTTCAATTACTTTATTATCTGGGAAAGGAAATAAGTACATACCACAGAACCTGTTTTAATTCATTTATAACCTATGAGCAGATGGATGCAGCAGGACTAGGAATTACCAAATTAGTCAAAAGCTTAGGAAAGGAAGGAGTGGGGAGGTATTTAAAAATCAAACACTTAGATCAGAATAATTTTTCATAAGGACAAGTTAGCCAATCAAATGTGTGCAATGTCACATGTCCAAAAATCCCACATGTGAATTTTAAATTTAATATGGCTCTTCTGATGGACTTAAGAAAAGGAGAAAAGAAGAGGAAAAATAACAATGACAGAAGGGCTACATCAGAGATCAAGATACACAACATTATCTGATTTGGATGCCAGAAAATGTAACTATGAACAATACAGATTGTGAAACTAAAAACAGCCCAGGACATTAACTCACTGACACTTCTGATTTTCAGTAATCATTTAGACTTTATAGACAGATACACTGTCTATTTTATTTTATATTTTCTTCTATTTGGTATTTTTACACATTAATAAATAGTCAGTCATTATCCAATCCGCTATATCCTAACACAGGGTCACAGGGGTCTGCTGGAGCCAATCCCAGCCAGCACAGGGCGTAAAGCAGGAACAAGCCCCGGGCAGGTCACCAGCCCACCGCAGGGCGCACACACACCCACACACCAAGCACACACTAGGGACAATTTAGGGTCGCAAATCCACCTAACCTGCATGTCTTTGGACTGTGGGAGAAAAGCGGAGCACCCAGAGGAAAATGCAAACTCCACGTTAATAAATACCATTGCTTTCATATTTTCTATACTTTGTCTTGATTTAAATAATAATTGGGTACCAAATGTTAGTTAAATAGCTACTGTCATATTCACAGGGTTTATCAAGGCTATTGAGATCACTCTTCAGTAATTGCGGTGGAAGCAAGGCGTAGTTTGGTTAGTAAATAGCATGTAACCAAAAGAGTTGCCCTGTTACGTGTATCGTGGTGACACATACATGTTTGTTACAGCTGGTGATACTGAATCTCTATGTAGAGGATTGTATGCAGAATATTGCATTGACTGTCAATTAGCCCACTTGAGACTTTGTCTGGCTAGGACATCTATGTGTATGTGTGAGAAGCTGTGTCCTATGTGGAATATTGCGGAATGACAGGCAAATTCCACCACTCAAGACTTTGTCTGGATAGGATCGCTCTGTATATGTGTGTATTAATTGTCAAGTGCGAGAATCAATGAACCCAAACATCACGATAATACAGAAATGTATTAAAATGTATTAGAAATTAGTTATTTGAATGAAATCCCTTGGGAATGTAAAAATACCATCATTGCTTTTGTTTGACTTGTGGATTTATTACAACATATACAACATATTATAACATATACAACAACTTTGAAATATGACTGTGTCGTGCCCACAAGACACCTCACGCACAAGTGACTACATACTTTTATATTGCTCTTATACTAACTACTACAATTTGCAGACAAGCAACTCAACCTGGCTATCAGTTAGAGCAAAGAAAGTTTGATAAGTTTTTTTGGTGTTTTTTTTTTTTTCTTTCTTTTTTTTTTTTTTAGGACCTGATATGGATGCTTAGCTTCTACATACGTTTCACCTGGATCTACTTGCCAATGCTTGGACTTCCAGCACTGCTGACTTTGTTTTTTCTTGTCAGGTATCAATATATATCTCTACCCTTTCTAATTTATGTGTGACTTTTTTTGCTTCTTTGTGTTTTGTCTTGGTAGAGTTCTATATTACGCTACTTTCCCCATTTGTATTATTAATGTGTAGCCTTTGTCAGAATGCCTCAAAACCCACAGACCTGCCACTGTTTATAAGGTATTATACTTTATAACTTCTCTCCACCTTCCCTTCTACACCTAGAACCAGGCAATTACATAGAGTAAAAGTACATAGTGTAAATAGCAGCAGCCATAGTATTGACCCCTGTGGGATACCATTCTTAACTTTACCCTATTCTGATAAGGTTCCTCCCACAAACACCCTCTGCTTCCTGTGTTTTAGGCAATTCTGTACCAATCTACACACTACACCCTGAACTCCCAATTCATTTATTTTGATGCCTAGCCTCTTATGTGGGAGCTTGTCAAATGCTTTCTGAAAGTCTAGATAAATAATATCATAAGCTCCACTTTGATCACGTTGTTTTGTTGCTTCGTTGTAGAATTCTAACATGTTAGTAAAACAACACCTTCCTCATTTGAACCCATGCTGACTATTCAGTAAAACTCCAATTGGAAATTAAATGGATTCCAATAATGTACATGTAGGTCATTTTCATACAAGCCTGAATTGTTAAAAAATATTAATAACAGAATTAACAGTTTTTATCATGAGTGATTATAAATTAAACTGCATGGTACTCATTATGAAAACTGTTATCCAGGGTGATGCACAGAAAATAGTCCCAAACTTTTGTAGTCTGTTATAAATCTATAACATTTAAGTGTAACCATCAGTGATAAAACCGAAATTCATGCTGACATATTATAAGAAACACATTTTTTTTTCTTTTTCTTCACTTAACAAATTACCTGCATTGTTACCTTATTACTTCATGATTTTCAAGATGCTAGAATTTTCATCCTTTACCAACTACAGTAGTTAATTACTCTTGAACAAGATCAGCAAATCAGCTTGATGTTGTAGACTAATATATTTTTCAGATTTTATGCTGTTTTGAAGTGTGACAATGAAAGTTTATTTCTTAACATATGTTGTGGCATCATTACTAACATTTCTCTTAAGCTTCGAATGGTATATTTATTTAGCCCAAGCAAATTTACTTTAAAAATAAAAAATATTACGTTTTCTTGATTTGTAGCAACAAGTTATAGATTCAGCATTTTATTTTGTCTAATAAAATGTTTGTCCTCCTTATTACATTTTGAATAGTATGCCAGTATATTTAATAGTCACAAGCAAGTGTATGCTGAAAAGCAAACAAAAAAACAGGAGACATTAGACTTTCACTATCTTACCTCATTTTTTTTCAGCAAAGCAACAGTTTAAATGAAGGAGTAACATAACTCTGAATGCTCTTTTGGCCCCATTCTCCCCTTTTTAGATTTCTTGAGAGCAACTGGTTTGTGTGGGTAACCCAGATGAACCATATCCCAATGGAGATTGACCGTGACCAGAACAAGGAATGGCTTGTCATGCAGGTAAACCCTTGATTTTCCTAGTAAATGTCTGATTATAAGACTAAGAAATATATATTTTAAGATGGCAGAACAATACAAAGAAAAGAAGTAATTGTATATGTAGAGCTGAAGATGTCCAAATACACAATAGTGGCCATGCATTGATTTGAATGTGCATAGCTTTAATACTTCATTTTAATCAGGCTTCATCAAGGACCACCATGCGATTTATGAAAGCTCATTTGCCTCAAATTACTGAATTGCTACAGTAGGTATCTACCATGCAGGTCCCAAAAATGTCTAAGAAGGAAGAATTTAATATGTGCATGGACCTCATCTGTCAGCCATGGTTTCTGGATGGCACGTATAATGATTATTTTTTTAGTAGTGACATCCTCGATGCACCTCCCTATGTATCCAGTCACAGAGTCAGTATAATCCTTTAAATTAATATGCTGGTCATAGGTAGCTGCCTCTCTGAATATTTTCCAATCTGTGTACACAAAGCAGTCCTACAATGCTGAGTTGGTTCTTTGTACTGGCCTGAATCATTTCAGCAGTGCCCTCTATGCTGCGAGAAGCATAATATAGAGGTGGTCTGAAAATCCCATACTGGGGAAGGGAACAGCCATGTCAGAATCTTTAACACTAGAATCCCTGAAAACTACGAAAAAACTCGTAATCCCAGGCCACCTTAAATTCCTTCACACCTCTCCTGATCAGCGTTTTTTGTTTTGCAAATGTGTCGATCAGCACAAGCAGCAAGCAGCCTGCTATCCCATCCCCCTGACCCAATGGAGCTGAAGTCAGTCGTAAAATTCTCAGTGCTCAGGTGTGTTTATCTGGGTGTGAGGTGCCTGGAGTTTTATAGAGTAAATAATACTGTGTATCGTCATTTGGAATACATACATTTTATGTGTGTTCCATGTCTACAACGATCTCTGCAAGTGTAGGATGACAGGAAATGGGAGGCAAGAAATGCTGAACACATACCTAAAACAGAAACTATTTCTATGTTATACTAATAGTGATGTGAAATGTATAATGTGTGAAGACTTTAGTCCAAATATCAAATAAATATGTGCTTTTATTCAAGAGTATAACCAAAGGAAAAAAACATTTAATATACATGTTGCTGTCAATGAATTAAAAACCTAAGCTTAAATGTCAATCGATAGAAAGTTGATTTGTATTCATGGATAGTGCTGAGGTACAAACTCCTCCCTTATAACCAAAAGGTTTCAGGTTAAAGTCTGGGTGCTACAAGTTGAGTGGTGAGGTGTTATTATTATTATTATTACTGTAATATAATAAGGAAATACATTTGATTTGAGTCTGTAACACCCGGTATAAAGTTTGGCTACTTGTGAAAGTTAGCGCTTTTTTTTATCATTCAGTTTTATTCTTTAAGTGACGTTCACGGGGTACGAACTTGCCTCTCACTCTCTTAGTTGATAGCATTTATCTCCATTCTTTTCATAAGAGCAGTGATGGCCACAGTTGGTGTTGTGGTTGATGCCTGCTCAGAACTATGTGTTCTACTGGCAATCAAAGATATGATGTCCTGTGACCGCTATCAAGACACCCTTGCAGAACGTGTGAAAAACAACAGATTTGCTGTGATTTCGGACATCTGGCAACATTTTGTTGAGAACTGCGTTTTGAGTTACAACCCAGGGCAAAGAGTTTCTGAGTCTGTGCTCATAAAGCTTATGGAGCCATTTCTGGATTAAGGCAGGACCGTAACAACAGTTGTGTAAAGTGCAAAAGGAGCTTCAACTGCAGCTAAAGCAATTTGCGTACTGAAGTAGCA
Organism: Polypterus senegalus; assembly: GCF_016835505.1. Classification (NCBI taxonomy): domain Eukaryota; kingdom Metazoa; phylum Chordata; class Cladistia; order Polypteriformes; family Polypteridae; genus Polypterus; species Polypterus senegalus. The sequence goes on from NC_053154.1 coordinate 182,331,418, forward strand.
TTGCACATGTATTTTGTCAGCATGCCTATGTCGATCAAACACAGGAAACTCTGCAGCCTACTTGTGACTTTACTCTGTAGGAAGATAAGTCAATAAATCAAGGTAAATAGGTAAATAACATTTGATGTGGGTTTTATACAGTATAAGTAACATATAAATGTTTTTCATATAAAGATCATAACAAAACATAATCATAAGCAGAACTTTGCACAATACCTTGGTGAGCTCGGCATGCCCTGCTGTTTCGTTGAAGGACATTTGTGTGGCAGATTGACTGGCAGGATGATGCCCAACCTCTTGCTGCATCCAAACGGTGCCATCTTTCGCTTTTACACCTGGTGCAGCTTTGTTGTTCTCATGTGTGACTGGACGTTTCTTGCGGGGAGGGCTTCTATTCTCTTTCTCCAATGTAGAACCCTCATCCTCATCTGAGTTCACCTCTGTTATAGCACATCTTTATTTGAAAACATCAGTGTCAGATTGGGGGGAGCGTGAACGTGGCTGAGAGAATAAAACTGAATAATAAAAAACAAAAAAAACGCTAACCTTTACAAGCACCATAAATTTACACCGACTGTTATAGTAACAATAAGAGCAACTCACTACTTAAAATGGTAATTTTGAGAAGTGGCTGGAATTGAACCCACAACCTCTTGATTATGAGTCAGCAGTTCTTACTGCTGCACCACCCAAGCAGTCATGTACAGTTGTGCTTGAAAGTTTGTGAACCATTTAGAACCTTCTATAATTCTGCATAAATATGACCTAAAACATCATCAGATTTTCACTTAAATCCTAAAAGTAGATAGAGAAACCAGTTAAACAAATGAGGCAATAATAATATACTTGGTAATTTATTTATTATGGAAAATGATCGAATATTACATATTTGTGAGTGGCAAAAGTATGTGAACCTTTGCTTTCAGTATCTGGTGCGACCCTCCTTTGCAGCAGTAACTGCAACTAAACGTTTCCAGTAACTTTTGATCATTCCTGCACACCGGCTTGAAGGGATTTTAGCCCATTCCTCTGTACAGAACAGCTTCAACTCTGGGATGTTGGTGGGTTTTCTCACATTAACTGCTCGCTTCAGGTCCTTCCACAACATTTCGATTGGATTAAGGTCAGGACTTTGACTTGGCCATTCCAAAACGTTAACTTTATTCTTCTTTAACCGTTCTTTGGTAGAACGACTTGTGTGCTTAGGGTCGTTTTCTTGCTGCATGACCAACCTTCTCTTGAGATTCAGTTCATGGACAGATGTCCTGACATTTTCCTTTAGAATTCTCTGATATAATTCAGAATTCTTTGTTTCATCAATGAAGGCAAGCCGTCCTGGCCCAGATGCGCAAAACAGACCCAAACCATGATACTACCACCACTATGTGTCACAGACGGGATAAGGTTCTTATGCTGGAATGCAGTGTTTTCCTTTTTCCAAACATAACGCTTTTCATTTAAACCAAAAAGTTCTATTTTGGTCTCATCCGTCCACAAAACATTCTTCCAATAGCCTTCTGGTTTGTCCACGTGATCTTTAGCAAACTGCAGACGAGCAGCAATGTTTTTTTTGAGAGCAGTGGTTTTCTCAACCCTGCCATGCACACCATTGTTGTTCAGTGTTCTCCTGATGGTGGACTCATTAACATGAACATTAGCCAATGTGAGAGAGGCCTTCAGTTGCTTAGAAGTTACCCTGGGATCCTTTGTAACCTCGCCGATTATTACATGCCCTGCTCTTGGAGTGATCTTTGTTGGTCGACCACTCCTGGGGAGGGTACCAATGGTCTTGAATTTCCTCCATTTGTACATAGTCTGTCTGTGGATTGGTGGAGTCCAAATTCTTTAGAGATGGTTTTGTAACCTTTTCCAGCCTGATGAGCATCAACAACTCTTTTTCGGATGTCCTCAGAAATCTCTTTTGTTCGTGCCATTATACACTTCCACAAACATGTGTTGTGAAGAGCAGACTTTGATAGATCCCTGTTCTTTAAATAACACAGGGTGCCCACTCACACCTGATTGTCATCCCATTGATTGAAAACACCTGACTCTAATTTCACCTTCAAACTAATTGCTAATCCTAGAGGTTCACATACTTTTGCCACTTACAAATATGTAATATTTGATCATTTTCCTCAATAAATAAATGACCAGATATAATATTTTTGTCTCATTTGTTTAACTTGTTTCTCTTTATCTACTTTTAGGACTTGAGTGAAAATCTGATGATGTTTTAGGTCATATTTATGCAGAAATATAGAAAATTCTAAAGGGTTCACAAACTTTCAAGCACAACTGTAAGTGTTGCACCCTAACCCAATTTCTTTTGCTTCAATTATATTCTTGAATAAAAGTGTAATTGTTTTGTTATATGTGTACCATTTGTGAAAGTTTTTATTTGATATTTGGACTTCATGTCAAAATTTTGTTGTTAGTACTATAACATGAAAAAAGTTTGTTTTAGGTATCCATTTTTTGCATTACTCACATTAACTTGACATCATATATTTACATAGATTGTTGTAGACATGGAATACACATGAAATGCATGTGTTCCAAATAATGATATGTTATTTACTCTATACAACTCCAGGGACCTCACACCCAGATAAACAAGACTTGAGCTATGAGAACTTTTTGCCCGAGTTGAGTAGAGGTGGTGGGGGTGGATGGGATAGCAGGCTACTTGCTGCTTGTGCTGATCGACACATTTGCAAAACAAAAGAAGCTAATGGAGAGGTGCTAAGGAATTTAAGGTGGCCCAAGTTTACAAGTTTTTTCGTAGGCTTCAGGGATTCTAGTGCTAATGTTTGTGTAAAATAGGTGCCGTGTATTCTTTCCCCCATTGCAAAGCTTACTGTACATACTGGTAAAACTTTGGTGTTATGTCATTTAAGTTGACATGGTTTAAATCACCAGCAATATTAAAGAAAAGCCGTCAGGATGGGCTGTTTGCTGCTCACTGTTAACATCATGCAGCTTTCACAGCACCTCATTAGCATTCATGCTGGGAGGGTACATAAACTGCCACAGCAACAATGGCAGTGAATTCTCTTGGCAGATAAAACAGTCAATATTTCACCACTAAAAACTCCAGCTGAGAAGAGCAGTAAATCAAGACTACCACAGCATCAACACACCAGACATTGTTTACATAAACACAGAGTCCCATGCCACGAGTCTTAGCAAAGGTAGATAAATAGCACAAAATGATAGAGAGCTTGTAGCTGAATAGTTGACTCAGGGACGTTGTTCTACAACCATGTTTCCAAGAAAATAAACACACAACAATTCCTCATTCTAGACCTGGGTGTTGAATTGGAGTCCATTTTATTTTCCAGAAAGCATATGTTGGTCAGTAGCACTGATGGGAGAGATGGACAGCTTGGCTTGGCCTTCAGCCTACAGCAGTAAAACATATTACTCAATCAGAAGGTTGCCATTTAAATCCCGTAAACACCAGAAGTGACTGTACTCCATTGAGCCCTTGAGCAAGGCCCTCAACCCGCAATTGCTTTGTCCTAGGTATGATGTTAACCTGCATCCAGCCCTGCAAACAGGTCCTCCAACTTGCAGGGAAAACTTGTGGGTCAGTAGGTGGATTGGCACTCCAGTCACTGTAAAAAAAAAACTTAAACAGCTCCAGTGTTGTGCTGAGGTGTCAACTGTTACATGGCTGAACTTGGGTCCCAATCCAGGTGGTTCGCCGTGTAGTGGGTGCGGCAACGCGCTGTAATCAGTGCGTGTTTCCAATCTCCTCCTCACGTGAATACTTTTTGAGTGTGGCATACAATAGATACATGTTTTATTAACATCAGTTCATAGTTAAACTGCTCACCCCAGGGCAAAACAGCAATTATATGTGAAGCAAGAATATTGTGATCAGCATTTACAATAAACCACATAGATCAAATTTTCTCTACACAGTGAGGGTCCATCCTTTACTCCTTCCTGATCTGGATTACTCTTCATCCATCAGGAATTCCTACAGGGTTGTTCTTCCAAATTCCAACTCCTATGTAACCCTGCAGGTGTCTAAACTGGGACTCTATATGAGGGACACTGCCATCTATTAAAGTGGGGGGATTAACTGCACCCTACCTTGCCAGTTCTAGTACTCTTCAGACATCCCACCCAAGATGGAGATCATAAGGCATCCCAACCAGGTATTGCCCCCATTTAGGTCCATCCTTCCATTATGGCATCCAAGCCAGGTAAGGGCTCCACCTCCATCTTGGACAAGAAACCAAACTGTCCTCTGGGCTGTATACTATCTTTATATATAATATGCTACAATGGCTGTTCGTTTGTCCATCCAGGATTTTAAATCACCTGTACCTCACAAACCTATTGACCTGAAATTTGGTACACATCTACTACGTAATGTCTTCTATGCGATTTTGGGGTGATGATTGAACTCCAAGGTTATTACTCTGTTTATTTATATCTTATTTTACTGTAGAACTAGCAGAATACCCGCGCTTCGCAGTGGAGAAGTAGTGTGTAAAAGAAGTTATGAAAAAGAAAAGGAAAAATTTTAAAAATAATGTAACATGATTGTTAATGTAATTGTTTTGTCATTGATATGAGTGTTGTTGTCATATAATATATATATATATATATATATATATATATATATATATATATATATAATATATACCAGCTGCTTGAAGTAACGCAGTGCATCTCCTCCTCATGGACTGGACCAGATTTGTCAGTTCTTGCTGTGAGATGTTACCCCACTCTTCCACCAAGGCACCTACAAGTTTCTGGACATTTCTGGGGGGAATGGCCCTAGCCATCGATCCAAATCGATCCCGCTCCAGGGTACAGGCCTCGGTGTAACGCTCATTCCTTCAACGATAAACAGGAATCCGTCCATCACCCCTGGTGAGACAAAACCGTGACTCATCAGTGAAGAGCACTTTTTGCCACTCCTGTCTGGTCCAGCGAAGGTGGGTTTGTGCCCATAGTCGGCGTTGTTGCTGGTGATGTCTGGTAAGGACCTGCCTTACAACAGGCCTACAAGCCCTCAGTCCAGCCTCTCTCAGCCTATTGCGGACAGTCTGAGCACTGATGGAGGGATTGTGTGTTCCTGGTGTGACTTGGGCAGTTGTTGTGGCCATCCTGTACCTGTCACGCAGGTGTGATATTCGGATGTACCGATCCTGTGCAGGTGTTGTTACACGTGGTCTTCCACTGCGAGGATGATCAGCTGTCCTTCCTGTCTCCCTGTAGCGCTGTCTTAGGCGTCGCACAGTGCGGTCATGGCAATTTATTGCCCTGGCCACATGAGCAGTCTTCATGCCTCCCTGCAACATGCTGTAAACAAGCGCTATATAGCGCCCGACCCGGCACAGACTACACAGAGGCACGTGTTCACACTCAAAGGGCTTTATTTTTCTTCAGCTGTGTGACACGTCTTCCCCGTGCCACACAGCCCAAACACAGTCCCAAACACACACACAAAGAAACCAAACACTTTCCTGCTCCACCACTCCTCCCAGGCAACCTCTTCCTCCCGATTCTGGCCTCGAGTGGAGGTGGCTGGCCCGTTTTATACCCCAACCGGAAGAGTCCTAATTGCCCCTCCGGGTGGGGCTTAGAATTCAAGCAGCTGGGCTGCGGAGTCCATACAGCTCCCCCTGGCGGCCACCTGAGCCCCCAACCAGGCTGTGGAGGACTCCATCTCCCATGGAGCCCTGCGGGTGGTTGGGGAATCACTGTCCGCCATATGGGCTGCCACCAAGCGCCCCGGGGGAGGTACTGAGCTGTCCGTAGTGGATCCCCCGGAATATACACAGCAGGGGCGTCCCAGTTGGGCATGGGACCCGGCTGTCCGTCACAATGCCTAATGCATGTTCACGCAGATGAGCAGGGACCCTGGGCATCTTTCTTTGAGTGTTTTTCACAGTCGGTCTCTTTAGTGTTCTGCGTTTTTAGAACTGTGACCTTAAATGCCTACTTTCTGTAAGCTGTTAAGGTCTTAACGACCATTCCACAGGTGCATGTTAATTAATTGATTATGGTTAATTGAACATGCATGGAAAACATTGTTATATGCCAATATATATAACTAGCAAAATACCCGCGCTTCGCAGCGGTGAAGTAGTGTGTTAAAGAAGCAATGAAAAAGAAAAGGAAACATTTTGAAAATAACGTAACATGATTGTCAATCTAATTGTTTTGTCACTGTTGTGAGTGATGAGTGTTGTTGTCACATATATATATATATATTTACACACACATACATAAATATATATATATATATATATATATATATATATATATATATATATATATATATATATATATATATATATCTATATACATATCTATACATATACACATATATATATATCTACATATATACACATACATATATACACACACACATAAATACATACACACATACGTACATACACACACAAATACATATATATATACATACATACACACACACATATATAAACATATATATACATATACATACATATATACACACACAGCTATTTCGTATCAGTGCAATACGCTGCTTGTTAAAACGGATAACTCCCGCTCTTACGTGCAAGTCTGCGTGGATATTATGAACTATCGTATTTGTTCAAGTTCTATTTAAATTTTAAATAGAAGGAATTTTTATTTAGTCGACAGAAATATCTTTGGTAGGAATGGTAAAACAGACAGGAATATTATTCGTGAATAAATCAACTCAAACCTTAAACAACTTATAATATTTTGCTCTCCATAAAAATTTATCCTGTCTAAATTATACAAGTTAGAAATAAAGTAAACGTTAAAAGAACAAACATTCACATTTCTTTACTCTTATGTAATTTTATATAAAAATAAACTTAGATTTTAAATATCCCAAAAGATTTTGCTCTCCATAAAAATATATCCTGTCAAAATGATACAAATTCAAATATGAACATGCTGCATAACAAAACCTAGAAATATAAATGAAATGTGTTCTTTTCAGCAATAACAAATCAAATCATTCAGTTTCTTTGCTCATATGTCATTTTAGAGCTGGACGCCTGGCATCTTTTTTTGGCCACAGGTTCGTTTATGTTTGGTGTGAGGTTCTGTGTTGTGGAGATTCTCAGGATGGATTGCAGGTGCTCATCAGTGAGGCGACTCCTGTGTGCTGTTTTGTTAGTCTTTATCACTGAGAAGAGCTTCTCACACAGATATGTGCTACCAAACATGCACAAGGTTCGAGCCGCATGTAGACGGACTTTTTTTGTTCTTCAAGTCACCAAAGCGCCGTGCAAACTCAGTGCGCTCAGTTTATCAGCAAAGTGCGTATTTGGGAACACCGTAGTGACGACTTGGTTTAACATTACTTGGCAACAGGGAAAGTGAGGCAAGGTGCATTTGTGTCTCCCATAAAAGCAGCTTCACTTGAAATCACTTTGTGATTGTGCACGGTTAAAACGTCCGCTGAAGTGTCAGATTCTTATTTAATTATGCTGCTTTCTGTATCTTCTGCATTGCATTCAGGTTAACCTGATGTTTTGTCTCATAGTGCCGTCTTAGATTAAATTCTGTAATTACAGCCACATTAGCTCCACAAATGAGACACACGGGTTTAGTAAACATATACTCAGCCTCCCATCGGTTTTTAAAGGCTCTATTTTCAGAATCAACTTTTCTCTTCAGCATCGTGTGAGCTAGCTTCGCAATAACTTGATTAACTTCGGTAAGTGTTCGGCAAGGCAGCTGAAGCGCTGCATTATGGGATCTGTAGTTTATTGTGTTACCAGCGCTTCATATACCGGGCTTTAATAACAATAATACAGTATATAAAATGATCTCGCGGGCGGATATAATTACACGGGCGGATGTGGCCCGCGGCCCTTGAGTTTGACACATATGGACTAAATAGAACTTGAAAAGATATATTTTTTCAAATGTGATCGCGCAATTCAGATAGAGTCTACAGCCTGCATGCCTCAATAAGTCATCCTTCCCTCGCTCTTACTTTTTTACCGTTCATCTAATGAATACACTGAGTATGGCTTTACCAAAACAATCATTGATGGCGAATAAAGTATCCATTATTCGAGTATGTAGATCGGGTTATATATATATATATATATACCCAGCGTATCGCAGCGAGAAGTAGTGTGTTAAAAAGCTATGAAAAGAAAAGGGAACATTTTAAAAATAACGTAACATGACTGTCAATATACAGTATTTGTTTTGTGAGTGTTACTGAGTGTTGCTGTCATCAAGGATTTGATTATCATTATTTCTTTCAATCAGGTTCGTATTTGTAGGATGTGTTGTGTTCAAGTTACATTCCGTGTTTGTCAATCGTTGTAAAGATGACAGGTTTCATTCATCGATTCGTTTCTTACTGCATCAATAAACAGCTCGTCTTCTTCTTTATCTGAGACCTGACACACTGCATGCACGGTTTTTTACACTGTCTTCCTTTAGCGGGACATTGACTTTTTCCAACGTGTGCTTTGTTTTGGATTTATGAATATGCTTGTATGTATCAGACGCTTCATATTTTTGCTGCCTTTTCAATTGTGTAATTCGGTTTTGTTCAGCTCTTTGGAACTGTTGCTTTTATCTGTGCACTGCGTCAGTTCACGTGAGCCGCTCGGTGTACATGCATCGAAGTTTCCCAGCTGTGCTGGTGCCATCTCGTGCTATGTCCATGGCTGTATTTAATGTTACCTTAGTCCTGGCACTTTGTACCAAACACCACCCTGACCATCTCATCTTCCTCTCCATAAGCACAGTCCTTAACCCGTGAATATTTAGTGGCAGTTTGCTATTGGATTGCCGCTGACGGACGGCCTTATATGGGCAGGCACTAAATTACAAACGCCAGCGGCAGCCTGTCTATGAACTTAATTTAAAGTGTAGGTTTACATCGTGCTTTGTTTCCGAAGTAGCAGAAGTCATGAATATGGTTGTATATGTCACTCGCTCGCTTCTTATTGTTTCGCTGCCTTCTCAATTATATAATGCATGTTTTCTTCAGCGCTTTTTTAGGTCTTCCTGGTTTTCTATGTACTGCGTGATTACGTGGGAGGCGTGATGATTTTACATGAAACTCCGCCCCCACGGCGTTGAAGCTCATCTCCATTACAGTAAATGGAGAAAAACTGCTTCCAGTTATGACCATTACGTAGAATTTCGATATAAAACCTGCCCAACTTTTGTAAGGAAGCTGTAAGGAATGAACCTGCCAAATTTCAGCCTTCCACCCACACGGGAAGTTGGAGAATTAGTGATGAGTGAGTGAGTGAGTGAGTGAGGGCTTTGCCATTTATTAGTATAGATATATATATGCCAGCAACACTCATGACAATGACAAATCAATTACGTTGTCAATCATGTTACGTTATTATTAAAATGTTTCCTTTTCTTTTTACTTGTCCGCTGTCAAGCACGGGTATTTTGCTATATATATATATATATATATATATATATATATATATATATATATATATATATATATATATATATATATATATATATATATATATATATATATATATATATATATAAATGTGTACATATATACACACACACATATACTATGGGGTGCCAAACGGGCAAATACATTGATTTTCTGAATATATAAAGTCAAAACTTGAATATATAAAGTTATTCCCGAATACACACAGTCAAAACTTGAATATATAAAGTCACTGTCGGAATATATAAAGTCAAAACTTGAATATATAAAGTCATCGCTGGAATATCCCCCACAAACCCAGTCTCTCGGAATTTGCATAAACACAGCCCTTCACCTGCAATTTTAACTTGGTTACGAAGTGATCAAAACTCTCGTTTATATCCTGCGTCCTCTCATTAAACTTGTATCCCGCATTATCCGTGGGCATGACAAACGCCATCGGCAGTGTGTCTGTGAACTTAATTTAAACTTTAGGTTTACACCGTGCTTTGTTTCCGAAATAGCAGCACTCATGAATATGGTTGTATATGTCACTCGCTCGCTTCTTATTGTTTCGCTGCCTTCTCAATTATATAATGCATGTTTTCTTCAGCGCTTTTTGGAGCTCTTCCTGGTTTTCTACGTAGTGCATTGACAGTCAGTTCACGTGATTACGTGGGAGGCGTGATGATGTCACACGAAACTCCGCCCCCCGCGGCTTTCGAGCTCAATTCCATTACAGTATATGGACAAAAATAGCTTCGTTATGACCATTACGTGTAGAATTTCGAAATGAAACCTGCCCAACTTTTGTAAGGAAGCTGTAAGGAATGAGCCTGCCAAATTCCAGCCTTCTACCTACACGGGAAGTTGGAGAATTAGTGATGAGTCAGTGAGTGAGTGAGTCAGTCAGTGAGGGCTTTGCCTTTTATTAGTATAGATCAACTTTCGGCAGCGGCCAGCAGGGCGGCCACGTGGTGCATGCGTACAGGCGCCATTCTCATCACTACCACCTTCACTGTCACTTCTCCTACCTCTTTATATTTTAAATTATTCTTGAGGCAAATTGAAGATTTAAGTACCAGCTTAAGTGAAAAATTAAAGAAAACGAACTAAGCAATTGCAACACAAACACTGACTTAATCAGTTTTAACGCAAAAAGATGACAAGAAAAGCGGACCATTAGGGTAGAGAAAAGAAAAGCTGCTGAGAAAGCAGCATGCACATCAACCTCTGAGCAAACGAATGCTAAACATACAGAGAAAGAGTATGACAACTATGAATGCTCAAGTCAAGTGTATTCACTGCATGTTATCGTGCAGTGCGCTGTTACTGGTCTTTTTATATAATACACTGCCGTGGCTGTCATTTTTGTCTGTCCAGGATTTTAAATCACCTGTAGCTCGCAAACAGTTTGACCTATTAACCTGAAATTTGGTACACATATACTATGTGACCTCTACTATCCGCTTTTGGGGGTGATGATTGACCTCCAAGGTCAAAGGTGTGAGCGCTGAAGTCAAAAACAACGGAAGAACTTAAACCCAATTAAAGTAAAAATAATTTCTTTATTCGTAATTCTTGGTGAGTAGAGAGAATGTGAGACTGCCTTTTTCCAACTCAGTCAACTGATTTGGATTTTGGCAGAATATCTAAAGTAAACCTGTTCTCTCTTTTATATCCTAGAAAAGGGGAAAAAAACCCTAGCAGTTCATTCTGAGGTTATACATAGCTTAAGGTTAAATCTTAATTTATGACATACTGGAATGTCCTAAAACATGAAACAAACAGCCATTTGCATTCCTAAGGAATACACCTTTCTAATTATACACACTTAGAATCAATTTAAATATTCTTATAGTCCATAAAGATCTTACATTCTTCACAGGGTCTTCTGATAGTATCAGAGGTCAGCTTTTCCTCATGAATGATAAAAGTTAGTCCCTTAATGCTGTGCACACAGCCCATTTCCTTTTCTGCATAAATGAGGAACAAATCATATAGCTCTCTGCAGCATGATCAACTCAAAACATAGTCCTTGATATCTGTGAGTTAAATAATGTTTTCTCTTCCTCAGTTCCCCCCTTTGCACATAAAATGTGCACATTAATAATAAGACTTCTGCATCATCAGAGTTCAGGAAAGGGTTGGCAAATGGAAGAAAAGGTTTGTACTGGGAGTCCGGGTCAGCACTGAGGAGACAAACCTTAGTAATGGAAGCGTTAATAAACCTTTGTAGAAGGGCTCAGATGCATGGGATTAGACGGCAACCCAAGAACACGAAAACTGCCAGAGAAATAAGGATAGTTATGAGAGTAATTTTCAAGAACTGAACCAATCTTTGGAAGAGTTAAAAAAAAAAAGTCAGGTGTTCCTGAGTGTTCTGCTAATTAGATAGATAGGGAGGTAAGGCCAGCTACAGCATGGGTAGATTATTGGGCAGGGATACAACTAGGAGATTGGGTTTAGCAGTGGCACATGCATAACCAGAATCTGTTCTTAACTGTGTAACAGTAACCTTCAACCACTTATATCACAGATTATCCCCTAAGACAAAAGGAATAATCCCTTGACAGAGTCTCAACATAGAAAGTCCAAAAATAGCAACAACTTAATGATTCAGTCCACTTTTTACAGTGAGAGATGTGCATTCAAGAAAAGAGTCCTTCATCCATCACGGCATGTGGGGTGCAGATAGCAGCACCTGGAATGGTTTCCCTCCAGCTAGGTTGATGCCAATGTTTCCTTCGGGTGTCTCTGACCAGTATCTAGGTTCCAAGGGGAATCTGGAACTTCATCAGTAGGGGACTGGTCTGCCAAGCCTTGTTAACTTGTTCGTGGACTTCCTTCAGGGAAGCTCGGAGACCTGCAAGACTAGAGAGAAGATCATTGTCCACAGTATGCAGAGTAACATTTCCGATAACCAACTGGTGCCAACTGGTATGGGGCATCCAGTTACAATTTTAAATGGCGACAGTCCCAACTGCCGATGTGTCCTTCCTCTCAACCCCATCAAGGCCAGGGATAGAGCATCTGGCCAGGTTAAGTTTGTCTGCTCACAGATTTTTGCCAATTTTGATTTTAGGGTACCATTGCACCTTTCTACAATACCTCCACTTTGAGGATGGTATTTGCAGTAATGATGCACATTTATCTGGAGCCAAGTAGTCAGCTCATTTATTACAGAATTCACAAAGTGGGTTCCATTATCGGTATGCAGTTTCTGTGATATTCCCCATCTTGGAATGATTTCTTTTATTAAAGCTTTAGCCACAGTTTTTGCATCTGCATGCTTAGAGAGAAAACTTCCACCCATCGGGAGAACACATCAACAATTACCAAGCAATAACGGTAGCCTTTAGACGGTGTTAACTCAATGAAATCCATTTGGAGGTGTTCAAAGGGACCCATTGGGTTAGGAGTGACGGCGGGCTTACCTGAGTACCTTTACCTACATTAAACCTTTGGCATAGTGCGCATCGTCAGCAGAATTGTTCAGCATATGTAGAGAACCCTGTGGTTTTCCAATGCCGCTCAACATCCTGAGTCATAGTGTCTTTTCCTGCATGATCCAGGCCGTGTGAGAATTTGCCATTCCTGGAAAAGAAGCCTTTGGGAGGCAAGGTTTGTTAGTTTGCTTATGGGTCCAGACCCCAGCAGAGAGGGATCCTTCTTGGGACCACTTTATCCTTTCTCGGTCAATGGTAGCGCTCTAAAAAGAAATTATTTGATTATCAGGGTCTTTGTCATCCTTCTGTTGGAATAAAGAAGTTAGTGGTGAAGTAGGATCCTGGGCGGCTTTCTTTGCCCACATGTCTGCTTGCGCATTTTCCCTCACTTACTGGATTCGTCTTCCCTGTGTGAGCTTGACACTTCACTACCGCAAGCGCACCTGTCAAATGAGATGTTTTTGTCTGTACTAAGATGGAATGTACAGCATGTGGTACCTTAACAGTTAATAAACTCATGAGAACAACATCTGAGCATGCTAATATGGCCTCTGTTATTGCATCAGCTGCTTTCAAACAGGCCGGGATTGTAGCAGCCACTGGATCCAGTTTTATTTATTTTTTTTTTTTTAGAATAGTATGTGACCGGTCATTGTCTATTTCCTTGTTGTTGAGTTAATACTGCAGTCATACACCCCCCTTTCTCGTCCACAAACAGAGTGAAAGGACGAGACTACCGTAGTCCCGAACTCTTAACGCAGGCGCAGACATCAAAATTTAGTTTATATCAGTTAAAGCCTTCTCAGCCTGCTCCGTCCATGAAATTTTATCAGTCAAAACCAAATTAGAAAAGGTCGCTAAATCTTGGAGTGGCTGTGCTTTTCAGCAAAAAAAATCTTTTTAACCCATTGCCGGCAATATCATAACATTCCAAGAACAGACATAACTTGCCGTCTTGCAGACTGTGCACATTCCCTGAAGTCAAATCATGACTCAGGTATTTCATTTTCTTTCAACCCGTTGCAACTTTTTCCGGAACACTTTGTGCCCGATTTCCACTAGGAAGACCAACAAAGCCTTTGTGTCTTCTTCGCATTATTCCTGAGCCTCAGAACATAAAAGCAACTCATCTACATATTACACCAGGACACCACCCCCCTTTGGCCAATAACCTTTCAACTTTTTATCTTTTCTAATTCTTGTCCATACACACACACACACACACACACTCACACTCACATGCATGCACACAGAGCCTCTGTATATCCCTGCGGCATCACAGTTCAGGTCCAATGCTTCCCTTTAAAAGTGAATGCGAACCAGAACTGAGACTCAGGTGTACAGTAATTGAAAAGAAAGCATTCACAAGATCAGTAACAGAAAACCACATAGCAGTGGCGGGACAGTACAGAGAATAGTGGAAGGTTTGAGACTATAGGAGTCCTAGGGTGTATAGCAGCATTGACTCCATGAGGTCCTGAATGAATCGTCATGAATCATATGCTTTCTAACTGGAAGAATAGGAGAATATTGGATCAGAATAATGGCACCCGCTTAACTAAATCAGCATAAACAATTGTAATACCAGTCTCAGCCTCAAACGAAATAAGAAATTGTGCACAATGTAAACGGAAGGATGACTTTGGGAAAATGACCAAGGGTTCAGCATGAGCTATTCAGACAAAATATTATTTCCCTTGTACCCAGAGAGATTAGTGGAGCAAATCTAACTAAAATTTTTAAGGGTAAACAGCATGGGTTTAGGTGGAGAAGTGAAAGATAAATGACAGAACGGATCGGGTTACAGGTACAACTAGTTCTACTGCTATTTTCTTAACAGATCTATCTGGGTGAACTAAATGTTAGGTCCCACATACTCCCAATCCTCCCCTTCTGGACATGCTATTACCAATTGTCTCACATTATGCCACTGAAAACGAGAGGATTTAGCAATGAGGATATGTGGTAAAACCACTCCAGAAGAAAGCGATTGTTGTAAAAAGAGTAATACTGCTCCAGCCAGTTTTGCTGAGATATAACAGTTCGTTAGGCAAATAGTCTTTTTTTTCTGAAAACAGCAGCTGAAAAGTCCAAGAGTCAGACTTCATCATAATACAGTCCAAAAATCATGCAATACAGTAAAATGATTTTGAATACTGTAATCCAAGAGGAACCCAGGACAGCAGAGATTTTTGCTGTTTTGAGACAAACATGAACAATCAAGGCAGCATACAAGCATGTAATGGTGGTGGTCAGTGCAATGGCGGTGTGCTGTTCTGATGCAACCTTCACTCCTTATTTGTAACTGAAATGCAAAGGCACAGGCGGACCATCAAGTCTTTTCAAAGTTCACTGGGCATTAGAGGGCTGATATATTTTGCTTTTATTTGTGCTGTAACTGTCCACTGAACACTGAACTGGCCACTATCAACCCGCTGTCGTCCCAGAGTCTCTGTCCATTGCACTCTCACATCATTTCAGCCTGAAATGAGCTTTCCTTCTAAGGACCTGAATCCATTCTGCAGTATTTGGCTTATATATGGTCATCTAATTGTTTCTTCATTGTCATGAACTGGTTCAGCAATTCCTGCACCACCTCTTTTAATTCTTGCAGGTCCCAGTTTCTTTGCACCATGAAGGTGGGACAGTTTTAATCTGAGTCAGGCTGTTGTACATTATATTGCGGAAAGGGCACTTGTATTAATGGTGCTTGAAATTCCATCCTTTCATATTCATGTTTTTGACCCTGAGGGTCAGAATCGGGCTTATTAGGTATCCCTTTCCCGCTCTTCATCCTCTCTGGCTGAAACTGTTCATTTTTTTAAAATCATCGGGACCATCTTGTTCCTCTCCCTCATTAATTCCTCAAGCTGCCCAAGGGGTGGTGATGGACTATTGTCCTCAAAGGGAGTGGACATGCATGCTGACGCTAAATCAAGGTATAATCTCTTCTTCTTTTTATTTATATTATATTTACTTATTCTTCCTTCTTTCATCCGGACTTTTGGGACAGTTCTTGCATTATCAAGGACAACTTTTCTCTTTCTACAATAAGTTTAATTTGGCTTTGCAGTCCCTCATTGCACTTCTGCATCGCTTTCAGGGCTCTATCTTTAATTATCAATTCCCATCTATTAAAACATTTCCATTTTCTCTACTACAGCACCCTCGTGCTTTTCTATATACAATCTACCTAACTTCCTGTAGTTCACTCATATCACCAGAGCCTTCTACTGGCCACCTGCCCCTGCTCTGTTCATTCCACCGTTTACAATTTTTTTTTTAAATCTAACCCTGTTTTCTGTTCTATGTAGTGTCTTGGAGAGCCGCTTTTTTTTTTCCTTGGTATGTTTTCCGAAAACAATAATCCGAACAGAGGCTCCTCATTCACACCCTGTTTTTTCAATCTCTTTCTTTAGCGAATTCCCGACCGGAGGTACTTTCCCTTTTTATTAAATTTCCACCTCTCCTTCTAATTATAAGTCTACTTAAGACTCCGTCTCATTCCAAGAGGCTCTAATCGTTACATCCCAGTACCTCTCCCGGACGGTAAAGCAATTGTACTCAGCGGTCACCGATCTTATTCCTGTCTGCAATTCGCACCTTCACTCGGGTTCTCCAACACGAAGGAAACTGTTCAGGTGCCAAATAAACAGTGGAAGTAACACCCGAGGAAGACAGGAATAGTTCAATCAATTAGTCTTTATTCAGTCACAGATGAGTACGTTGATTCATGCTTTCTGTTTCCCAAAGGAGTTGTAACCGGTTTGCTATTAGTTTTCCCCATGGTCAGTGAGTTTTCCACACTCTTTTTGCTAAACCAGCCTCAATTGTCACTTCACTCCCGGTCCCTCCTGTTCCCGGTCCACGGGACATCAACCTGATTAGCGGACTGACAGTTTCACCCGAAGTCCGCTGGTTACCGCTGTTTAGGTGATCATTTCCCTGAGTGACCCGTTGAGTTCAGAATATAACCAGACCGTTAGAGCAAAGAGTCTCGCCCTCCCACAACAGTGCTTTTTCCCGATCACGAAATGTTCAGTTATTTATCTATTCTTCCCACTCCCTTCCTTTATTTTACTTTTAAGCCTCTAAGAGACTTCTTCTTCATTTCCTAGGAGTGTACTAACTCATGTCCTTAACATTCATAATCTTTACACTGTTTTATTTCCGAGAGCTTATCTATACATTCCGTCCACTCACTGCCTGGTTTCTTTTCCCCGGTCGGACTCCCTCGGTCTACTCACCAAGAATTTTTTCCTCCCGCCTGGAAGTTCCCAGTTTACTCGACTTTCAGGAAGAATCAGAGGAGGTCAAGGATTCCCCATGCAGGCGTCGCCGAGGCAGGCCAGTCCTAACTTTTCCGGATCTGGTCCTCCCGACCCAGCCGGTGTCGGTCCTTTTACCGGTCCTCTGGACGATCCTGCTCAAGGAGTCGCTTGGCCGTCTCTGCCCCAGTTGGGCGCCAAAAACTGTGAGCACTGAAGTCGAAAACAACGGAAGAACTTAAACCCAATTAAAGTAAAAATAATTTCTTTATTCTTAATTCTTGGTGAGTAGAGAGAATGTGAGACTGCCTCTTTCCAACTCAGTCAACTGATTTGGATTTTGCAGAATATCTAAAGTAAACCTGTTCTCTCTTTTATATCCTACAAAAGGAAAAAAACCCCTAGCAGTTCATTCTGAGGTTATACATAGCTTAAGGTTAAATCTTAATTTATGACATACTAGAATGTCCTAAAACATGAAACAAACAGCCATTTGCATTCCTAAGGAATACACCCTTCTAATTATACACACTTAGAATCAATTTAAATATTCTTATAGTCCATAAAGATCTTACATTCTTCACAGGGTCTTCTGATAGTATCAGAGGTCAGCTTTTCCTCATGAATGATAAAAGTTAGTCCCTTAATGCTGTGCACACAGCCCAACTCCTTTTCTGCATAAATGAGGAACAAATCATATAGCACTCTGCAGCATGATCAACTCAAAACATAGTCCTTGATATCTGTGAGTTAAATAATAATGTTTTCTCTTCCTCAAAGGTCAACCCAGGGAGGTCAAGGTCAAAAATCAAATAACCTGTAGCCTGAAATTTGATACACATATACTACGCTGAAACACAGCACTAAAGCTGTATATTAAAAGTGAAGAGTTTTGGAATTATTACTTTTTTTATTCTATATTTTATTTTATTGTAGAATCAACTCTCGGCAGTGGGTAGCATGTGTAATATATACAATATATTGCTGTGGGCATATCAGCAGATGCAATATATAAAGCCAATGCAGTTACACATTCAGCACCAACCTAAATTGCTGACACCTGATCTTTCCATCTTTGTGAAACTGAAGCTGCCAAGAGAAACCAAGCTTCACAGTATCCCAGAATGATAGATAAATACAATTTCTTTCCAAAGGTTGATTTCCATTGTCAGATAAAAAACCTCAATTGTGGTGATGGTAGCGCAACAAAAAGGTGGCAGACAATGTAAAAACTGAACAGGTGTATATAAATTAGACAAGATAACACAAAAGGGATTCTGCACACATGTGAGGAGGGGTTGCTACTTACTGTGAGCTAATAATTGAATAATTTCAAAATGAATGTATTTTAGTGCTGTAAGAAGCATGCATATTCCATGCAGTGCATAACATCTTTTAACATACTGTATTTTAATTTATATATGTAGTATTAGGGTGTTGTACCGTGTTAGCCATTATGAATGTAGTGAGAAGTCAAGCAAAATGACACCTTTTATTTGCTAAGTAAATGCAAGCTTTTTAGGCAACTCAGACCCCTTCTTCAGGCAAGATGTAATCAAAAGCTTTGAAAGCTTGCATATCGCATATTGTAATCTTTTTAGTTAGCCAGTAAAAGGTGTCATTTTACTTAACTTTATATATGAAAATTCTTCTTTCCCAATCTAGCAGTAATAACATAATATTCAAAAACAAATTAACAAAAATTACATTTCCTGCAGTGGGCAGTGTTTAGTACATCCTTGTATAAATATTTCCCTAATATGTTTATACTTTGCAATAATGTATACCAAACCATATATTGATTATTGAAATTTTTTTAGAAATAATATTGAATGACTCAACTTTTATAAATGTAGTACAATTTGTCTTTAACAAAATTGGTTAACACGGAGCAAAAAAATTTCTAGCTGTCCACAGGAGAGAGATTGCTGAAATGCATATTTCCTTGAGAAGTGAAGAACTGAGTGATGCTTGGTTAGTGTGTCATTCAAATCAAATTTAGTTTAGTTTATTCTTTTAAAAACATTGTTCACTGAGATCTACATGTATGTAGAACAGAACACTGTAAAAAGTCAGTAAATTTAACAGTAAGTGAAAGCAAAATATCTTTTCTGGAAAAGGGTGTTCTACTGAAAATTACCTGTATATCTTAACACCAGAATTACCAAAGCCTATGAAAAAAACTTGAAAACCCAGCCCACCTTAAATCTTGTTTGCACCTCTCCGTCAGTGTCTTTTGTCTTGTAAATGTGTCGATAAGCACAAACAGCAAGCAACCAGCTATACCATCCTTCTCCAATCCATCCTCCCCCCTCGACATTGAGTTTCTCACAATATCCATACATTTTGATATAGAGTTATAGTAGATGTTGTACATCTTTAATCAATGATTGAACTGGGGAGAGCAGGTAAGTAAATAAAAAAGTCATAAAATAAGGTTTTATTATAACGTCAAAAATAGTCATGGTCAGAAATTATTTTGTTTAATGGAGTAATAATAGTATCTTTAATATTAACACCACAATTTAGAAGTTTATTCTTTTTATGGATTGTCATCATTGCCAAAGTCAGAATGAAATTATTCAGATAGGTTGTAGTGATAAAGTTCAGAGTGAAGTCGCGAGGCTAATTCTTGCGACACGACACATGTGCCTATGGATGCTACTGCTATGCAAGCAGTGTACTGTTTATACTTGCACATGTACTTTATGTAAATTGGAGGATTCCACCGGGTGGCAGTGCAAGATATCATCACAGTGAGAAAACAAAGTTCTGCTTCGCTGTGCTGTGAACTGCCTGAAATATCCAAGAAGTTCAGGACACCTTGCCACAAAACCTCTGAAAAGGATGGATGTTTAATGATTATATCCATCCCATAACCAACAAACATCAGGCGTAAGGCAGAAACAATCTCTGGACGGGGCAGAAGCTCATCACAAGGCAAATACAAGCACACATATACAAACATTAAAACTCCAGGCAGGGAACATCAGGGACGTGACTCCCAGCGAGGCAGCAGTGTTACCGCTACACCACTGTGCTGCCTCAACTTGTGAAATTATTACCAGTATTAATTATTTAAATGAAGTTAATGATTTATCTGTAAAATGTGACATACATGCTTTAACACATTTCATCATGAAGGTGTTAACAGTCTAGGGATTCTAGATAGATAGATACTTTATTAATATTAAGGGGAAATTCACATACTCCAGCAGCATACTGATAAAAAACAATATTAAATTAAATTAAAGAGTGATAAAAATGAAGGTAAAAAAAAGTTCTCTGTAATTGCTACCTGCCAGTACCAGTGTAGGAGGAAGCCCCAGAAGCATGTTGGTTTTAAGATGACATTTACAACGGTCTACTTTAATGACAAAATAAACTACAAGAGTAAAGTATAAATTTCAAGATTAAAGCCACAATTTCAACTTTAACCACAAAATACACCCTTACACTGTGTCTCTGATTTTTTTTTCTATGTGGCTTAAATGTGCTTCCATACATTCTGATGCTTTCCTTCAATTACCAAGTTTCCCCTACTCACCCAACTGCTGAGACAGGTAACCATTGTGTTTCAAGCAGACAGCATTTGCTCAGATGTAATCTCAAGCCAGCTGCTTGTGTAGTTTATCTAGCATTTCATGCAAGAGGCCCCAGAGCGCCTTGAAAAGAGGTTACATAAGTCAGGGCATTATCTAGGTATACTAAACAGTGGTTATGAGACAGACCATTAACCATTCAAAAGTGGCAGGGGTGTTACAAAAATCAAACAGGTTGACCCTGAAGTGCCAGAGATCATCCCTTTAAGAGAAACCTTTTTTTTTCTGGTATCTGGAGCCATCTCCACCTGCCAGTACCCACTCCTTAGATCTAATGTCAATAACCAGCTTGATCCCACAACCAAATCTAGCAATGTAGTTTAGCTTCTGATAGACCATACAGAATTGCCAGTCCCCTGTTTTTTTCCCTAATCAGCACAACTGGGGAGCACTGCGGAATTCAAGCTGTTTGGTGTTACTGGCTGTCAGAGTGTCCTGAATCAGTGCTTCGGTCTTTCACTGACATGCCAAAGTTGTTATTTGACAGGCCAAGTCCCACCAGTGCTGATGTCAAGTCTTCTGCGGATAATAATGATAATTCATTACTGAAAGCACTCTCCACACAGGGAGGACTGCGAAGCGAACCCACAATCCCCTTATTGCAAAGCAGCAGCACTACCACTGCACTGGCAAATTGGTCATGATACTCTATGTAATTTCTTTTCTGATTGGGGTTTAGGTCCATGCTATTTGTCTGCCACAGTTTCGCTAGTTTCAGCAAAACAAATTTAGGACAGACCTGATGTGTAATAATCCCTCAGTCAAAATCCATACAGGCCTTTGCATGTTGTAAAATGTCTATGATTCATGGATCCTAATTATCAGCCACCCAGACAACGTGGGAGCAGGTCCAGTTGCTGATCTGAAGCACTGCTAATGCTCAGCCCTTCATAGCAGCACAAGCTCCAGTATCCATGACAAACTGGCTTGACACTGGCTGTAGGAAATAGTCAAATTGTAAGGGTGTCAGGCCATATAATTCAGGCTGAGGATCCAGTGCCCATAATAACTGTCCTCACTGACTCCCTTCCAGATAACAGCAGCTACTTTGGCTGAGTTGTTTAATGGTAATTATCTCTTGTTGCAGCGTGGCCATCAGTCTTTGGGAGCATTTATGGTGTTCAGAGGTGGCCCTCCTACTCTGGATCCCTGCTGTTCTCACCAACTTTTCTATTTTACTAGCTGGCACAACCTGTTATTTTGGTATGAATTTATGGATGGGGCCTAGGTGGCCACACTCCTAAGAAACCACAGCTGTGATTGCATCTCTCATCTCCTCCTCCACAATGCTGACATGTGTTATTCCAACCAAAGTTTTGCAGACATCTGGTTTATGAATGGGTATTTGACTTGAAGAAGATTCATCCTGACAAGCCCCCTGAAATTAAGTCTCCACTAATACCTTTTCTAATGTGGATGATCAAGCAAGATGGACTTGACACTGCAACTCTAAGTGAGCCACCCCATCTCATAAAAGCATCTCTTACAAGCTCAGCTGGCTCTGGTCTTGGAAAGTGCAGATAGGCTCCCCACCCTTTGCATTTCATCTGCAAAGGGCCCCAGTTATCCTTTCACACATCTAGCCCATTCATGTAGTTGCTGTTACTGTCCTAGGAATGACTCAGTACATTCAAACTGCTGCTTGATTGCTTTGAGGGAGATGCAGTAAATTCATCACATCTACTCATGGTACATCCTCCAGGATTTTCAGTGCCTCAACACTCTAAGGCCACCACCAACTGTACTGCACACTGTTATGTGTCCATTATTTTACCCCCCTCTATTTTCAATGTGGACCCAATACATTTTTCCATGTCCCAGTCCAATTACATAGGCACTCGTCAATATTATTGTCAGGTTAGCTAAAAATCATCAATTGGCTCCAAACATTTGTAGAGATGTCTGAGATTCATGAGCTATTCTAGTTTATAGTAGCACTTTGTGGCCGTTTATTTTCTCTTCGCCCCACCAAAGTTGATGGAGGGGCAGAGTAGCTAGAGACTAATACAGCAATAGGGGATTGGCCTAATTAGCCCTTGCACATTTGCCCAGTTTGAGAGGTCAATTTGAATGGCTAAAGCACAGTTTGGTGAGTATACCAGAATTCAATCTGACTTTTCCCTTTCTTGATGAGTCATTATGTTTGGTTGTAAGCGCATGTAACAGGGCAGAGAAAATAGACTGCATGAACCAGGAGTGTCATCCAGGCCTGGGGTACTTTTATTCGAATATTAGTCATGAGCCAGCAAAACCAATTTGTTTCTCTTTGTAAAAATAATACTATGCAGTTAAGTGACCAGTTAAATTAATACAATTGAGACAGGAAGAATAGTGTTAAATCTATACTAATAAAAGGCAAAGCCCTCACTGACTGACTCATTCACTCACTCACTGACTCACTCATCACTAATTCTCCAACTTCGCGTGTAGGTAGAAGGCTGAAATTTAGCAGGCTCATTCCTTACAGCTTACTTACAAAAGTTGGGCAGTTTTCATTTCGAAATTCTACGCGTAATGGTCATAACTGGAACCTACATATGTACATATATACCCGCCATAGCCTGCAGCTAGGTCGCTGTGTGGGGCGGATTTGTGTCCCTCATCGTCATGCCTCCTGCGTAATTGAGTGCCTGCCCATGTAAGGCTGTCCGTCACCAGCAATCCTATAGAAACACTCATATATATATATATATATATATATATATATATATATATATATATATATATATATATATATATATATATATATATATATATATATATATAACTTAAGAGGCTTAGCGCTGCCACCCTATATTCGATTCCGAGAGAGGTGCAGTGAGTGTGTACTGATGAGCCCAGAATTTGGACAAAACACGTTATGTACTCTTTGCATTATTTGACAGTAAAACTATTTCAACTATATATATGTACAGTAGATGTATGTATGTGTGTATATATATATATATATATATATATATATATATATATATATATATATATATATATATATATATATATATATACACACACACACACACACAGTGAGTACGGAAAGTATTCAGACCCCCTTCAATTTTTCACTCTTTGTTATATTGCAGCCATTTGCTAAAATCATTTAAATTAATATTTTTCCTTATTAAGGTACACACAGCACCCCATATTGACAGACAAAAAAAAAGAATTTTTGAAATTGTTGCAGATTTATGAAATATCACATGGTCCTAAGTATTCAGACCATTTGCTCAGTATTTAGTAGAAGCACCTTTTTGAGCTAATACAGCCATGAGTCTTCTTGGGAAAGATGCAACAAGCTTTTCACACCTGGATTTAGGGATCCTCTGCCATTCCTCCTTGCAGATCCTCTCCAGTTCTGTCAGGTTGGATGGTAAATGTTGGTGAACAGCCATTTTCAGGTCTCTCCAGAGATGCTCAATTGGGTTTAAGTCAGGGTTCTGGGTGGGCCATTCAAGAACAGTCACAGAGTTATTGTGAAGCCACTCCTTCGTTATTTTAGCTGTGTGCTTAGGGTCATTGTCTTGTTGGAAGGTAAACCTTCAGCCCAGTCTGAGGTCCTTAGCACTCTGGAGAAGGTTTTTGTCCAGGATATCCCTGTACTTGGCCGCATTCATCTTTCCCTCCATTGCAACCAGTTGTCCTGTCCCTGCAGCTGAAAAACACCCCACAGCATTGATGCTGCCACTGCCATGCTTCACTGTGGGGACTGTATTGGACAAGTGATGAGCAGTGCCTTGTTGTCTCCACACACTGAGGAGAGGCAAGACACATGACAGCCCGCATGGAGTTTGAAAAAAAAACAACAACCTAAAGGACACTGAGATGGTGAGAAATAAGATTCTCTGGTCTGATGAGACCAAGATAGAACTTTTTGGTCTTAATTCTAAGCGGTATATGTGGAGACAACCAGGCACTGCTCATCTCATATATATATATATATATATATATATATATATATATATATATATATATATATATAGAATACCAGCTTAGAGCGAGAAGTAGTGTGTTAAAGAAGGTATGAAAAAGAAAAGGAATAATTTAAAAAAATAACGTAACATGATTGTGAAAGTAATTGTTTTGTGTATTTGGCGGCAGTGTCACGAAGTTGTTTTCGTCTAACTGCATTCGAAAATGTACCACGACATCTGACACGCCTCCTTTTTACTGTTTTCTCGCAGCTTGGACTGCTGCTGTCATAATGGGTTTGAGTATATATATATATATATATATATATATATATATATATATATATATATATATATATATATATATATATATATATAAACTGCTCAAAAAAATTAAAGGAACACTTTGAAAACACATCAGATCTCAATGGGAAAAAGAAATCCTCCTGGATATCTATACTGATATAGACTGGGTAATGTGTTAGGAACGAAAGGGTGCCACATCGTTTGATGGAAATTAAAATGATCAACCTACAGAGCCCTGAATTCAAAGACGCCCCAAAAATCAGAGTGAAAAAATTACGTGGCAGGCTAGTCCATGTTGCCAAAATTTAACTGCAGCAACTCAAAATTGTACGCAGCACTTTGTATGGCCCCAGTGTTCTTGTATACATGCCTGACAACATCGGTGCATGCTTCTAATTAGATGACAGATGGTGTTGTGGGGGATCTCCTCCCAGATCTGAACCAGGGCATCACTGATCTCCTGGACAGTCTGAGGTGCAACCTGGTGGCATTGGATGGACCAAAACATTATGTCCCAGAGGTGTTCTATTGGATTTAGGTCAGGAAAGTGTGGTGGCCAGTCAATGGTATCAATTCCTTCATCCTCCAGGAACTGCCTGCATACTCTCACCACATGAGGCCAGGAATTGTCGTGCACCAGGAGCCACTGTACCAGCATAGGGTCTGACAATGGGTCCAAGGATTTCATCCTGATACCTAATGGCAGCCAAGGTGCCTTTGTCAAGCCTGTAGCGGTCTGTGTGACCCTCCATGGATATGCCTCCCCAGACAATCATTAACCCACCACCAAACTGCTCATGCTGAATGATGTTACAGGCAGCATAATGTTATCCATGGCTACTCCAGACTCTTTCACTTCTGTCACGTGCTCAGGGTGAACCTGCTCTCATCTATAAAAAGCACAGGGCACCAGTGGTGCATCTGCCAATTCTGGTATTCACTGACGAATGCCAATCAAGCTGCATGCTGCTGGGCAGTGAGCTCAGGGCCCAATAGAGGACATGGGGCCCTTGGGTCACCCTCATGAAGTCTTTCTGGTTGTTTGGTCAGAGACATTCACACCAGTGGCCTGCTGGAGGTCATTTTGTAGGGCTCTGGCAGTGCTCATCCTGTTCCTCCTTGCCCAAAGGAGCAGATACTGGTCCTGCTGATGGGTTATGGACCTTCTATGGCCCTCTCCAGCTCTCCTAGAGTAACTGCTTGTCTCCTAGAATCTCCTCCATGCCCTTGAGACTGTGCAGGGAGACACAGCAAACCTTCTGGCAATGACACGTATTGATGCGCCATCCTGGAGAAGTCGGACTACCTGTGCAACCTCTGTAGGGTCCAGGTATCACCTCATGCTACCAGTAGTGACACTGACTGTAGCCAAATGCAAAACTAGTGAAGAAACAGTCAGAAAAGATGAGGAGGGAAAAATGTCAGTGGCCTCCACCTGTTAAACCATTTCTGTTTTGGGGTCATCTCATTGTTGCCCCTCTAGTGCATCTGTTGTTAATTTCATTAACACCACAGCAGCTGAAACTGATTAACAACCCCCTCTGCTACTTAACTGACCAGATTAATATCCCATAAGTTTCATTGACTTTATGCTATACTCTGATTAAAAAGTGTTCCTTTAATTCTTTTGAGCAGTATATATATATATATATATATATATATATATATATATATATATATATATATATATATATATATATATATATATATATATATATATATATATATATATATATATATCTATATATATATATATCTCTATATATATATAATATATATCTATATATACCTGTTTGTATGTGTGTATAGCTTTGGTCACTGAGTGCAAGGGAAAAATAATAAAATATAGTCTATAAGTTATTAAACAGTAAAACATTAACGTTTTAAGAAGTACAGGTACATTGAGCACTACTCGAGTGGTTGCGGGTAAACTACATTTTTAAAAGACGGTATAACAGAACAGGTAAGTAGTATTAACAGCAGCTAAAATGTATATGGATCATCTCCCGGTTGTGGTATAGAAATTACATTTTCTATGTGAACATTCAAATTTCTGCCTCTGGTAATGTGCCTTACCGGTATTACCAGCAATTAAAGAAAATTTGTTTTGTGTCCTCTGCAGTGTTAAGAGAGAAGGGGTTTGGTTTGGGATAAAAGGAAAAAAGGTGTAAAGAAAGGAAAGTTGCCTTTTTCTTTTATATAGTATAGAGAGATGTGTTCGGTGACGTTATGATCGCCTTTTGGGGACAGTCGCGGTGGGTCTTGTGTAGACTGGTGAGACGTCCCTGCCATTAATCGGCTGTGATGGCACTGTCAGCCCTCCACTCGTGTGCGTGTCTTCATAATCCGAGCTGAGGACCTCATAATCGTATACGAGCAAAAGAAAGTGCAAATCGTCTTAATATTATTTTGCCGTGGTGTAGAAAAGGGGTCCCGTGTTTGCACTTGTCTGGGCTATATCTCAGGGGGAGGAAGAAAAAAATTAAAAGTGCTCACTTTGACTTAAGGCAGAAGCGCAGTCAGCGTCTCAAAGGCCGGCACAGCTATGCACGCGCGCCGGCTGCTTGACTCTTGCTGGGCATTAGACCCCAGTTTTTGTACACACGTTCCACAAATGAGACACACTGGTTTACCGGCAATGTCAGTAAACATATACTCAGCCTCCCATCGGTTTTTAAAGGCTCTATGTTCAGAATCACCTTTTCTCTTTGGCATCGTGTGGGCTAGCTTGGCAATAACTTGTAGCATCATAAGCTAGACTTGATTAACGTGGCAAGTGTTCGACAAGGCAGCTGAAGCGCTGGATTATGGGATCTGTAGTTTGTGTTACCAGCGCTTCATATCCCCGTGCCATTAATAACAATAATACAGTATATAAAATTATCTCGCAGGCCGGATATAATTACACGCCGGGCCGGATGTGGCCCGTGGGCCTTGAGTTTGACACATATGGACTAAATAGAATTTGAAAAGAAATATTTTTTGGAATGTGATCGCGCAAGTCAGATCGAGTTGACGCGCACTACAGTACATCGAGCCCGCATGCTATTGTGGTTTTGTGTGTGTGCCTCAGTAAGTTACTGTCCCCTCGCTCTTACTTTTTTTACCTTTCATCTAATGAATACACGGAGTATGGCTTTACCAGAACAATCATTGATCGCGAATAAAGTATCCATTATTCATGAAGCTTCAATAGGTGATCTGTCTTTCTGCGTTAACCGCATGTGTTTCCATACGTCTCAAACTAACGGGATGCGAGGTTAAAATGAACCGAGAAGCGCGCGTACATACTTAGTGCATTTCCTCTCGGGAATCGAACCTCGGACGTCGGCGCTACAGGCGAAGGCTCCACTATTGCGCCACGGCGTGTGGTTTGTCTATTTGAGCGTAGCAGTGTAATCCGGTTTTTGTTCAGCACTCTTTGGAACTGTTGCTTTTTGTCTGCGCACTGCGTCAGTTCACGTGAGCCGCTGAATATGGTTTTATATGTCACTCGCTCGCTTCTAATTGTTTCGCTGCCTTCTTAATTATATAATGCATGTTTTCTTCAGCGCGTTTTGTAGCTCTTCCTGGTTTTCTATGTAATGCGTGATTACGTGAGAGGCGTGATGATATCACACGAAGTATGCCGTAAGGAATGAGCCTGCCAAATTTCAGCCTTCTACCCACACGGGATGTTGGAGAATTAGTGAGTGAGTGAGTCAGTGAGGGCTTTGCCTTTTATTAGTATGTATATATATTAATATACAGTGGTGTGAAAAACTATTTGCCCCCTTCCTGATTTCTTATTCTTTTGCATGTTTCTCACACAAAATGTTTCTGATCATCAAACACATTTAACCATTAGTCAAATATAACACAAGTAAACACAAAATGCAGTTTTTAAATGATGGTTTTATTATTTAGGGAGAAAAAATCCAAACCTACATGGCCCTGTGTGAAAAAGTAATTGCCCCCTTGTTAAAAAATAACCTAACTGTGGTGTATCACACCTGAGTTCAATTTCCGTAGCCACCCCCAGGCCTGATTACTGCCACACCTGTTTCAATCAAGAAATCACTTAAATAGGAGCTGCCTGACACAGAGAAGTAGACCAAAAGCACCTCAAAAGCTAGACATCATGCCAAGATCCAAAGAAATTCAGGAACAAATGAGAACAGAAGTAATTGAGATCTATCAGTCTGGTAAAGGTTATAAAGCCATTTCTAAAGCTTTGGGACTCCAGCGAACCACAGTGAGAGCCATTATCCACAAATGGCAAAAACAGTGGTGAACCTTCCCAGGAGTGGCCGGCCGACCAAAATTACCCCAAGAGCGCAGAGACGACTCATCCGAGAGGTCACAAAAGACCCCAGGACAACGTCTAAAGAACTGCAGGCCTCACTTGCCTCAATTAAGGTCAGTGTTCATGACTCCACCATAAGAAAGAGACTGGGCAAAACGGCCTGCATGGCAGATTTCCAAGACGCAAATCACTTTTAAGCAAAAAGAACATTAGGGCTCGTCTCAATTTTGCTAAGAAACATCTCAATGATTGCCAAGACTTTTGGGAAAATACCTTGTGGACTGATGAGACAAAAGTTGAACTTTTTGGAAGGCAAATGTCCCGTTACATCTGGCGTAAAAGGAACACAGCATTTCAGAAAAGAACATCATACCAACAGTAAAATATGGTAGTGGTAGTGTGATGGTCTAGGGTTGTTTTGCTGCTTCAGGACCTGGAAGGCTTGCTGTGATAGATGGAACCATGAATTCTACTGTCTACCAAAAAATCCTGAAGGAGAATGTCCGGCCATCTGTTCGTTAACTCAAGCTGAAGCGATCTTGGGTGCTGCAACAGGACAATGACCCAAAACACACCAGCAAATCCACCTCTGAATGGCTGAAGAAAAACAAAATGAAGACTTTGGAGTGGCCTAGTCAAAGTCTTGACCTGAATCCAATTGAGATGCTATGGCATGACCTTAAAAAGGCGGTTCATGCTAGAAAACCCTCAAATAAAGCTGAATTACAACAATTCTGCAAAGATGAGTGGGCCAAAATTCCTCCAGAGCGCTGTAAAAGTCTCATTGCAAGTTATCGCAAACGCTTGATTGCAGTTATTGCTGCTAAGGGTGGCCCAACCAGTTATTAGGTTCAGGGGGCAATTACTTTTCACACAGGGCCATGTAGGTTTGGATTTTTTTTTTCTCCCTAAATAATAAAAACCGTCATTTAAAAACTACATTTTGTGTTTACTTGTGTTATATTTGACTAATGGTTAAATGTGTTTGATGATCAGAAACATTTTGTGTGACAAACATGCAAAAGAATAAGAAATCAGGAAGGGGGCAAATAGTTTTTCACACCTCTGTATATATATATTGAGAGAGAGAGAGAACTGAGATGATTTCCTGCTTTTTACATCTCTGTTTTAGGTAGATCCCTATACTTAAAATGATCACTCTGTATTGCTGCACAAGTTGGAATTCTTTTGCAACTTTTTAAGGGTTGCCCCTTTTAAATTGTCCCCTTTAGTCATTTATTCATATCCATTTTATGATGAGATAAATTTAAGTTTAGTGCCAAAATTGCATCCTAATTTGTAGCAATATTAAATAAACCTGGGGCGAATCACCTTATTTTAGCAACATTACCAGGTACCTTCTGCAACCTGAGGTAACTTACACCTTAAAAACCTGACCCCAAAACCTCTATCCTTGTATGTATCCCCACTTAAGGCTTTATCCGTTTCTTATAAATGGAACACTGGTTATGAGGTATCTAGCTAGTCTACTGTCCCCGTCTTAAACCCAGCCAATAATAAGAGCTATCCCACTCCTAACAAGAAGAAGTGTATAGTATTGTGAAGTTTATTACAATACAATACAATTTATTTTTGTATAGCCCAAAATCACACAGGAAGTGCCGCAATGGGCTTTAACAGGCCCTGCCTCTTGACAGCCCCTCAGCCTTGACTTTCTGAAAAGACAAGGAAAAACTTAGTGAAAAATGGAAGAAACCTTAGGAAAGGCAGTTCATAGAGAGACCCCTTTCCAGGTAGGTTGGGCGTGCAGTGGGTGTCAAAAGAAGGGGGTCAATACAATACAATACAGAGAACAGAACAAATCCTTAATACAGCATAAAAATAAAAATTTTAGAAGTACAGAGCAGAATTTAACAGTAGATGATATCACATAATAAGATTTGGATATTTTTACAGTCCTGCAGTCCTCATCCATCAAGCTGCCTCCTCCATTTGGCCATTCCATGGCTAAAACAGTGCTAGGCCAGCAATCCAGACTCTGGGACCTTGATTTCCAAAGGAAATGCAAAATACTTTCATCAGTGAACATAACTCTGGACCACTCAGCAGCAGTCCAGTCCTTTTTGTCTTTAGCCCAGGCGAGACGCTTCTGACGCTGTCTCTTGTTCAAGAGTGGCTTGACACAAGGAATGCGACAGCTAAAATCCATGTCTTACATACGTCTGTGCGTGGTGGTTCTTGAAGCACTGACTCCAGCTGCAGTCCACTCTTTGTGAATCTCCCCCACAGTTTTGAATGGGTTTTGTTTCACAATCCTCTCCAGGGTGCGGATATCCCTATTGCTTGTACACTTTTTTCTACCACATCTTGTCCTTCCCTTCGCCTCTCTATTAATGTGCTTGGACACAGAGCTCAGTGAACAGCCAGCCTCTTTATCAATGACCTTTTGTGTCTTGCCCTCCTTGTGCAAGGTGTCAATGGTCGTCTTTTGGACAACTGTCAAGTCAGCAGTCTTCCCCATGATTGTATAGCCTACAGAACTAGACTGAGAGACCATTTAAAGGCTTTTGCAGGTGTTTTGAGTTAATTAGCTAATTAGAGTGTGGCACCAGGTGTCTTCAATATTGAACCTTTTCACAATATTCTAATTTTTCGAGATACTGAATTTGAGACTTTCATTAGTTGTCAGTTATAATCATCAAAATTCAAAGAAATAAACATTTGAAATACATCAGTCTGTGTGTAATGAATGAATCTAATATACAAGTTTCTCTTTTTGAATGGAATTACTGAAATAAATCAACTTTGTCATGATATTCTAATTTTATGACCGGCACCTGTATATCTAGAAAAAACACATTTGAATTTTCACTCATTTTAAACGTAGCTATCACTGAATGAAATGCTCCAGGCCCGATTCCAGAAGATAAAGAAGTAGCTTCTGTAATTAACTTATTAAAATATCTAATTCTTTATTTTATATTTTTTTTATTTTCAGAAGTACTTCATCATTTACGCTTAATTTAAAAGGTAATACTTAAGCCCAGTGAGTAGTGAGCAACTTAATTTAATTGTTACCAAAAATATATGCAGTGACTAATTCTGTATTTTGCTTTCACTGAATATTACTATATCTTTGGAAATAGTTTAATAATTGTGTATTATGCTTTAAAAAACACAGGCAGTGTAACAGCACTAGTAGCAAATATGTTTTTGTTAATAAATATAAGTTCAAAAAGAAGAACTTTTGTCAAGACTGCAGCAAAAGTGCAAGAAGATCTTTACCTGTGTTTTGGTTCCTTCACATATGCTCATGGTATATTAGGGGAACCTTAAAGGAATAAAGGTTGAGAACCACTACCCTAAAGGACACCAGGGCAAGATCTTCCACTTCTTTACTAAAATGCACACTAATAGAGAGAGTGAGCTCAAGGTGTAGCATCAGTTTAATTTAATTTTAATTTGCATTGTACTGGCCTCAAAATTTTTTTTGTGTTACAGTTAACCCCCTTTAAAGTTAAATAGAAATGAATTATGAGTTTAACAAACTATAGCACTTGCTTAATAGTTACCTCCTCTAAGCCCTTTTATTACTGATTTAGATGCTAACACTACTAAATGCTTTCCTTACTCTGCTACTGACTCACGTATCTGTTAAAAGTATTATCTTATTTGACTTTCAATTTGAGCCTTTCTGTTTCACTAAGGAAAAAAAAGGAAATATTCATCTACTCTGGTGCTCAAAACTGTTTTACTGTTTCTCTTAATTTTTTCCTTCCTTTCTAACCAAATGCAACTATAAATACTTTGTTTAAACTCTCATCCTTTCAAATTTAATCTTTACCTTTGTCCTCTTAGATTGCTATAAGCAGAAATTATCACCAGTGTGTGATGTATCAAAGTTAACTAGTAACCCTTTACTTCCTTCCTTATTAGGAAACTCACTTGCTTATTTACTATTAACATTGTAACACATGTGCGACTGGGAGGCAGCTAAAGGGCCTGAATAATAGTAGTACCACGCCAGACCTAGGGGTGGCAAGCTGCACGGACTTCCTCAAACCTCTGTAGACCATCCATGGGAAATCCTGCTCATTTCCGGTGCCTATGATGACATCACGCCTGGTATGATGTCATCAATGATGTCACTTCCGATCCCACGCCAATGATGACTTCACTTCCGGTACTGATGCCATTGATGACATCACGCCTGGTCCTGGTGACATCACTTCTGGTTCTGGTCCCTATGATGTAACTTCCTGTCTCAGCCCTTAAAGCCGCCATGTTCTCATCCTAAAATCATTTTTTTTTCGGACTCTGTTCTGTGAACAACTTAACCATTTACCCATTTGCAGCCAGGGCATACTATATGGGTGGCTGCCCCAAACTTTTTTTGATGTCTCTGGCTCGTTCATATGGCAGTGGTGTAGTCGACAGGATGAAGAAATCCCAAAAGAAACAGGGACAGGACCTGAGATCTAACCAGGTGGGAGAGTACCAGGGCCAAGTATCCCAGTGTGGGGTTCGTCCCGTGTTTTCGGAAAAACCTGGTGCAGGCTCCACTCCCAACACACTTAACCAGACAAACAAAGAAACAAGGCGATTGTATGGGAGAGACACACAGGAGTGGACTGGTCTCTGTGGGGGGAGCGAAGGGGGCTTATTATGCTCTCTCAGAGGATAGATAAATGTGGGGCATCTCCAGACTGGCAGGTGAGAAAAATAAGACAATGGCTGTTAGACCCCAAGAGGCTGACCTAGGAGCAAGCTTTCACTCTCTGGACAAAAGTGGGGCAATGGCTAAGGTCATTTGAACAAAGCACCATACAAACTGTGCAGCAAGTAGCCTGTCTTTTATTATTAAAGGGGCTTCCTGAGTATTTCACCCAGCTAGACTAGGGAGATTTGAAAACATGGATGGGCTCATTGAGCTCATTGAAACATCTAGGACGGCCTTGCAATTTGGGGGACCAGAACAGCCCTTTAGCAGATGCCATGGGGATTATGTCCCTAAATATCTGCCCCTCCCTTAGAAACCAGATTCTGTTCAAAAGTCCCCAGATCCACGGGTGTGCAACTTACTTGGGAATGTGGATGAATGCAGGTGGAGAGAGAAGGGAGGGTTATGTGCACTTACTAACCCCCTGACGATATCACATACGGGAGTAGTAATCATAAATGGCTTTAAAACTGAAGCATTCTTTGATTCTGGCAGCAACATTTCCATTGTTGATTGCCGATATGTACTTCCGTGACGATGGGTGAAAGTAAACACTAGTATAACTTGTATACATGGAGAAGTCCAACAATAAAAGAAGGATGGCTCTTCCCTCTACAAATATATTGGAATATACGTATCACTTAATTACGTGATAGATTTGGAAAAATTCTTAAAAGTAACATGGAAGAGGTACAAACAGCACAGGCCTATTATTATGACCATGGTATGACTCTCAGAGAATTCCATCTGGGAGATTGTATCACGGTTTAAATTCCTACCTACCATTATAAATTGCTAGCCTACTGGCAAAGCCCCTATGAAGTTAAGGAGAGGAAAGTACTCCTCGACTATTTGGTGAAATAACCCAATCGTTGCCTGAGTGAGTGGATATATCATGTAAATTTGCTGAAGCCGTAGAAGGAAAGGGATCTTGATCCCTCTTCCGCTTAGCCCCGCTCATTCTTTGCTCATAAAAATGTCCTTAACTTTGGCACAGAATTAAATTCCAGACAGAGACGGGAACTTGAAGCAGCTATCCTGTATTTCCCGGAGGTAGTGAGCAAAAAACCAGGAAGGACCCCTCTGATTGCACACAATATTGTGACAGAGCCCGGGGTTATACTTTGAGAACGCCCCTATCATTTTCCAGAGGCAAAGAAAGCAGAGGTGGAGCTTGAAATCAAACGCACGCTGGAACTAGGAGTTATGGAGGAAGGTCATAGTCCCCGGTCCAGTCCAATAGTCTTGGTTAGTAAGCCTGACGGAATTTGGAGATTTTGCAATGACTTCTGTCCACTTAATCAAGTCTCCCAATTCGATGCTTATCCAATGCCTTGAGTGGACAACTTCCTTGAGAGGCTTGGACAGGCAAATTATTTGACCATACTTGACATCACAAAGGGGTACTGGCAGGTTCCTTTAACAGACTCCGCTAAGGTCAAGACCATGTTTAGCACCCCTTCTATTCAGATTACATGGGGCTCCTGCAACTTTCCGGCATCTGGTGGATAAAGTGCTCCGCTCTCATAACTAATACAGTGCTGCCTATCTGGATGATGTAGTCCTTTATTCCAGTACATGGAAATGAACACATTCAGCAGGTCCGAGCAGTACTGCAGACACTGGGTAAGGCCAGGCTTCGAATCATTCCAAAAAATTGTTTTTTGGGTTGAAAGAAGTGAAATATTTAGGTTACCTGGTTGGTCAGGGTACCGTAAAGCCACAGTGTTCACAGGGAGATGCCATATTGAAACGGCCCTGTCCGCGAACCAAGTGGCAAGTCCAAGCATTTCTCGGTTTAGCCAGGTATTACTGATGGTTTGTACCTCGGTTTTCGGAGAGAGCAGTACCCTTGAGTGATTTAACAAAGAAAAGGGCCCCTAACAATGGGGATGGACTGATAAGTCAGATGATGCATTTGGTAACTTTAAACAGGCCCTTACATCAGTGCTAGTATTGAAAGCATCTAACTTTTTGCTTCCTTACATTCTTCAAACGGACACTTCGGACACAGACCTGGGAGCTGTGCTGAGCCAGAGCATCGATGGTGTTGAACACCCTGTCATGTTCCTAAGCCAGAAACTGTTGGATCAAAAAACTAGGTATGCGGCAGTGGAAAGGGAAGCCCTTGCGATTAAATGGGCGATTACACAGTTGAGGTACTACCTCTTGGGCCGTGAATTCACTCTTGTTATGGATCATGCACCCTTACAGTGGATGGCCCTACACAAAGAGTCGAATCTGCGGGTCACCAGGGGCCTCATGCATAACACCGTGCGTAGAATTTGCACTATAACATGACGTAAGCAGAAAAGCCGAAATGTGCTTATGCACAGAAAAATCCATATGCAGGAATCTGTGCGTTCCGCTACATCAGCGTTTCTCAACCTTTTAAGTATTTGTGACCCGAGTTTTCTCTATATTTATTGTTCTAGTATCAGAATGTAATTTAAGTTTATTTGTTTTGGTTTCAACAGATGCTTTTTTTCATATTTTTGATTCTTGTTTTCTTTTTTTCACATCTTCGCACCCCCCCTTTTTGTTACTTTGTGCCCCCCCAGGGTGGCCTGCCCAACAGGTTGAGAACCACTCCGCTACATAAATCCCGATCAGTGTGAAAAGTAACGCTCGTGCATGTGCTTGCTGTCCCGCCCCGTCTCCTCCCAGAATTATGCCTCTTTGAATATGCAAATCATATAAATAGCCCTTAAGCTCAGTGTTCTGTGAAAAGACAATGGAAAAAGCAAGAGGGAAAATGGAAGAACTTCAGCGAATACCAAGTGGAGGCAAGGAAAAAACGTACTATTTGTTGGTTTAAACAGTGGTATAAACAACAAAAGGAAGCTGATCGACTGACATAGCGTGTCGTAGAAAATCAAAAGCTCAAGTTCACCAAGTCGCACAGTGTCCAAAATAAAAAAAGAAGTTGTCACATATCAAAGTCGCCGTGAAAAGGCGAGTTGTAGCCCACCGTCTGAGTGTCATATGAAAGCTTATTAGGGTACAGAGAAAAAAAGGCACACATAAGAAAAAATGCACAAAATGTCAACTTCAATCTCAAAATTTCCATTTTAATTACGTAGTTTATTTTGTCATTAAAGTACAACATCATAAACTTCATCTTAAAATCATTTAATTAACCAGTTTTTCAAATCGCATTGTAATTAAAGTAGCACATTAAATGCTTTGTTTTGTATTTGATCTTTTGCTCTATGTGTGTGAATCACTACGTGCTTCTGCTTTCTCCTTCTACGACAGGACACAAAATCCATTACATTCGTGATATTACAGCTCTCTGAATAATTAAAATACTGAGATTTATACGTGATATCTTTTTCATGATGATAGGAGTTAAAGCATGTTATTAAACAGGGGAACACAGTGCGTGATTGAGCACGACCTTTGATGAAATTATTGCAGCAGTACTGTCTCTTTCAAATGTACTAACCTCCAATTCCTGTGCTTACTTTTCTTTCTCCAAATACCCAATTGCCACACAATCAGCTCTGTAATAGACGTTAAGCCATCTGTAAGGACACAACGACGATTCTTGAAAACTTTTAAGGAACATTGAAATATCTTTGTAGTGCATGTTTAATTATTTTACCCATCTGTCCTTCTAGTGTCATGTCAGCCCCAGAAAGATAATGGCACAAGGTAGGATCAATCCGTGAACTAGCTAGCGATGCGGAACCGTGTCCTCACATGTTTAATCATTATCAACACAGATTATTTAAATGAAGCTAAAATTTTATCTATGTAATATACTCAACATATTTTGCTGCATTTCATCTTAAAAATGATATTGTCATCATATGTAAATGTGCACTTTATAAAGTGATGCAGGTTGTGCAATATTATAACTGTAGTGTAAGTTTACAGTGAGGTGATTGTACTTATAAGTACAAACAGTTCTACAAAGAGTACTTGATGAACTGATTGACTGTTTAAAGTTCTTGGGATGAAGCTGTTTCTGAACAGCGAAGTTCGTACAGGAAAGTCTCTGAAGTGTTTTTCCGTGGCTGAGGCAGCGTGTCCTTGATGCTGTATACCAATAATTCTCTTTTCGATCAGCTGCTGCTGTGATTCCCCACTCAGACACAGTGATTATAAATTCTCCGGGTGGTGCAGTGAGAGTAATATGGAAAAAGATGATCCTGGTCTGGCAAACCCTTAACAGGAGCAGCTCAAAGAAGAAAAAAAAAGGTGCAGTGAGAGTAACAACGCTAAAGCAGTTATGGTATTTGGAATACTATGGCTATTCCCTGGACCATTGTATTGTTACAAGTTAATTACAATCAGATGCATTACACTAATAAACAATATGCGGTTAGTTTCAGTGTGTTTATAAAGCCTCAGCAGGAATGTGGATCTAAGAAATAAAGAGTAACCACACAGGAACAGCATTGCTTTGATGCTGGGTGCCGCCAGTCTGCAAAACCGAGTGGAGTACTTGTGTACGACAGGGTATGTTGTACCATGAAAAAGTGCGTGGCTTTACGCCAACTGTAGGTTTTATACATCTCAATTTGAACATGGAAATGTTCTTACGCAACATTTCTGTGTGTACGCACCGTTTATGCATGAGGCCCCAGGCGGTTTCTTGGCCTTTAAAAGCTGCGATGTTCTCATCCTAAAATCAGTTCTGTTTTGGACTTTGTTCTGTGAACAACTCAACCATTTACCCATTTACAGCCAGGGCATAATATATGGGTGTCTGCCCTAGACTTTTTTTGATGTCTCTGGCTCATTTATACAACAACATGTACAAAGCTAGCTAACTTAAGTACTTACTCTCCTATTGCTGAGCTGCTTAAATTCTGCTGCCACCACTGCCAAGACACAAACACCTTTTCACTCACAACTTACTCTTGGCCATTGGTAGCTGTAAAAACAGCAAAAATCACCTTTAAAGGGGAAAAAGCCCCCTTGTGGCAACTAAAAGTGAAACTCAGTACACAGTATGTCTGTATGCACTGTATGTCATCAAAGCCAAGTTCCTACATAGTCTTCTCCATGTTGTTCACTGTGCTCTGATCAACTTGTTTTATACCACTAGATTCATCCATCCATCCATTATCCAACCCGGGATATCCTAACTACAGGGTCACGGGGGGTCTGCTGGAGCCAATCCCAGCCAACACAGGAAACAAACCCCGGGCAGGGTGCACACAAACACCCACACTATGGACAATTTAGGATCGCCAATGCACCTAACCTGCATGTCTTTGGAGTGTAGGAGGAAACCGGAGTACCCGGAGGAAACCCGCGCAGACACAGGGAGAACATGCAAACTCCATGCAGGGAGGACCCGGGAAGCGAACCCAGGTCTCCTAACTGTGAGACAGCAGCGCTACCCACCG
Source organism: Polypterus senegalus (assembly GCF_016835505.1). Classification (NCBI taxonomy): domain Eukaryota; kingdom Metazoa; phylum Chordata; class Cladistia; order Polypteriformes; family Polypteridae; genus Polypterus; species Polypterus senegalus. Next base: position 182,370,704 of record NC_053154.1, read on the forward strand.
TGCCGCCCCCACTAGATTCAGATGTAACCAAATTATTTTTATTTTTTGTAAACATTTTATTTCACCGCTAAACTCCAGAATCTTCTCACCTTCAGCATTTCTGGTACCAAAGCTAAAGCCCCCATGGAATTTTTTATAATCATAAGCACTGGCTTCAACATACCTAGTCAAGTCACCACCCATTGTAATTACCTTCCCCTATGGCACTAAAGATATCACCTTTGAAAACCTGTCCCAATATTCATCTTTCTCTTCATCATTTCTGCCAACCTGTGGAGGATAGGCTAAGAATATTGCCAACAGTCATTTAACAGTAATCATCTAAATAAATACAACACATTTATTCACCCTCTTTACTTCCAATACACTGTTTGTCCATTTTTCAGACAAAAGTACAACCCCAGCATTGCCAATGCTCATCCAATGCCAGAAAAATGTGTACCTCCCACCATTCAAAATGCACCTTTCCCTTTTCACCTTGTCTCCTGTACAGAGCACACAGCTACAATCCTGCTGTTCATTACTTCACTCAACACTTCACTCAATTTTCCCATCATACTCCCAGTGTTTTATGTCATAATCCTTATACTCTCATCTTTACTCCTGTTATTCATTACCTCGCCTTCTTCTGCACTACCACCAAACTGGTCCCTGCATAATGCATCATGACTAGGACCCATCATAACAGGTTTTCCCCTGTTATTTCTCAGATAGGTTTCTCAACTTTCTGCTTGACCTGGGCAGCTGGCAGTGACCATGTGGTACTATGGGCTGGAATCTGCTCCTGTGTTTTAACTCTCATCACTGGTGCAGAGATTTTAAAGGCTGAAAGCCCTTCCTGATGGCAACTTCTTGTACTCAACTTTTACAACATTCAAGATGGACAGTGACCTTATTTTAACCCCATGCCACAGGGGCAAGGTTTTGCTAAATGGCTTAAGGCAGAGTTTCTACAAGTGAGATTTTGTAAATGCTGAACAGATTATGGAAATTATGAACCATTCAGGTTTTAAATTAGTTTTAAACAATATACTGTAAAATAGACATTTTTATTTATTTTTATTTTTTTAATTCCAAATGCATGGTTCAAGCTTTAAATTGTTTTTCTCTCTCATAATCTAAGCAAAAAGGGTTTGAGTAATAGCAAAGGCAAAGGAGAACAGTGGAATTTAATGATTAGTGGGTTGAATGCCCCAAGTAATGGATGCAGATCCTTCAGATATATCACATTCTGTTTTTAAGCAAGTCTTTTAACTTGTCTGCTGTTTTATCTTGGTAGAGTAATATATATATTCCTCTACTTTCCCCTATTGTATTAATAATATGTAGCCTTAGAATGCCTAATCTCACAGACTTACCACTGTATATAACTTATCACCACCTTCCCTTCTATATCTATAACCTCAGGCAATTAGATGTAGTAAAAAGACATGCAGGAGTTAAGTTACACATAAAATAATGTATTATTGATAATATTCATAAATAATAACAAAATGCAAAGTACATTTGAATATTGGCAACCATACAACCTGATAAAATGGTGATGTTTAATTCAGGTGGCACACAGACTTGTACTTACTTAAAATGTCTCTAGTTAAGGCATCGTTGGTGCTCAGCTTTCAGCCACATGTCTGTTCAATATGGCAGCTGAGCTGTGCTCTTCATTGTGTTGTCTTCATCATCACAGGTTAGCAAAAGAGATGCTTCTTCATGATATGTTGGTTAGAGAGAGAGAATGTGGTTGAGCAAGCAAATTTATAGGTTTTGTGTCCAACATCTCCAGCCAATCCAGATAGCCATATCTCAGACCAATGGGAGAAATAGTACATTTTAACACCTGCAACCCCCCAAGACCATATGTTAAGCTAACCCGGCTTTGTGTGGTGGATGAGACAAAGACTTTAGCAAAGAAATTCTCATCAAATTGGTTTAAGACACATCCCCCCAAATCCTGTCATAAAATTACAAAGAGACAGTCGTAAAAGTCTGGGGGCGGTTTAAACACAAATACCTCTCACCAAAGTAGCACTAAATTATTAGGTTTGCCTAAATTATAAATAAAGACATACAAAACATTTATCAAGTTATATGCAAAATCCCACATCACAACATCTGCGTATAAGCAAAAACAATATTTTTATTCTGTAAGGGGGGTGTATACAGTGCTTAGAGATAATGTATTAAAATGAAAATTCTTATTTTTTTTTTAAACAGGTCCAGGCAACTTGCAATGTTGAGCAGTCTCTTTTTAATGACTGGTTTACAGGACACCTCAACTTTCAGATTGAACATCAGTAAGTCAAAATGTTTGAACAAATTATTTACAAATTCAACTGGATGGTGTACAAACCATATCCAGCAACTCAGTTATTCCAGAAAAGGGCAGAAGAAGATAAAGGATCGGGTGATTATTTTGAAACTTGTACTTTTTTACAACTGTGGCATTCTTTTATTTTAATCAGGCACTTGCTTTGTTAGCTGAATTTGAATTTAACAATTAAATAAAACAGCATTAGCCTGACAGGCATTCTGTTGTGCCAAATGTGAAACACAAATCTAGATGCTTAACCATATACTTTGCTATCCAAATTCTTTTCATAAAAATATACTTTATCTGTGTGTAGCTCTATCATTTTTTTAAAAGAAACTGCAGCACCCTGCTTCATTTCTTTCCTTTACATATACTATTAATTTCTCCTCCGTATGGTCATTTATAACTGATAAGAGAGCATCTTAAATGCAAGAATTGCAAACATACAGTAGCTGCCTGCGTACTCAGGCTATACTTTTTCTACTCTTGACCTGTGTTTCTAAGCGTTAATACAGCCATATAGATGCTAACCCACACCACATATAGATGCTTGCTTACAGTACAACACTCAAAAACTAGACTGCATTATTCGGGAAATCTGTTGCTTGTATGCATGTAGCTGATACCACTGCATACATATGTAATTCTTTCTAATATGAACTGGCAGAGATACAGATTCTGCACACACATACTAGCAGTATAGAACACGTAATCCCACAATGATAATGTTGATAATTGAATATTATGAAATATTGTCAGCAGTAGTGTACATTCTCTATTGTGACATGCTATCAGATACATCTGTCATTTTTAAACAACTTTGAAATGACATGCACCGCATACTGAAGAATATATACTATGTAGTAAAATTATAACTGGTTGTTTTGCTGGCTCCAGGCATTCCTGAAGAGGATAAGTGAGTTCGAAAATGAATTAAATGGTGCTGTAGTAGGAAAAAAAACTTTGCCTACAATGTACTTCAGTTTAATTTCTAGATGAAAAATTTAGGACATGTAATTTTTAACTTAATGTACTGTTATGTTATCTAGAGGAGCATCTTGACACATACAGGCCTGCGTCTGTACATTACTTTGATGCCAGTATAGTAAAATTCATTGTGTCTGGGGCAAGCCTTACATTACTGTAATAATGGCTCAGAAGACATATTGACACATTTATTCTCTCCTCTTACTTTCAAAAACTACTACTATGTATCTTTTGAAAAAAAAAATTATGAAATTTACTATACATTTATAGATGATTCCCTGAAATAAGAGCATTAGAAAAATTATTACAAGAACTTTCCATTCATCCCAACAAGTCAAAAAATGAAGGTTCCTAAAGTCCTGTTTTTTTCCACACTGCTTGGTAATTTATCCCATGAGTCTACAGGGTATGGTTTTTTGCTTGTGTAAAAATGTCTAATGTCTAAATTTCCAACTGAATCCTCATGTTTTGTTAAAGAATTTATTTTAAATTAACAGCTAAGATTCCCTGTACCAATTCCTTTCATAAAAAATAAGCAAACTATTTTTTTCATTTGATTAATGAAAGACTGCATTTTGATCACACTAACTACATTTCATTGTTTACATTGAAGAGGCTTAGAGAGAACAAACTTATAGTTGAGAGCTTTAGGAACAAGCAGGAAACAACACTAGACTGAGCACCGATATATAACAGGGTACAGTCATGCACATATCCAAACATACTGGCACCAACACAATATAGAGCCACCAGTCAGCCTAACCTGAATATTGGATTTGAGACAAAACTGAACTCTGGACATTATTAATTTTTCATGCTTAAGGTTATGGTCCAATCAACCCATATAACTTGAACAAACATGAAAACTAGAAACATAACAGAGAAACAAATATTCATACCCCACATAGACTGTGACCAGATTTTAATCAAGTTTTACACCCTAGAACTATAAGACAGGAGTGCTATTGCAACACTTCATCACACCGTGTAAACTGTCCATACTCAAGTGCTATAAATACACACTCTTATGCACTTTCACAGGTTTCTGATTATCCTTGGGATAAATTAGGTAAATTTTCTCCACCATAAATAGCAGGATATAATGCACTGACTATACCAGCTTACTATGGCATTTCCTACTAGATAATGCCCTCTTGTAAGATGTATGGTGAGTACTTACCAATTTAATATCTGATCAATCAACCGTCACTTTCTTGCAAGCAAACAACTTTGGCAGTTAACTAACTACACCTTTATATTTTCTCAACAACTTCACTTCTGCTTCAGGATGATGACACATTTGTATAATGTTTGTCACTACAGCAATGTAAGGGCAATCAAACGTTTGTTGTTTTTTTTTTTTTTCTTAAACTGAAAATAAACATTTTATGTTAAAGTTACTACAACAAAGTTATAGATTTCTTTCCAGTTTTCTGACCTTGGGCTGATTATGTCCAGCTTAAGTGCTATAAGCCATAGCTTTAAAGTATCAGATTATTGAAAGTGTGTAAATGTAAAATGCAGGTAAAAACATTTTTCATTTTGTTCTCATGTTCTCTTTAAATATTACTAAACCATTTTATTTGGACATAAGCACGCATCCAAAATATGAACAATGTTTTTTTCTGATACTTGTAGCTTTGTTGCTTGACGTGGACTTATTTAGTAAGGTTTAAGTATTTTGTTTCATATTTGGTATATTGCCCAATTGCCTGCAGCAATAAGCCATTTGAGAGATGTGTTTTTTAAGAACACTTTTTTAAACTTCACTGATAAAGAAAGAGCCAAGAATATTTTGCAGGCATGGAAAAGATCTATAAATCCTGGCACCATTAAAATACTTTGAGACCCCTGAATTAACTAGGCAACTGGCTCACTTTGCATCTCGTCATTGTTTGGTTGCTGATTGAGGGTTTTGAATCTTATAAAGTAAGTCTTTGAAAGGAATCAAAATAAATACAAAAGTATGTTTGATTAGCAGTAATTGGTTTGTAATGAAGAAAGGAGCTAGAATGAAAATCTGCCACTATGGCCCTTTGACATCTTTGGTGTATCTAAGACATGTGTAAGCTTAAATACCAATTATAACCTGTACAGTACATGTGAGAGTGTAAGTGTGGATATGAATGGGATCTGCAATGGATTGTCACCCCACTAAAGGTTACTTCCTACCTTTACCCCAGAATTACATGAAGTTTAAGAATATTCATTTTATGTTATAGAATGTATGCTTTATTCTTATCAAAGGTAAGATGGTATGTATCACATACTGTACAAAGAGCATCTAAAATGTAACACAATTGGCTTAAATATTGCATGTGTCCTCATCTACAATGTTTGATTATCAAAATAATAACAAATGGATTTCTGGACTGAGGTCTGTAGGCAGTATGAGAACAACTTTGGCTTCTTTTAGACCTTTCAATGAAGATTTTCTTTGTAGTCAAACTCTAAAACAAATTAAAAGAAAGCTGGTGCATGTTATAATGTGCCTGTAGTAAGTATCTAAAGTTCTCAGGGTATCAAATGAAAGGTAATAACTGCAGAATTTTCAGTACATCTGTGCACAGGGCATTTATGCTTTTACAATAAAATGCTTTCACTTCCACCAATTAGAGTGGGTGAAGTCATTGAAAAGTTTTACATAATTACTTTTTTAAAAATATACAAAAATTAATGTGCTCCAAGCAGTAAAGGGAACATTGTGGTTGAAGACTAGGGAGCATTATGTCAGAATATATTGTAGCGTCCCAGCCAGGTTGAAGTTTTTTTTTTGAGTGACTGTTAGGTCCGATTGAGAGGGGGCGGAGTACAGCACAGAAGACTGACTTCGGGGTATTGATTGATGCGGTAAGGATGGGGTAGGATGCTAAAAGGTTGTGTTTGGGGTTACGAAATCAGCGTTCTTTTTTGATTGTTCAATTAAAACTTTTGTGAGACTTTACTACGTCTGTCTGTTTGTTTTTTTTTTTTTAAACTTCTTCTCTTCTCGAGCCTGACGCAGAGGTCGTTACAATATATTAATATATTATTTACATACTGTGACGGTACGCGTCTTGCTCCCTTTTCCAGTTTTGGGAGCCTCTTAAACCCGCCACTGTCGATAACGTAACCAGATGAGTTGTCAGGTGGGAACCAATCATTCTAAGCAACGAGATGGTGTAACTTGCCTTTAACCTTCCTCTTATGTTAGCTTTCTGTTACTATCTCTTATGTTAATGGGTCGGTTTTGACCCGTGTCTTTAATCAACCATATTACCCTCAAAACAATTATTTATCATCCAATTTTTTTCCTTACCTCTTGGTTCCTTTGTTACGCTTCCTTGTCCATTAAAAGAATGTTTTTAATTTTTTTGCTGTGACCTCATGTGCTTTTACTTTAACAGCATACCTCTCGCTTTCAATTTTAAAAAATGATTAAATGAACCTCAAGAGAATTATTTAAATAAATAAAAGGTTGTTATGTTACCCGACTATTACTGTGGGGTATTAGAACACATCTCTTAAATAAATTTGTTATATATATTTTTTATTATAATATTAATTACTATATTTATTTCAAAGAAAAAGGCAAAAAAGTATTTTCAAAAATAACTTTTAATATAAATGGAAAGCTAAACAAGTAAATCTCAAAATATGGATTTGCAAGGTCAAACAAACAACGAACAATCAAGCAAATCAAACCAATAAAAATGAGGCAGTAGTTCCAAAAAACGTCTTTGTGTGCAAGAACATGCATGTGCATTTAGATGCATGTGTGGCAAAAGGTGACACTTTTAGTGTGTTATTTGCAAATATATTTTTTGCAGTAGAAGCAGAGTACGTTTGTCTTTCTGTCTTTATTGCTAGGGCAGACCTGACACCTCTTTCTTTTAGAATCAGGTGGCCTCAGTGGGGTTGTGGCTGTGGCTGTGTAGGTTGATGTTGAGGCAGTGCTGGCCACAGAGGATGCTGGCACTGATGCTCTTTGTGTTGCTGATGGTATGGAAGGAGTGCTACGTGAGCTCTGCAGCTGTCTGACCAAGGCTGCAGCGGCTGGGTCCCGGGGCACACGTTCCCTTCACTCAATGTGTGCCTTGACAAGGGAACTTCCTAACTCCTCAAGAAACATTCTCCGCTTGTTTTTTCAGGTTGAGTTCCACCCTAGGTGAATGTGGGTCCACAACACAAATGCATTGTATGCAGACACATCTAGAATGTTATAAAACACAACCATTGGCCATCTCCTGGTCATTCTCTGGCAAGTGTAGGTGGCAGTCAGCTTGTCCAGGTTGTCCACTCCACCTTTGTTTTTATTATAGTCCAAGATAATTATGGGCTTTTTGTCAGTTGCTGATGACACAGCTGCGTCTTTGTGAAAAGTGGACATAAGTATCACACTCCGGTGTTTTTTTGGACAATATGAAACAACCATGATGGTGTCTGTAAAAGCAAATTTTGAAGATAGAGGAGCCCTGTCCTTCACCTGCAAAATTTTGGCAGGCAGCTCAGGTTTATTTTTTTTACTGTGCCCACCATGTTAAGTTTCCACTTAAAAAGTTCTTGTCCAAGGTTATAGCTGGTAAAGAAATTGTCACATGTGATATTGTGACCCCGCAGTCCAGTAGTCATATCGAGGACTACACGTTTTCCTTGATTTTTTGCAGGAATGCCACTTGCATGTTTGCCTGTGTAAATCTACAGATTCCATGCATAGCTGGTTTTTGCATCACAGGCTGCCCAAATTTTTATGCCGTATTTCCCAGGCTTACTAGGCATGTACTGCCGGAAAGGGCATTTTCCACGGAAAGGGACAAAGCATTCATCTACTGTTACCTCTGGCCCTGGGTTGTACATCAGTGGAAGGAGCTGCACCCACCTTTCCCAGACATCCCTGATGGGAGCAAGCATGTCAGATTTTTCTCTAGTTTGTTTTGTTTGTTCAGGTAAGGAGACACACAGGCAAAGAGAGAAGCCCATCAAAGTGTGTTTATGATTTTTGTTTTGACACTAACTATTGTTTTATAACCTTAAATTATAACTGGATCAAAACTGACCCTACCAATACAAAGGTAATAATTTTCACCAGAGCATTTTATAATTTAGTACAATTGTTTTTTTGTTTGTTTTATTTTAATTAAATACAGATTCCTGACAAAAAGCCTTGATGCAATAAACAAAATTAGGTAGTAGGTTTATGCATTTAAAAAGTAAAACGGGTCAGTGCTGACCCCAACACAAGAGGAACAGTCTTTCCTTCTTCAGACCACTTTCAGAAAGTACTCACCATGGCTGACCAAGAGCACACCTGTGGTATTTGCCTGCTAGACATTACCAATTTAAAAGAGAACTTGTAGGAGTAGTGTAAAAATGACTGACACGTAGAGAGAAAAAAAGACACCTGTTTAAATTATCGAAGGTCGGAGGAAGCGTTTCCGCGAGGATGTTTAACTTTGTCTGCGACAGGGAGCCATGTGAATTCATCTTATCAAAGGCCGCGCTTTAAATAAGTAATCTTCCGAACTGCAGCACAATAGAGTAAATAATTGATGTAAATACTGAAAGACTAAGTTTTTGTCGTTTCTGTATTCTTAAACCATCTTCCAGTTACACAATCCGCCTCAGTCAATGTCACATTCAATGTTCCCTGCTCCTTAACCTGTCTTGTTACCCAAAGCATCAACACTCAGTTTCATTCAAGGCTTTACCGTCCTTCCTTTCATAGACATAAAATAAAATGCATTTCCTCTACATACGTGTCCAATAATAATAGTAAACTTGCAGGAACGAGAAAAAGCACAAGATGTGAATATTCATGACAAGAGCCTGGGCATCAGGATGAGAATGTTCCTTGTCACCCATTACGTGAGCTCGTCTGCCATCCCTCGGTTACACTGGCTCATGTTACACTCGGGGGCAAATGCAATGGATAATACCGACAATGTACACCTTCAGAAGTGGAATAAATCGACTGTATAAGTAGAACATTTCAGATAAACAATGAATTTTGTTAATCATAAACAATGCAACATAACTACATGTGTTGTTACTTTTTTATTTATTCTCACCAAACATTACATATCTACATGGGAAATGAACATAGGTAATATGTTTATAATCATTCTCACTAAAATACACTGTCAAAATATATTAATGAGCAAATTGAGACACATTAGCCTTTAAGAAATGTAAAAAAGCGTGTGCGCTGTCATTTAGGACAGAATGCATTGTTAACGTGACGCACTCTCTACTGACACGATGTCACGAAAAAAAAGAAACAGCGCAGTCCATGCAAACTCAAATCCTCCATGATGTTTGACCTTATGATTAATTGTCAATAGCAAATCAGTAAAGTTATTTTAAGAAGATGACAAGTCTACTATAGTCAGTTCAATTAACGCTCATTTTAAAAATGTTTGCTTATACAGAATATAAAACAGAATCTCAATGAAACAGGACTCGCGAGTAGTAACGAATAATATGTGACACTGAGAAATTATAATTCCTAATAACGGAAACAAGTAAAAACTACGACTTCCTAAAACGGACACTGTAAATGTAGGCATTTCAATAAATAATTTAGGAGACTTGTGTGTGCATTTCAATATCGATTTAAGAACTCGGTAGGCCACCTGTTGTACTATAAACGGTAGCTCAAGCAGCACTTAACAGTAAATAGTCTAACAGGACAATGACTGACTGAAACGAAGATGCTGCGCCGCTACAATAAAGGTTCACACTGTCGTTCTGCATGTTTACAAGGCGCTGGTTGGCTGAAACTGTTTATAGCGAATTATCCCAAGTTGGAAGTGCCGTATAGCGATCAGAAACGAAAAGACACATTTAGGCATGCTGGACAGTAGTTTGTTTTTCTACAATACAAATTCAATACGACACCAGGGTCTCCAAACACACAAATAAAGAAGCTTATGAAGTTTTACAATGAAACTCTTTACATACACAATATAATTAGGGGCGTGTGCCCCCTGTCCGACTACGGTGGCCCAACCTTCCCTCGATAGTTTGATTCACTCTCTATCCATCCAAGCTTGTTAATGGGAGGGATAGAAAGAAAAACTTTCACAAGAGGAGGATTATCGACACGAACCCCTGGTGTTTTTACTGAGAGACAGTGCCAACACCACTGAGCCACCTAATCGGGATAATTTAACGAGCTCTGCACAACTGAACTACTACTACTGTTCTTACTGCGGCGGATGAAATATGTTGTTTGACATATGCACGTTAAAATGGTTTAATTGATACGATAGTATCATTGTTGTATTCTCCTAATGAAGACGAAAAAATTAAATTTATAGATGTATACTATATGATGTACGGTTTTGAACAAAATTAAGTGTTCCATAAAAAGGTTGCACGATTTACCCAATCTTTTCATATATATATAAAGTTGATATATGACAATATATCTTTGACACTATGTATCAGACAAAGGAAATCGCAGCAATCCACAAGAACAATAATTAATTCTCAGCAACTACCTGAATTGTAGTTTAACCATATCAACTGAAATGTGTAATGTCAATACGAATTACAAAATATAACTAGAGAGTTAAGTGTCAGATAGACTCTCAAAATATAGAGGTCAATGCCTTTCAGTGTGCTGAGGCTTTACAAAGATTCAGTAATCAGTGACCATGTCTGCTCGAAGCCCTGTCATGATATAATCTCGGTAATACGCATGTCTGAGGCTTCAGAGCCCCATCATGATCTCAGTACTACGCACATCTGAGGCTTCGGAGCCCTGTCATGATCTCAGTACTACGCATGTCTGAGGCTTCGAAGCCCATCATGACACAATCTCAGTACTACGCATATCTGAGGTTTCGTAGTCCCATCATGATCTCAGTACTACACATGTCTGAGGCTTTGAAGCCCCGTTCGAAGCCCGTCATGACGCAATCTCAGTACTACACATGTCTGCGCAAAGCTTCGACTCATTATTTATTCATCGAGCTCCCGTTTGAAGTACATATGGCATCAACAGAGTTAAAAAACTCTACAGAATTCCCATTGAAATGAATGTTTGTAGATGATCAATACATGTTAAATGATTGTGCCCGATAATACTTTGTGGCAAAAAATAAAATTATAAATTATACATCATACAAACGCCGACTTGTTGAATGCATAATGCTGCAAAGAAGAGCTTTAGCAATACGAGTGATGACGCATCTCTCACTATAATACTCTCATAAATATCCATTCTTTGGCTCATGCAACGTTTTAATGCAACACTGAACGTATGTCATATAGTATACATCTATATATAATTGTTTTCATCTTCAGTACATACTGTACATACATGCATACATTAAAAAACATACATTATATACCACCCTCCTGAAAATAGTAGTAGTTTATTATTGCACTGTGCTGTGACTAAAAAACTTTTTACTGATCGCCTGTTTGGACCTTGAAGATGTGTTCATGAGGGTGGGATGCTGCTGTTAAAAGCAAATTCTTTTTCAACAGCAGGTCCAGATCTGTTTATCCCGCTGCTTTTTGTTGCCTCAGCACTCAAGAGGATCTTTAATGCCAACCTTGATCCATGCACTGCTCACATTGGAGTGTCCCGTGTGTGTCTGTGTGCCGGTGACTGATCTGCGGCATGTCTCTCAGCCTCTCTGATGTGCTCCGGATTGAGACATTTGGGTCTTTGGCGCAGCAGAGCAAATTCAACCTGATCTACAGTGGGTTTGTTATCACCTTATTCCAGCGTTTCTCAACCTTTAAGTATTTGCGACCCGAGTTTTCATAACCGTTTTAATCGCCCCAAACATTTTTTTCGAAATGTAGATGCATATTTTATTATACCTACTTAACTTTTATCGATATTTATCTAACTCTATATTTATTGTTCTAGTATCAGAATGTAGTTTAAGTTAATTTGTTTTGGTTCCAACAGATTTTTTTTTTTTCATATTTTTGATTCTTGTTTTCTTTTTTTCACATCTTCGCGCCCCCCTTTTTGTTACTTCTACCCACTAGGGGGCCCGCCCCACAGGTTGAGAACCACTGCCTTATTCAACAGAGGGGTTCATGGACATCAAATGGCAATGAATAGAAATGGATTAATGTAAATACGTGAGCTGCCGTCCGCAATTAGACATCGCATTTTAATGGCGATTTTGAGTAGGGGTGATTCCCGAACAGATCTTTTATGCGATCCTTTCACAGTATCTCTCAAAATTATTTAGTTCAAATTGGTTATAAAGATTTCAATTCTGATTTTTTTTTTTATTATTGTTAATTCTGATGAGTCTTTTTAAGTTGGATCAAACTCGGGCTAGCACTATACTCAGAATTTGAAAAGCAACCACCTTAGTTAGTTGAGCCATTGACGGCGTCATTTCTTTGTAGCAAACTCGTTACTTTTGTGCTCCACAAAATATTGTAAAGTATTAATAAATTAAATATTTCAATACTAATAACGAATAATAACAACTGATTTATGGATTTCACCTTTTCTTTCTCAAATGTACTTACCTATATCATGGCAAAGTACATGGATAAACCTTTATTTTCCATCTACTCCATTTTAATTAAGTCAAACCAAAGAAAACATTTAAGGCTATTAAATGTGATCTCAAGAAAAGATGAGGGTTAATTATAATACTAATAATAGGACCGATTATAATGATACAGTGCAAAAGTAAATACTAATTGAAAGAGCCGGGAATCCATGAATGAGGCGTCTTATTTTGTTTAACTCTTGCTATCGTATAGTGCATTCTGCTTGTCGGCGTTAGTTATATATATATTTATATTTTTTAGACATCAGACACTAGAAGTTGCTGATGAACCCTTCTCTTCGTTGTCAGTCTGTAGCAGCGAAAAAATAAAAGCAATAAGAGTTATAACAGACGTCATTGAAGTGGATCATGAGTTTGTGTAATGTTAATGAAAATGGCCAGGAGGGGTCACTAGAGAGGTGAGTGTCAAATGCTTCGAAGCTTCGATACGATTTCTGACACAATTGCTTCAAACGTTTTGATGCTTCATGAGGCTTCACTCCGCCCATCACTAGATGTTAGGGCTCGTTTATACTTCACGCTCAGAACGGGTATGCGCCCGCATCACAGCTGCCACGCATTTCCAATGTTAATTTGATGCGTCCTCTGAGCAGGTCCTCATATTAACGCGACGTGTGCGTGAGTTTCAGTACCAGCAAAAAGTCGGGGTTTGCAGTGTGCTAAAAGTTGGAATGTGCCATCAGAGTCTCTGGTTACTATCTACATGCGACAGAAAGCCGCTTTGTGGATCCTACGAGATCGCTGTGTGCGCTTCGATGTTTGATGAATGGTGCGAAGTGGTGAAGCAAAATGCCGACATACAGATGTATTCGTGCTGCGTTTATATTCAAGAGTCGCACATTCCCGATCGTAATGACACAATACATTTTATTTGTAAAAGCCTCACATACCGTCTTCAGTGCCATCTTTTTTCTAGGGCTTCCTCTGGTACTGACAGCAACGGTAAACAGCAATAGATCGCCACACTGAGTACATTAAATGTATGATATTTCAACTCTCTGCACATTTAGAATCCTTAGATTTATACTTGATATCACTTTCATGATGAAATACATTGAAGTATGTATGTTATATTTTACAGATAAATCTGTAATTTCATTTAAATAATGAATACTGTTAATAATTACACACATGGGGGGGTGACACGGTGGAGGAGTGTTAGCGCTGCCTTCTTGCAGGGAGTCACGTCGCTGACATTCCCTGCCTGGAGTTTACGTGTATTCCTGCTGGGTTTCCACAGTGTGCTCCGGTTTCCGTCCAAAGATATGCAGATTTGGTTACACTAAAATGACGCCAGCGTGTATGTGTGTGCTTGTATTCACCTTGCGATGAGCTGATGCCTCGTCCAGGGATTGTTACTGCCTCATGCCCAATGCTAGCTGGAATGTACACAGTATGTCCTGAACTACAAGATGCCCACTGTGCCACTGTGCTATGTCACAGCACCATAAGCCTTGATGTTTCAGAAATGCTCTGACCTAGTCATCTGGTCATGATGATTTGGCCATTTTCAAAGTCACTCAGATCTTTACACCTTCCCATATCTTCTGCATTCAAAATATCAACAGTGAATACCTCATTTCAGCTTACCATCCAATATATCTTTGACCCTCACATGCGCCATTATTACGAGATAGTCAACCTGCTTCATATGGGAGTGGTCAAAGTAGTTTGGCTAATCAAAGTATACTGAGGCACAAACTAAGCATTTGCAAGACTGAAAATAATGCACGCCTCTTTAATTGTTTGTTTTTCTATGATGTATGCTGCTATTTTAGAGATATAGGTTACTTTCTTTTAAAATGTACAGTATGTGTGGTAAATTAGCCAAACGAAGGTCCTGTATATTCTGCTCCCATATTATAAATTATGTTCTCTGAGAAGCTAGTTCATGTTTTTTAAATTTCATGTAAACAGGAAAACAAAGACCACTTTAAGAGTGGTGTGGGTCTGAAACCCATAAAATTCTGGCCCCCAATCAGCTCATTCTGAAGCTCCGTGCCTAGAATTTTGTAAAGTACCTCAATATTTTTTATCAGATTGCTCTGTTTTAATTTGAAACTTATTGTATTTAAATATAGGTTCTCTGCAGTTATTTCTTTTTTATTCTGTCTTTCCCTTATGCATCCTATGATTAAGCTTGTTTCCAACGATGCCTCGTCACAACTATAAAAGAGTAGCTCCACTTGTTAGGTCTCTGTGCAAGAAACATGATCTGAATTACCAGTCAAAGCCTCTCCTGACTGCCTTCTCTGATATTGTACAGTAAGTCTTGGTGTTGCATTTGTTTATCTTCTTATTTGTTTATCTTCTTACCTTCAATGATAAGGTCTGGCTAAGGATCAGTCTATTAGTAATAACTTTTAAGTTTGTAGTCTGTTGGCTTAACTCAACATTTTCATCTGTCTCTGCCTGTTGTTTTTTCAGTTAAGTTGCTTTCAGTAATAGTACACTTATGCCAATTTATTGTTTACCTATTATACTGCATGTATCTGTCTTTGATACAGAGTAGTAGAAAGCACTTCTTATACCAGCCATCTAAACATCTAATCTACAAATCCAATGTCAGATCTAGAGTATGTTTTCACATCAAAACGCCTAAAATTTTAATATTACTTTTGGCCAAAACTGATCCCAATTCACAATTTAATCTCCATTTAGGTTCAAATGGAAGGGAATACAACACAGCAGAACATTGTAATCTTTGTGTGCGTAATATTTGCAATATCATTTATGTATTTTTAATAGTTATACTATTCATTAACAATATTAATCATAAGTTTTGACACAAAATGTACTAAATGAATTTTTACATATTTACTATACAGAGTAACGGAGAAAGCATATTCAATGAAAGCATATATGTTTGCATCATTTATTTGGACTAACTCATGTCAAAGAATGATTAGTACTTTTTTACCAAAAGGAGTTTTTTTTGAAGTGCTTATTGGAAAAAAGCAGGAAAAGTATAACCCAGTGTAGGTGCTTTTTAATATGTATGTCTACAATTCTTGTTTATTTGTGTATAACCTTCATTTCACTGACTGTCTTTCAACAGTTCTCTTAAGGAGTCTGGGCAACTATGGTATGACGCCTACCTGCATAAGTGAACTAATCCAAAATTGATTGTGCTTGCCAACAGAACATTTCAAGGAGTCTTGGAAATGTGCAGAAGAAGTGATTAATAAAGTCCTATTTAAAGACAAAAAATGAAATAGCATTTATTTAATTAAAATTCCATGTTTAACTTGTAGTCGACTTAATATGTCAAGTAAAAATATCTGATGTCATTGGGTCATATGTCTGCCAGTCTTTGACAATGCCCCCTCTGTTACTATACACCCATCAAGAAATGGTTTAATGTAATGTTTCTATATTTTAATGTAATGTTAAAAACAGAATCTTGTTGATTTAAATCAGGAGAAAATGTCTTAAATACATCAGGAGTCCTTTAATTTAGAATTTTTGTAAAATATTACTAAATACAGTGCCAAATTTTAAGAAAAAATATGTGTATGTGTTGGCCTTTATAAAGTACTTTTATCACCCACGCTTCCTCACTGTCTCATCACATACTGTAAGCATCACTTTATTCTGTGAAAACAAAGCAGAATTAATTGTAGCCTTCAATAACTAATATACAGTATGTGATGCTTTTACTTTGGAAATGATGGAAGGAAACAATAAATTAAGATTTTCTCTTTATCACTTACTTCTTCAATTCACAATTTTAATCCCATCATCTCATCCTGGAATATTTAGCACCTAATGCAGGTACAGTACTAACCCAGTGGTTATAGCTGTCCAAGATGCACCTTAAGGTAACCTTCACTGGTGGTACATCAGCTTCAGTTGTCAAGAAGTTTTTTTTTTTTTGTTTTGTTTTTTGCAATTTGGATTATCCATGTAATATTTCCTTATGTACTGATCAATTTCCAAGGATTTTTTTTAAAAATACAGGACATCTCCATGGCTACTGATATTTCCTAAGTAATGTATTCCAAAAGCCATGGCATTGCTGCTAGTGAACTGAACCTGACCTACATCAACTCCTTCTCCCGTGATTATGACCAGTCATGTAGTCAAGCATCTAAGAGTCCCTGCAAATGGAAGTTTAAACGTTTTGTTTTATGATTTAATGGAGATGAGGCAACCGTTACATTGTATTGCTGTTTTTAGAGAATTTGGAAAAAGCACCTTTCAATGAGAAATTCATGGACCCTAACCTGGATTAAAAGCTTATAGTTACTTACATTATGTCACATCTGCTACATATCTTCACAAGTCTGAAATCTGTCCTTCTAGAATTATTTTGCTGTTCAAGGTTATTTGCCAATCCCCCAATTCAAGGTTCCTGGCAAACCTAACAAGCTAATCAGTTACATTCTTACATAAATGCAAAATAAAAATAGAACTAGTTTCTGTGGTTATCCCTGTAGCCTCCATGTAACATTACTTAATTCAGGAAAGTGCCTCTGTTGCATCCATCTACACAATAACACTTATTCTCACTCTCTTTAAGTTTGATCACTTACCTCTAATCAAATGCTTATTGTTGCTGCTTCATAAAAAAGTATACTTTAATGTACACTAGTTTTCCTGAACTTTTTGGAATATCTTATACTCAATTACTGTTTTGTGGGGTTGCAGATTCCCCTTCTATTGTAATTTTTTTAGCTTGGATTTAATTTGATTATGATTACAAAAATTGTACATCTTTTCCCCGAGCCCAGCATGCTTAGCATCATTTTGAGTAGCAGTTGTGACAACACTGCCATGCAACATCACCCAGAGATGCACAGCCCTGACATAATTGCTGCAACAGGATAAAAAGTCAATGATGTGCATTCCCAGATTATCCAAGCTTTTGAATAAATCAAAGAAATTCTCAGCACAATTCTACTTAGGTAGATTGTTTTACGTTAACATTTTTTTAGTAATGATTCTGTTTTAATGGATGATCAGACAGTCCTCCTGCTAATGGCCTATTTTTGATTTTCTTACCAACACTTCTTCTCCTAATCACTTATTTTCCTTTTCATTGCATGTTTGGCATAAGAGATTTCCCATTACTAAACCCATGCTGACAATTTTCTTTAGTACTTGAAGATTCCCTTAGTTATTAGAAATGTCCAATGACTTCGTAGTATAAGGCATTAGAAAAGATTTTGGAGAATTTGCTATTTACATTTTCCCCCATTACTTCTTTAAATATACTTCACCCCTCTTTCTGCTGAAATACTGAAAAAACTGAAATACTGAAAATTAACTCTTCCAGTTACATTTTCTGCATTTTTATCTCTAACTGCCTTTTGGCATTTATAATTATATATACAGTTACTGCCAAAGTTGTTTGACTTTAAGATATTATAAAACCATTTTCCTCTTTTGTCATTTCTTTCTCAATTGCATTCTCAGCTACTGATGACTTCTTTTAATAATAATAATAATAATAATACATTTTATTTTTTCCCATGCTCAAGGCACTTCACAGAGGTAAACAAAGCATGTCAGGGTATACAGTATATAGCATTGTACTAAACCAGATAAATAAAGAAGAGTAAGGTAGTAATTCAGAGAAAAGCCTAACAGACAACATAATTGATGGTCTAGCACACACACTGGTTACATGAGCATCTCGACATACAGGTAAACTGAAAGAAGGGTAATAAAGTCAAGTAGAGCTAAACGCCTTCCTGAACAGATGAGTTTTGAGTTGTTTTTTAAAAGAACTCATGGAGTCAGCTGATCTAATTAATTTTGGTAGATAATTCCAGAGTCTGGGCGCTATACAACTGAAGGCCCTGTCACCCATGGAGTGTAGATTAGTGTGGGGTACAACAAGATTGATAGAATCACAGGACCTTAATGGGCGGACAGGCACATAGTGATGTTTTAGATTTGGTATAGCTTCTAAATATTGTAATGTGCTTCTCCAGCATTGTTGGAAGTATACAGTATGTGTAAACCGATTGTACTGTTCCTCAGCAGACTTCATACTTACATTTTCAAATGAATTTGTTTCTTTAAGACTTTGTCATATTTGCTTGAAAGCATGTTTTGTGTTTGTTCATAATGAGCCACTACACTGCAAAATATTCATATATATCACTACACCCTAAATGTTTAATAATCTCTATATATTGTTGTGCATCTTGATGATTTGTCAGGAGTAGACAGGGTTTTCCATTAATGAGTGTTCTATATTATAAAAAGCAGTAATTGTTGCATTACATCAATGATCTCCAATTCCAGTGCTGAGTTTTTCCAGGATGTCTTTATATGCTTAAAGCCTCCACTACTGTTATATTAACCTATAAAGATTCTTTTTGATTTGTTTTTTCAAATTGTATTTTGGAACTATTAGCTGCACTGACAGTCTGATTGCATATTCTGAGTGTCATGCTCCATCCTAGCAGTTTTTTTTATTTAATTCCAAATATGCTCCTTAATATGTGACTGATCTCTCAAGTGATATAGACTCGTATTCAAATCACCTGTAACATAAAATTGTCATTTCTCCACCTGTTTCATTTTGTCTGTCTTTTCCAAAAAATGTAATACTTTATATTATACTTATTCTACTGTATCTCTGTGATATAGCCAGGTTACTGCTCTATCATCTTATTTATGTGCTGCAATATCTAACTCAAATTAATGTCATATTTTTACTGTTACGAGCCATTTTAATCTAATACTGTTTTTTTTCCTGTCAGCTAGAAATGTTACAGTCGTATTTCATATTTCTATTCATTATGAATTGTCTGATATTTTACATATATTTTTTTTATCTTGGCCAGTCCTCAACAACCCGTACTGGCCATTGTCAACTAATCTGTTTATATGCATTTGCAAAGTATTAGTTTCTAACTTCAAGTGCAGCAAATTTCTCATCATTTCCAAAAGACATTCTATTGACCTTTAACTGGACCTTTAAACTAGGGAATATTGGGGGGAAGGGCAGGGAGTTTAGGACAGGCCAGGTTTAGATCTATACATGGAGGAACAAACAACAGTGTAGAAATAAAAGTAAATTCTATGCACACATTTAAATGTAGAAGGAGTAACACATTAAAAATAGCTTTCCTTAATGCTAGAAGTATCAAAAATAAGGTAAGTGAGTTGGAGTTGTATGTAGCAGAGCATAATTATGAAGTATAGCAATAACAGTAACCTGGCTAAATAACAAAGTTGGGGATGAGTGTAACATAGAGGGATACACATTTTTAGGAAGGCTAGACAGAACAGAAAAAGAGATGGGGTTGCTGTTTATGCCAAACACAATTTAAATGTAAGTCCTCTTCAGTTGGACAATGAGCCTCATTTTAGTGTGGCTCATGTGGCTTCTTCTGAAAAATATTAGGAAAAGAGGTCTTATTTTAGTACTGTGTTATAGACCACTCAATTCAGACAGTAATTTCAACACATATCTTTTTAGTAATATCAAAAAGGCAAGTTTACATGGAGATATTATAGTCATGGGGGACTTTAATTATCCAAGTATTAACTGGGATAACCTTGCAAATGGAGGAGCACTTGAGCAGGAGTAATCAGTGACTGTTTTTTAATATAGCATGTTAAAGCACCAACACGGGGAGAAGCCAGTCTGGATTTATTTTGAAATAATCAGGATAGAATTGAGGGTGTAGAGGTGATTGAAGCACTATGGTCAAGTGACCATAATATAATACAATTCTCAGTATGTTGTAAGATTGCAGATGCAAAGACTAAAATTGTTAAGTTGAACTTTGGTAGAGCTAATTTTGAGCAGATGCGACAAAGTCTAAGGAGGATAGACTGGGACAAGCTTTTAAGTGTGGAGACAATCAAGGAGCAGTGGGACAGATTTAAAAATGTTTTGCATGTAATGCAGGACAGATACATACCTAAAATTGGATTTAATAGGAAATAAAAAAAAAAACTCCACAGTGGATTAATAAAGATTTAAAAAAGAAGCCGCAAAGGAAAAAACTGCTTTATAAGGTAATAAGACTAAAGACTGCAAAGTGAATCGTAGAGTGTATGAGAAAATGAGAGCAGCCATTAAGAAGGATATCAGGGAAGCTAAAAGACAGTTGGAGAGGAATACAGCAGATAAGGCAAAAGAAGACCCTAAGAGATTCTTTAAGTATTTAGTAGTAAACAAACAGTCAAGAAGGATGTGAAGTGCATCAGAAATAGTAAAGGGGAATTAAAAGATACAGACAATGAAATAGTGAATGCCCTAAACTTACATTTTTCTGAGGTTTTCACAAGTGAGCAAGTGGATAAACTCCCAGAGGTAAACGGGACTACTAAGAAGAAACTTTGGGATTTGGAAATTGTAGAGGGAGAAGTGCTGCTCAGATTAAATAGGCTGAAATCAAGCGAATCACCCGGACCATATAATATATACCCTTGAGTTCTTAAGGAGGTTAGCGAGTACATATTTGACACATATTTTTAGGAAGTCACTGTGCACTGGAGAGATTCCAAAGGGCTGGAAAATGGCAAATATCATCCCATTATATAAAAAGGGTGACGGGGCGGATCCAAGCAACTATAGGCTAGTAAGCTTAACATGCAGCAGAGTAAAATTAATGGAAGGAATTATTAAGGATAAGATTGGGCAACACCTGGCAAAGACAGGAGTTATTCTGAACAGTCAGTATGGGTTCAGAAGAGAGAGGTCATGTTTTACTAACATGCTGGAATTCTATGAGGAGGCAACAAAAGGACATGATCAAAATGGAGCATATGATATTGTTTATCTTGACTTTCAGAAAGCATTTGATAAGGTGCCACATGAGAGGTTGGGCATCAAACTAAAAAAAGTAGGAGTTCAGGGTGAAGTTTTTAGATGGGTGCAGAATTGGCTCTGACACAGGAAGCAGAGGGTGATGGTGTGAGTAACCTCATCAGAACTGGCTGATGTAAAGAGTGGTGTTCCCCAGGGATCAGTGCTAGGGCCTCTGCTATTTTTAATATATATAAATGATTTAGATAGGAATATAAGTAACAAGCTGGATAAGTTTGCAGACGATACCAAGATAGGTGGATTAGCAGATAATTTGGAATCTGTTATATCATTACAGAAGGACTTGGATAGCATACAGGCTTGGGCAGGTTTGTGGCAGATGAAATTTAATGTGAGTAAATACAAATATTACACAATCGGAAAATCCAGAGTACACTTTATGAGAAGGATTTAGGAGTCATATTGGACTCTAAGCTATGGACTTCCAGACAGTGTTCAGAAGCCATTAAGAAGGCAAATAGAATGTTAGGTTATATAGCATGATGTATGGAGTACAAGTCCAAGGAGGTTATGCTCAAACTTTATAATGCAGTAGTGAGGCCTCATCTGTGGAATACTGTGTGCAGTTTTGGTCTCCAGGCTACAAAAAGGACGTAGCAGCGCTAGAAAAGGTCCAGAGAAGAGTGACTAGGCTGATTCCAGGGCTACAGGGGTTGAATTATGAAGAAAGATTAAAAGAGTTGAGCCTATACAGTTTAAGCAAAAGAAGAGGTGACATGATTGAAGTATTTAAAATTATGAAGGGAATTAGTACAGTGGATAGAGACTTATTTTAAAATGAGTTCATCAAGAACACGTGGACACAGTTGTAAACTTGTTAAGGGTAAATTTCTTACAAACAGGAAGTTTTTCTTTACACAAATAATGATAGACACTTGGAATAAGCTACCAAGTAGTGTGGTAGACAGTAAGTTCACTTTGTTAGTTCTGCCCTTCATCTTAAAAATAAAAGTGCTAGAGTGTTTGTTTAAAGTGATGCCATAGTGGAACAAATTTTGATTCCCAAAACATCCATCCATACAATGGTTCCTTCTGGAACCTTTATTTACATCTGTAACAGGCACTGTGGCCATGAATAGATGATAAAAGATTTGTGAAATCCCAAAAGGTTCCTGATTTTAAAAGGATGCTTGCTTTATATAGTAACCCAGGTTAACTCCAGGTTTTCTTAATCGGTTAGTGTCAAGCTAGGTAAGACTTCTATACATTAAATATTCCAGTTTTTGTTCTACATATTGAATGTTTTTCAAAGTGTAAAAAAACTTCCCAAAATAAGTATTTCTTTGTTGAGAAATGGTTCTACAAAGAACTTACACAACCATTATTTTTAAGAGTTGCAGGTCTTTGAATTTATCTTGCATAAATACACACTGTATGAGACTTCAACTTGCTGGAGCAAACTTTTATAGCTTCACTTCTCCTTTTTTCTCTCCTTCTCTTTTTTTGTGGAGGAATGAGTTGGTTAAGTTGTGACCCAACTACTCAGAGGTATCAGAATTGTATGCCTCTAACTCTGCACTCTTAAAAATAAAGGTGCCAGACTGATGCCATAAGGGAACCATTTTTGGTTCCCAAAGACCCGTCCACATTAAGGTTCCAGAATGAACCTTTATTTATATTAGTAACCAGTAAATAACTATAAATAGATAGTAACAAATTTGTGAAATACCAATGGGTTTATGATTTTGAAGTCTTTCTGCATACAATAACACAGGCTAATGACATGTTTTTTAAATCTGTTAGTGTCCTGCTAGTTAGTCTACTAAACATTAAATTTGTAATGGTAATTTTTTTTTTCTACATATTAGGATTTTTTTCAAAGAACCATGAACCAACTTAATATGCAAAGAACTCTTCCCAGAATAAAAGGGTGATCTGGCAAGGAATTACTCTATGATGAACCATACAACCCAATGAAAAACGTCTTTAAAGAATAATTATTTTTAAGAGTGGAGGGCTGATACTGTTGGTCAGAATGCACTTCTAACCCCAGACTCACAGTGTGTCCAACTGTGATCAAACTGTCATGACTTCTGTGGACCGGGGTCTCATTCCACAATACTTTACAAATAGACCTTATTTGCAATCTAAATTAATGCACATACAGAAGATGGCTTTGGGCAGTCATTTGAAAGAATCATCAAACAACTCAGTCAGGGTAGTTTACAGTGCATGTAAAGTTCAGGCCTGTTCGTGAACAGTCAACTTTGGTTTAGACAGAGGTGACTGTGTTTCATGTATATGGTAGACCTATATAAGGAAGCAACAATAGCATTCCATCAGAGGGGTGCATATGATATATGTATCTTAACAAAAAAAAAAAAAAACTAGTGAAAAACTAAAAGTTGTAACATTTTGAGGATTACTCTGACATGCGGTGTACAGTTCTGATCTTCATATTACAAAAAAGTAAAAAAAAGTCAACTAGACTAGACAATTGGGGTATGAACACGGGAAAATTAATGAGTTGAATCTTTTCAATTTAAGCAAACTGGAATTAAGAGATGGATGTGCTCACAAGGAAGGAATTATTGTAAAGCATTCCAGCTGTTATTTTAAAGCAAGATATTTTGGAAAATACAGATCAAAGATGAAAACATACATTTTGTACAACTTTTACAAAGTTTTTCTTCACAAACAGAACCAAAAATATGTGGAAAAAATAACCGGGTGGCATATTGCTCTGTTACAGGAACATATTTAGAGTTAGGTGAACAGTGTTTAACAACCTGTGTTTAGATGATGTGCTTGTTCTTGTTGAACTTGTTGTAATGTTCTTTTATAAAGTGATACGTGAAACTGAAATGCTTTGGAGACATTACATTTCTATGATATATTAATGCTTATTTAAAGCAGACAGATAAATGGGTGAAAAACAGATTAACTGTAAACTTTTATCAAAAACATCAATTATTTTGAAGACCATTGGGTATTTTGGTTTACCCTGCTTCTGGAGCTATAATGCTTCCAAATTATATATTCAAAATATTCTAAGATAGGGTCACTCAGCAGCACTGGGTGCAAAGCAGATGGAGCACCTCTCTACTACATAATGAATAATTTAGTACTGTATCAAACAAATGAGTGAAGGCAACAAAACTATGGACCATGAACAAACCCTCCATATCTAATTTAAAGCAACACAGAAACAAATCAATCTCCTGTATCTCCATTCTCATGCTTGTGCCTGTCCATTCATCAAAGATCTTTTCTTATATGCCAGTAGTTTTGCATCTTAAACTAAACAATTGGTTTAATTTTTCCTTGTAAACATTTACCTTAGTATCTTGGTTCTAAGTGCTTGATTTAATGTTTGAATGTGTGATATGCTAAACTGAGATAAATGGAGTGCCAAATAGCTCCGACAAACCTCTTCCTAAGTCTCTGTAAACAATCAACCCTAAAAACTATGAACTATCACAATGCAAATATCGTAAATAGTCCATTAATAAATCGTCTTCTCTTAATTCAAAGATAGAAGAAAGGTATATACTCACATTGTTCTAAAGCCACTGTGTTTTTCTCTGCAAATTAGAAACATGATTTTTTTGTTTTTACTGAAATGTTGGTCATAATTCATTTTGCAGCATCTTGAGATATTCTTTTTATCTTGAATTGGATAGACAAAATTTAATGTCTCAATTGAGAAAGCATTTCCAATAAAAAAAATTGCTATGAAAAACCTGTCAAATAATTAAGTAGCAACAGCACGTAAAGCTAAGAATTCCCCTTTCAACATGTTGTAATTTGATTGTATTTGAATGATTGTAGATGTAGTTTCAGGTTTTCGTTTTTATTCATTTTTAGCCATTTTTTCCCCAAAAATATTTTATCCATCTTAAAGCCAAGTTTGTACAAATCAGTTATTCATGTTTTTTTTTGGGGGTTTTGCAAGTTAAAGCCATTTGTTGATTAATCATAAATATCTCCTACGTATGTTTTAGCTAGATTTTTCCATCTGGATACCTACCAGTACCTGTCATGGATTACATGACAAAAATGCAATGCTTGAATACATTTCCAAGCAAACATTTAGGAACTTGTGACCAGATTCCATATTTCATTGATAAGAGTAATGTGGCATTTGCAAACGTTTGGGCAGCTTTTCAGGTGTAAGGTATCAGAACTTACTGTGTGGTTACTCTGGTCAAAAAATGTCAGCTGATGACAATTCCAGAGCCTAATAAATTATTTGACCCTTCAAACATTGTGCGACACTCAACAACTGTGGACTATTCTAATCATCAGACTGAGATTCTGAAAATTAAAATAATTGATGCCTACAAAGCAGAGGAAGGCTACAAAAACATATCAAATCACTTAAAAGCTAGCAATTTCCACAGTCCTAAATGTCATTAAGAAGTAACAGTTAAGGGCAACTGTCAAGACAAGATCTGGAACACCAAGAAAACTGACTGTTGGAACAGCTTGTGTGCTGTGCAGAAAGGCAATGCAAAACTTCCCTAAAGACTGCAAGGGACCTGTAAGCAGGTTTACCTGAGAAGTGGTGGTTTACTATGCAACATTACTTACACAGACATGAAATGAGCCATCAGAAGAAAATGTCCCTTACAATCTCACAAAAAAACAAAGTCTTAAGTATTCAAATCAATATCTGCATAACATAACCAACTCTAAAACTGAAGCTGAAAAAGGATACTTACACCAACAAGACAATGACCCAAAACACACTTCAAAACCTACTAGTAAGAAGTAACTCGAGAAACATAAGGTGAAGGTTTTGGTCCTTGAAGTCCACAGACATAAATATCATTGAAATGCACATCCCGCTGCTCCTCTCATTCCATCCTAACACTATTTTCTGTCCCGCAGGTCATCAAACAAAGTTTCTTAATTTTACAGACTGATTCTTCCACAGGAGCCTTTCCTCCTAATTCTCCTTTGATCTCCTTCTGTCAACCACTTAGCCTATGCAACGTTCTCATCTGCAGCTAAATTCACAGAGGAGAGCCATATTACTCACCAGGTACTCTGAGTGGCAACAGGAGCCACTGTCCCACTTGCAAATACATAACCAACAATACCACTGTATCCAGTCTAAAAAATCTTATTTACTGCATTTCTTATAGTAAGTGCCCTACCATCTACATGAGTGAGACAAGCAGATGGCAAGCAGACATATCAGGAAGCAAATTGGAACCATTAAAAGCAAAGACCTTACAATGTCTATTGTAGAATACCTCTCATCCCTTGATCATAGCCACACTGATCTCTCTGTGTTCTTTTACAGACCTTACAGGCAACTTTCCTTCTCAGCCTGGGATCATCACATATTTCTCTAGGTCTTAATGACCGACTAACTTTTTAATCCCCTCATCTTCTCCAATGACAGCTTTTTTTCACCAAATATAACCTTTTCTCCTTTCATTTGCCCTGGCTTTATTTACCTGCTCTATCCTTCAGTTGCACACCTGATGAAGGCTATACAGCCAAAATGTTGTCTTTAACCTTCCTTCCTTTTTAGCACGTAAATAACCCTTTTTTTCCTATCATTAATAATCTTTGGGTAGATTTTAAATGTGCAATCCACGCGAGGCAGTCCAAGAAAATCTCAGAGCTCAAGACAAACTTGATGGAACATTGAGAATAATTTACCAATACAATAATTTAAAGGCTTATAGCTGGCTTCAAACATGTCAATGTGCCCAAACCTTTGTAAATGCAATATTTACTCTTTTATTTACTTACATTTTTTTGTTCATCAAATAAACTATAATTGTACATTTTCATTTAAAAAAAAACTTTGTTTTAGTTTTCTTGCTGTCAAAGTTGTATTTCCTATTTTTACTTCAAATGTCAAAAAAAGATGTAAGTTGGCCAGGGGTTTCCAAACTTTTGCATGGAGCTTTAAGTAAAAAGGAAATATGTACCTTCATTATGTATCTGAAAAGAGCTACAATAAAGTAAGAATAAATATAGATCAAAACCTAATTGTGAAGGTCTCAATGAGACAAAAGACTGTATGCTATATTTTTCTATTTTTTCTACAATAATCAAATATCCAGGCAAAATTTAGCATATCATTTTCAAGGTTCTTTAATTCAATGCAGCTTTTGCAGGGGACAGACTCTATCCTGACTCACAATTTAATAAACAAAAGTGTGATAACAGACTTTTTGATGAAGTTACTAAACAAAATGAAAAATGCTCCAACTATTAAAGGAGCTCCATCTCAGAATTCTTTTTATTTTACTTAAACTACTGTGTTCTGCTGCTTGCCCCCTCAAATGCTCATCTTTTTTATTTCAGCCTCCACTGAAAAACTTTTACTTTCCGATTCTTCTACTTTTTACTGTACGTCTTATCGTCTTTTAAGGCCCATTGTTTATCATTTTATCTGTTTCTGCATTTCTATATTCCTGGCAAGATTCTTTCTCTCTTTCAAAACGGCTGCAGTTTTCTTGCTGCCTGCCCTTTTAAGGAAAAGAAGCTTTCTGACTGCATCTGTGACTCGCTCTCTATCTGAAGGCATTTTACCCAGTCCTTAACCCCCATCTCAGAAATGTCCAGGCACATTTTACATGTAAACACAAAGCAACAATGGCTATTTAAAAAAAAAAATATTACTTTTTTTTCTCATTTTTATTTAGAACTACTTCACTCCTATAGAAAAAGCAGGAGTGAATCTAAATATTATACAACATGTGACAGTGATACAATTCAGTGTCTTAAAATATTCCTCTTAAAGTACAAATTAACAGAACTTCACACTTGTTAGAAATTACTATGGTATTGCAGCCCTCAATGAGAGAATAAGTATTTCAACACATATTAATATACAGGTGCTAAATTGTTCTTTTTGAGTTTTTTTAAACATTGTTCATTAACACACACAAGCAGGCAACTACTGTACCTCAAGACACACCTTTACATTAAACCACTTGTGCATTAACCAGCACGGCACTTTTGGAGTCCATCAGTGCTATTTAAAAGTTGTGGCTTAAATATACAATGCCACCCTGAGCACAGAATTGGGATGTCTGAGTCGGAATACAAAAACAGCCATACCCAGTCTGTAAAGATTGGACTAATGTAAAGTGATATGTTCCCTGACTAAAGCTGCTTTAATTTCATAACAGTAATCCTCAATCAACAATTAACAAGGATAATGTAACAAAATCAGAGTTAAACAGAATATTGAGAACTAGCTCACACCCTTATTTGTTTAACTACATTATTGAACGAAACAGCCAAGGTCACAAGACTGAGTCATTGTCATGATTCAAGCATGGGGATATCTGACTACAATTACTTCTTATTAACCACCATCTTGCCTCAAAAAACTGGTGGTGCATTTACCAGTTATCATCTATACAGTGGCCTTGGGATTGATGGTAATTAACCATATTTTATGCTACCACTGATTAAATTGTTACCCTTGCATCCAAAACTTTGCATTCTACAGGATTCCTTGTGTACAGAAATGTGTGAGCAGTCTTTAAATTTATAAAAGTATAAACATTAGTATTTATACAAAACACAAACTAAAATTAACATAAGAATGAGAACTGCCAGAATAAGCTTACTCAAGGCACAAAAACAATGTAAATATTTCATTGCGATGCATTTCTTAAAGATGGACATTCTTTTAAAACCTGGCCTAAAAATTAAGGGAAAAAAAACTTATCAAAATCCTGTCTCAGGATGCTATTCTGTGTTTGGCTGCTTTGTGTTAAGTTTTAAAATTGATGCAACAGTCTGCTGCAATTGAGAGGTCTTCACATTTTCTACAATTTCTTTAAACAATTTCCTTTCCTTGTGGGGGAATCCAAAATAGCTTAGTGAGACAATGACCAAGAAAATGTCATGTTCTGAACAATTTTGTGTATAGAATACTCAAGACAGCAGCTTAACAAGAAACTAAAGAGATTTTCTTCTCATAGCAAAGAGTAAGAAAAGTGAAACCTGGAAGGCCTACACTCTGCAGTGAATCAACAATCTGTAAGTAGACAGATAGCAAGTAAAACTTGGTTTTCTTCAGTGTTCACAAAAGTTTAAAGCATTATTAAAATTATGAAGCAAGTCTTGGCTACTAATTTAGAAATATTCACAGTGCAGAGGTTCTAAGAAGAAAGGCAACATGAGGTTTGAGCCACATATCAGGCAAAACCCGATTGTGAAAAAGTCTGTAAAATTTTCTAGAGCACAAAAAGCCACGCACTTTGCTGTTCAGCAGCACTTTGGTAACTAGTTAAGAGACCTTAAATTTTCTGTTTGGACTAAATATCAAACATTAAATTTAGTTAGTAAATGCATATCTCTTAAAAACATGCACATAGGAATATGCACACACACGCTTACAAATCCAATCATTCTAACAAGGTACATATACAAAAGATAATAATATATGCACTTTCTAATGACATAGGCATGTAACATAAAAACACTCCAGATCTCAAAAATATATGGTAATAGACAGTTATAACCTACAATTACACTAATACTCACTGCTAAAAAACTTTAGTATATGAATCTGCACAGAAAACTAAAACTACAGATCTGAACACTCATGTAGTCATATGTTAACAATCTTTTAACACAATCACCCATTCACTGCAGCCCTGACAACACTGGACATATGCCCACTCTGAAAATGCACAGTAAAGTAATTATATGTGCACACATTTTGCAAATACATACCATACAATGTCCAATCTTAGTTTACATGAATAAGAAAGGAAAATAAATTAAATCAAGGAACTGGATGATTTTGGTATGATTTTCCAGTGAGATAAAGTGGAGAATAAACTACAAACACCTTCTTCATTCAGTTACTGATGCATTAGAACTCCTTAGTGGAATGTCATTAGATGCTAGGTGGTCCACCTGGCCTGAGGACTTCAGCTCCGTCTCCATTGTGCTAATGAAGATTATGTCTACATCACCTTGACAAAATAATCAGGAAAATATAGAAATAGCCATGAGCAAAGCATGTGTCTGGCGACTTGTGTCAGCATCTCTGATTTAAATTAATATTGTCAGGTGTCTAAGATTTACAATGTAAACATTTTTTCTACAAAGAGCATTTTGTTTGGGCCTTCAGCATGTAGGAAGATGAGGAAGTGGCTGGCTAAGACTGCTGTGCTTCTTCTTCTCCTTCCAATTCTTCCGATTCTAGTACTTCCTCCTCCTCTGCTTCCTCCTCCTCTTCCCCGGGCTCCTCAAAAGCAGTTATACTATTTTTGGTGGACTCTTCTGCAGCGCCAGAGGATGAATTACCATTCTTCAGAATGCCATGTATGACTGGCACACACTCTTGTCTAACATCTCCTTCAGCTGCATCAGCAGCTGTTTCAGCTTCCTCTCTGATTTGGGCACGTGCTGCCAAGACTTCTTCAGCACCATTCCCAACTGGAATGCAAGTTTCACATACTTTTGGTGTGACTTTCGCTGGATTGTGATCATAGGAGAACAGCTTCAGATGATGCAGGTGACTAAGGTTCGGAAACTGTGAAATTTTGTTGCGGTCCACATCAATGATTTCTAGATACTCCATTTTCAGCAGGATGCGTGGGAACTCTTCAAAACGGTTCCCATATAGCCATAGACCCCTCAGTGAGGACATACGTGTGAGGTCTTCTGGCAAGGTTTTTAGGCGGTTGTCCCCCATCTGTAACGACTTTAGGTTTGGTAAGTCAAAAAGCTGCTTTGGAAACATCTGGAAATAATTGTTCTCCATCCACAAACAGCGCAGGTTTTGCAAGTTTCTGAACTCGGCAGGGAGGCTCATTAGACGATTGCTCCCCAGGTACAATCGGGTGATATGCCCCATGTGACATACCATACTGGGTACATCATCCAGCTTGTTGAAATCCAGGGCCAGAATGCGCAGGTTCTCCAGCTCGTGGAATTCTGGTGGCAATTCCCTAAGTCTGTTGTTGCTAATATACAGCTTTTCCAAATGGGAGAACCTACAGAGGCCAGTGGGCAGGTACTTTAACTTTTTAAAACTGAGGTCCAACATATTATCTCCACTATTAAGTTGTTCCTCCACGTCCGGGGGCAATTCTTCCTCTTGTTCCGTGGAAGTCCTCTGTTTCCCTCCTGCGTTCCCCATCGCTCAACTCTGAGGCGCAGAAAATCCCGGGCTGCCGGCAGGCACAGCAGCGGCCGGGAATGGCGTGAGCTTGAGTCTAAGACTTTGATGCTGGGCAATAAAGATCGAATCAGAAGACATCTTTGAAGATCCTGAATAACGCTCTTCCCAACTCCCTCTTCGTTTTTCACCTCTTTAAAAACATCAGATCCGAAAGTTAATGGAAAATCTTCTTCAGCGCGGCGAAGTAAAGAAAGTACCGAGGAGACGTTCTTTCAGCGCGCCGGGCTCTGTAGCCGCCCCTCTCCCACTCCTAGGAAGCGGCCCGCCTCCGCAGGCCTCTTTCTCGGACCCCTGACCATGGTGCTGGCGACTCCTGGGGACGCACACAGCAAGCGAGGGAGGCGGACTCCCGTGGTCACGGCAAGCTGCGGCCCAGCACAGCTGCTGTCCATCCGTAAGGTGCTTACTCTTTTTAGCACCCTCAAAGGTTTTTCAGCTTAAAACGGCGTGAAAGGATACTTGTAATTATTTATGGAAGTTTGTTAAATAAAACAAGAAAAAAGTATCACGATTCCGAACTCACCCTACCTCCTCCCCACCTCCCTCTTTGTGTGCCTCGCGTACTGTTAGGGGCTTTGCGTAAAGGTTGCCTAGGATGCACGTGTTCCCAATAGCAACTAACCAGGAAAAAAATCCCACCCCGATCACATGGCGCTAACAAGACTAGGAAAGTGGCCGTGGGACAGGCACCATCCTACATGCGGCAACGTCCCGATTACACTTTTTAGCTGTGTACACAAAACAATAAATTAATTGCCACGACGAAATATTTTTTACAACTAGTATGTTTATCAGCTTAATGTATCTCTTTACCGTGGATCATTTGCAGATTAATATTTGTTAGACATATTGCGTTCAATAACACACAGTGCCTCGTAGCCTGTCACACGTACTTGTACAGATACTAAAACGTGTCTGCTAATGGAACATGTCCGCAAAGACAATATATTTAAGTCACATTCATTTATTACGAAAAATGTTTATATTCAGCCCCAATAACATTAATTGCAGTTAAAGTGCAGTTAACATTAAAGCATTCTTGTGTCCTATGGCACACATAAATTCACTCTTTTATTTGTGAAATGCTGTTAAAAACACTCTTGATATTCACTCACACGCAAACATAAAATGGACAGTATGTGCTTTTATTTGCACATGCAGATTACAGTACATGTAGCTAGGTGCTAATGTCACATTTTGCAGCACAGCATGGGGCTCCTGACTGGGATAATTTCTGTGTTTAAGTTTTCTCTGGGAATTCCAGCTGGCCCATTGTGAATGGTTGTGAGTGTCTACAATAGACTGTCTCAATCAGAGCTGGTACAAACTAGAAAGCTTGCATGTTTGTTGCACTTGCATAGGTTATGCACTGTTCTGTACTGGATAAGAGAGCTTCAGTAAATACAATACAATGCAATAAAATAAATTTTTATATAACCCAACATCACACAAGAAGTGCCGCAATGGGCTTTGACAGGCCCTGCCTTTTTACAGGCCCCCATCCTTGACTCTCTAAGAAGACAAGGAGAACCTCCCAAAAAAAAAAACCCAGTAGGGAAAAAATGGAAGAAACCTCGGGAAAGGCAGTTCAAAGAGAGACCCTTTCCAGGTAAGTTGGGCATGCAGTGGGTGTCAAAAAGAAGGGGGTAAGTACAATACAATACGCAGAACAGAACACAAGTAATCCTTAATACAATATAATAGTGCAATAGAAATATTACAAGTACAGAGCAGAATTCAACAGTAGATGATATCACATAATACAATTTGGATTTGTTCAGAGTCCTGGAGACCTTGGCCACCAAGCTGCCTCCCCCATTGGCCATTTCACAGGTGAGTCAGCGCAGGGCCAACCAAAATGAAGAATGGACCACTCTACCCAAAGATTCCTGCAACCCTTAATTCAAATAGATATAAGTTGCTTTTTTTGTATTGCAGTTACTCAAAAATGTTCTGCGATAGATAGATAGATAGATAGATAGATAGATAGATAGATAGATAGATAGATAGATAGATAGATAGATAGATAGATAGAGGGGGTCCTGCTGAGCTACAGTATATCCAAAGCCAAATATCAAGAAGGATCAAAATATTAAAAAATAATATGTATTAACAAAAATAAATATAAACAGAAAGACAATAACAAGGTGTAAATAAACAGAAAAAATAATACATCTGATAGCCTCTCAAGGTCCTCCGTCAATTGTCTGCCGCGGTTTATTGGATAAGGTGGCTAGTTCTTGACTACCTGTTAAGTACCTTTTTGGTTTAGCCTCCTCCTGCCTATCCAATTTTTTCCTCCACTCATATTGGCCTTTCTTTGTCCTACTTTTCACGTGCTTGTGTCTAGCTCTCCTTCAACCTTCCAATGAAGAGATGAGCAGAAGAAGATTTTAAGCTCCTCCCCAGACCCATTTCTGAAGTTAAAGTCCCTGGAACTTCCAAGATGGTCTGAATATGATTTTCTAAGCAACTCCCAGTCTCTCAGCAGTCATGCACTTAACTCCCAGTCACTTTATAATTGTAATGTGTAGAAAGGTAGCCATATTACATTACTGTATATGCTTTCCTGTTGCCATCGATTGACCAATCTGATTCCCATTGCCCTTCCTCTAACTTCACACAATGATTTCTTCCGGTTGTAGTGTGCGCTACACAATTATGAAGTATAGCATCATGTATATTAGTAGTTTGATTACTTTGTCCTATCCATAAATATAACTTTAAACAGTAAATCCCTTACCATTTAGTTGTATGGACCAAATCCTGTCCATTGTGATTTTGGATTTGCTTTATAATTTTTTTCTTTGATTTAGATCAATTTTGATATTTTATTAGGTTTTAATATTTTAAAATCTGGACTGTTAAGTTTTATTTTCATATATGTATTTTTATTTTTATGTTTTGACTTGGGGGGCGGCACAGTGATGCAGTGGGCAGCGCTGCTGCCTCGCAGTTAGGAGACCCAGGTTCACTTCCAGGGTCCTCCCTGTGTGGAGTTTGCATGTTCTCCCCATGTCTCTGTGGGTTTCCTCCGGGTACTCTGGTTTCCTCCCACAGTCCATAGACATGCAAGTTAGGTGCATTGGCGATTCTAAATTGTGCCTAGTGTGTGTGTGCGCTGGCGCCCTGCCTGGGGTTTGTTTCTTGCCTTGCACCCTGTGTTGGCTGGGGTTGCCTCCAGTAGACCCCCGTGACCCTGTGGTTGGGATATAGCGGGTTGGATAATAAATAGATAGATACTTTATTAATCTCAAGGGTAAATTCATATACTCCAGCAGCAGCATACTGATAAAAAAACAATATTAAAGATTGATAAAAATGCAGGTATATCAGACAATAACTTTGTATAATGTTAACGTTTAACCCAGGTGGAATTGAAGAGTCGCATAGTGTTGGGGAGGAACAATCTCTTAAGTCTGTCAGTGGAGCAGGATAGTGACAGCATCCTTAAAATAAATTTAAGTGAAGCAACAGGAATACTTTAGTCCAAGATTTTAGAAGGAAAGACAGGAGAGATATGTACTTAGGGGTGGTTGTTTCTTCTTATGTAAAGCATTTTCACTAGAGTGAAGCTCCCTGTGAGCAGAACAGAGAATGGAAGATAGCTGAGGCTGTGGAGACGAGTTATGATCAGAGCAACATGAGGACAATGGGCATTGAGAGAAGAAGAGAGAGAAGAAAAGAGAGTGCTTATTTCCGAGTCCACCGATAGTTGGGCAAAGTAATCAGGAGAAGGAAGTGTGGACAAGAAAGAGCCAGAAAAGGGATTTGTCACATTGTGACACCTGAAAATGAAGGAGGATAGATAGAAGAATTGGTCTGAGATATGATGGAGTGAGTGATGGATGGGGAGGGAGGAGTGTTGAGGCAGTAGGTGAAAAAGAAAACTGTAAGAAAACCAGATGAGTTAGAAACAGAAAAGAGAAAAAAATCAAGTCCATTCAGAAAATTCACATGGACCTGGAGGTCTACTCGTATATCACTATTTAAAGCAAGCTGGAAAGAAAATGTGAAGGTGCTAAGATGATCAGGAGTGGTAAATATCCAATTGGGAGACAAAAAGAACAATGCCATCTCCACATCCAGAAGCATGTGGAGTGTAAGAAAACCTGTGAGAAGAGGAAAGCACAGTAGGAGTTAGAGAGTTACCCAAAGTGGTCCACGTTTCCTTCAGAGCTAGTAAGTCATGAGATTGAAGAGTGGCATATGCAATGATGAAATCAGTTTTGTTAAAAGTTGAATGACAGTTGCACAGTCTGTCAAAAATCAATAACCTGATAAGGTCTATTTATTTATTTATTTTTATATTTTTATACATTGTTAGGTCTGCTATGTCTTTGAGCATGTCACCTTTCAGCATTATGGTCTTCACTCAGGACTTAATCTGTTCACTCTGTGTCATTTTTGTATCCATACTGTTTGCATCTATTTTAAATACTTACCTACCTATCACTGTGGGAAACCACTCTTAATATCACCAAATTCTGAAAAGGGTCTTCTGAAGATATCAATTTTGTACTGACTGTGCAGAGAATGCAGCAGTAAAATGGTCAAAACCAAGCCAAGAATCATAACTCAGGAATCAGTAAATGAGTAACCACATTCAAATACTAAACTTAAATTGTTTTCAAAAAACAGAGGAGTAAATTGTGAAGTAGAAATTCCAAAACCACAAAGAAACAACTGATATAAGGTTTGGATGAATTTGCAGTCTTGGACAAAGTGTCCCAGCACTGAGCTGGCTTACATATAGTCGTGCTGATGATGGCACACAATGCAACTTCTGAGACATGTCTCTGACATGGCTAAAGAACCAGAAAATGGCAACACCATAAGGAAACCCATATTAAAAACAAAATAGCATCACAGGCAAACATGGTTAATTTTCAACATCATTAAAAATAGCTCAAAAAGAAAAATAAGCGTTAAAAATGACATGTATGGTTTCAGTGTACAGTCCCAGAAACAGCAAGAAGTAATTAAATAAGGCATCAGAGCATAACACCATTGTTCTCAGCATTTATTTTGCAGTCATGTCCACGTAGCATCATGAGTTACCACTTTTTCATTTTGCTCACTAACTACTTGTGTTGTACTTCATCTAAAGCTTTCTCAAAATCAAGATAAACAATGTCATTTCTACCTTTCTTATTGTATGTTTTTGTTCATTCCTCATAGAATCCCAGCATATTAGCAAAACACAGTCTCCACACCAAAATTATACTGAACATTTATAATTCACTTGTTCTCACCATATGATGCATCATTTTTTTAAATAATTGCATCCATTAACATAGTCATTATGCATGTTAGGCTTGCTGGCCTGTAGTTATTTGAACCAATCTGATCACCCTTTTTATATAATAATATTAATAATATACAATATAAATTTTATATAATAGTATTTGATACTTTCCAGTCCTTGTAAAATACCCATCAAATGTATGCACTCACTGGTCCCAGTGATTCATTAGATTTCATCCTATTTAATCTAAGTAGCACTTCTTCTTTTTCTCCATTTCCAATCAGTAAATACCTCCTTAAAGTCCCTAATGCTAGGAGCAATTGACATTATCACAAGTGTAAAAATCAGAAAAATACACGTTTTGACCATTTACTGTTTGTTTATTTAAGTTCACCCTTATTGTTCCTAATACACTTAACCTCCTCCTTGACTGGTCTTTCACTTATGAAAACTGAAAAAAAAACTCCCCTTTTCAGTAATATTTCTCTCTAACTGCTTTTTAGTGTTTCTATACCTTTTTAACCATTAATCTCATGCTATCATAAGCTCTACAACTACCATATATTATTCTAATCCCCTTTACGCAGATGTAGCCAAGTGTGTGTTATTGGTATAATACAGTATAATAAGATGTGCACCTAAATATAACTCTAATTCAATTGCTTTATGATTGATGACCTACACCAATGCAATCATTTTTCAAATGTAATAATCATTTAACTTTGGCTTTTTACCCATGGACTAGAGATTACAAAATTAACTTGTATATTTGCATTTGTACTAATGTCCATTACTTTATCTTATGTTATAAACCTGGCCTGTCCTAACCTTCCTGCCTCCTACTCCCTCAATCCTCTATTATTCTACTCATTACTTCATTAGCACATTTGTGCCCCTTCAGTTCAAATATAATCCATCTTGGTGGAACATAAACCCCTCTATCCGACACCAAGATCTTACACATCTGTTAAACCTTCTAATCTCCTCAAACTTTCATAGGAAAGGTGTGTGTGGCACAGATTCCTCTCCTCTGCTCTTATATATGGTCAATATTGACTAATGACAACTGAATCCACCCTACTCTGAACAGGAGCCTATCCTCCTTTCCAGGGAGCTCTCCTATCTGTGCACCTGGAAGGCAACACATTGTACAAGACTGTCTGTCTCTTGAGTAAATTTGAATTTGAATCCTCTTAATGGCTGATTCCTAAACATATCAATAGAGTACTTTTCTCAACCTTGGGACTGGTTTTGAGATAGTCCACTGGGACTCTTTATCCACCTCAGAGTTATCAGAATCACTCTGTAGCTCAGAAAGGTCCTGAAAAGAGCTGGACACCTCTAAATCTGGGGTGGATGTACCAGACCGGTGTGCCCTTTTACCTTGCTCTTATATCAGACTGTGACTCTCATTTTTCTACCTCACTGTTAGGGAGTCTCTTCATATGCCACTTTGTTTCATGCAATTTTCCTGAAGTATAAGTAAAGTATAAGAAAAGCACCAGAAAAGACGTAGGGTTATTGCTGTATTGTTTCATTCATTTGTTCATTGCATAACACTGCAGTTTCTTTATAACAACACATATCTCAATATATCTGTGTCTCTTCAAGGAATTCTCTTTTATTGCTGGAATGTTTTACATAACTCATGGATTTGGGGAGTAGCTATTGTCTTGTCTCAACCACCACTAACTTATTTACCATTGGAGGTAAAGCTTTCCTTATCAAGCCATTCATAATGAATAACCTGTATAATTAATTGAACACCTTTCTGGTTCAAGGATTGCAATTGTTTCTTCTCTCCTCCTCTCCTACTGACAGAGTTGCAAAGTTTCTGTATAGGCTGGAGCGGGTTGGCTTTCTTTGCTCAGAACTACAAGCTGTCTTAATGTGATAATTGGCCGTCTCTCTTCCTGCCTCTGTTTTTCCACCTGCTTACACACATAGACTATGTTTAGTTATTCTTACTTTAGGAATTAGCTTCATATGTATTATG
The DNA here is from genome assembly GCF_016835505.1 of Polypterus senegalus. Classification (NCBI taxonomy): domain Eukaryota; kingdom Metazoa; phylum Chordata; class Cladistia; order Polypteriformes; family Polypteridae; genus Polypterus; species Polypterus senegalus. The sequence continues at coordinate 182,409,699 of NC_053154.1, forward strand.
CAATAGACCCATTTCAAGCATTCTTCAAAAATAACTGCAGCATTCTTAATTTATTCTGAAGACCAAAGAACTCACTCAAAGCTTGTTTTGACTGTGTTCCATCATTCCTTGTTGGACTTAAAATAATATCTAAGACAGATTGCCTCAAAGTTCAATTCAATTAATTTTTATATAGATAATTTATTGAGTTCAGCATCAAAGCAATTAGAAATTACCCAAATTAAACACATTAATAAAATATTAAACCTTACTTCATTTTCATACTGTCACGCGAGTGCACATGGGAAACAGTTTAAAGGCTTAGGTTATGGTAATCTCTGCCAAGATAGGAGATGGCGCTGTGTATTGATGATCTTTCTCCTCCCAGTTCAGCAGAAAGGAAGACTAACACCGTTTCATCCCTGATGTAATTTCCAGGGTCGGTCCATATGGACCCGCCTCTTCCTCCCAGAATGCCTGAAATCCGAAAGGAGCAAAATCTTGTCTACCTGAGACAGAAGTTGGGACAGCTCACTTTTGGTGTTGTACATACATTTTCTTTTGCATTCAAATGTTCTAACTATATGGGGTTGGGTGCAGGTTGCCCTATATCTTTGATATTTTTCTGCTTATTCTTTACAATACATAAACGCAAATATTAAGTTAAAAACAGTTCAACTGATATGAATCTCAGTAGTTGAATAGGGTAAAATCACACAAATATAAAATCCCACTAACATAAGAACTGAGATAGGGCTACTTGACAACAATGTAGAGGAAAAAACCTGAATGGCATTCCTGTAGATTTCTCGGGATTTTATAATATGTAAAGCTTCAATTTTGATGACATAAACCAACTGTCTGATACCCACTTCCCAGCCATTTTGTAAAATCAAAAGCACAAAATAATAATAATAATAATAATAATAATAATAATAATAATAATAATAACTGATATAAACACCTGTATGAACTAGGGTAAAACATGAAAATTTGCTCTTGCATCAGAAACATGTAAAATTTTATGGTTCCCAGTCAGTTTCATGTCAGATTCCATGACAGAGGTAGTAGTATGGCAAAGTAGCAGTGGTACCAAACACCACAGCAAGATACCAAGAAGAAAATCTAAATAGTAATACTTCATAATGATTCCCAAGCATTTGTTTTTGAGGAAGAATCTAACAAACAGAAAGTAACATGAACAGTCTAATCAGCAGCTCTATCAGGATAAGCTTGAACATATGCTTCACCCTAGACATAAATGGTCAAAAAATGGTCATCATAAGCTTATCATTTCTCACCTTTGTGGCTCAGTATCTAAAGCCTCATTCTTCATTAGTTTTATTCAGAGCACACACATTTTATGTCCAAAAGGCACACTTCAACACTTTTCAACAATTTTTTAGCACAGTTCTGCTAAGTAAATAGGGCCTAAGCCATTGAATGCTTCATATGTTAGAAGTATTTTGCAATTGGCTTTAAAGGTTGGCTTTAAAGGTTTTAAAACTGGCTTTACCTTTTTTAAATTATATTTTTATATTAAATTCTCTTAAATTAAATTACTAAATTATCCCTACCTGTAAATTCTAACTTGCAGGAAAACTTGGGGATTAGTGGCAGGATTGGCACTCTAACCTTTGTAGAAAACCTCACACTGTTGCATTCCATTCAAACTAGTGTGGTGCTGAGGTGTCACCCGTTCATTGTGTGGTGGGTATGGCAACACGCTATATCAGTGCATGCTCCCAACCTCACTCTCTCTCTCTCTATTGATATGGTGAAGCAATTCAAATATCTAGGGACAATCATTGATAATATGTTAACTTTTGACCTCAACACAGAAAAAAAGAAAGGGTAGAAATGTCTATTCTCCTTTTTTAAAGGGGACAAAACCACAAAAAAACTTTTTTTTATAAATCTTATATTGAACCTGTTTTCGCATTTGCCTTTATATGTTGGCTTGGCAACCTCTGTAATAGCAATATAAACTGTTTTCATGAAATTGTAAAAAATAGCAGTTAAATATGACCTCTGACATTCAGCTGTATCACCAACAGGCCAACTAATTTCAGTCAAACAATAGCCATTCTCATGTTCTAAAATTCTATCTGTTACCATCTAGCTGCAGATTAAGGTTCCCAAGGATAAACAGCAACAGAATTAAAAAATCTTTTATTCCTAGAGCTATAAGCATTTGTTACTAAAATGATCTACTGGAGATTAAAGATTTGATGAATAAATAATCCATAAATAGATTAAAAGCTAAGATTAAAACAAAAGTCAGAATCTGTCTGTAAAATCCAGTATGAGCCTCGGTGCATCCATTCAAAGTGATGTCTACCCTGCTCACCCTTGTAAAGTCTCCTCAGCAAGGGGAGATGTCCACTGGAAAGTGCAGTCATTCTTTATCTGGCTCAAGTTCCCACTACCATCCCCAGGCATTCAGCAGTGAACTCTACAAACCTGCTTCCTTCTTTTGCTGTCATTCCTTGGCATTTAGCAATGGTTGCTCCTACTCTTTGGGTACTCAGCAGGAGTAAGTGCCATCCACGCACTCCACCCAAGACCACTTCCCAACCACTTGCCTCAATTTTGCCACACTGGCTCTGCCATGATCCTGCCTCTCTTCTTTTCTTTCTTTCATTCTTTCATTTTAGTCTCTCTGGATCTCTTGATTTTCCTACTCAAGTTCCTTCACATTTTAACAGGACTAACAGAATGCAGGTCAGTAAAAGCGGCACAATTGTGTTCTCGTCCATTGTAATAGATGGACATCTGAGACGTTGCTCCACTGGCAGCAGTGGTATTAAGCTTGTTTATTATCTATCTGAGATACCATTTAATCAACCTAAGAGGATTTACTGACGAATATTTTAAATGCACGAGCAGGACACCAAGGGGTAAGAAAGAGAAAGAAAAGGTAGCCAAACGTACATCAAAGTCTAAGCCAGTCTCAAGTTCAACTTCATGTTAAAGCCTACCACAGACTGAGTTGGAAGAGACAGGCAAATGGATAAATCAGCCAGGACTTCACCCTGTGGTATCTGCTCCAGCTGACAGTGAATGTGGAAGAAAAACTGTGAGTTAGATGGGCAATGAGAATTTTCTAAACTCTGGCAGGATATTGGAACCAAATAGGACCACTGTATCCCCCCTGTCAGCTACTAACAACACCCCGCGGGAGTCAATGAAATCAAATCCAATAGGATATGTAACTTTGCTTTCAAAAGATGGAAACAAACTATGCAAGCTGAAGGCTTTGATTACTGCACTTGGAGAAAAAAATAAACGATGCCAAGGAAGATATACACAAGAGAATGGACAGCAAAATAGGCAAGCTGCTTCAGGATATAAAAGATCAGGAGGTACGGTTAAATATAATAATTTGATGTAAATGTTAAAAAAAATCTAACAAGAATTTATGAAAAAATACAGGAAAATCTTGGCAAAATTGAGAATAAAATACAGTAAGTGTACATGATGATTACCTAGAAGTTAAGCAAGAATAGAGAAGTTAAAAAGAAGTTAAACAATTGACATCCACCACTGATAAAAAGGAACTGCTTTAGAATCCAAATGCAAAGTGGTCAGTGATAAAGCTGTGTTGGAAGATAGATATAGAAGAAATAACATTAGAATATTAGTCTCAAGACAACCTCTGATAAAGTGTGGAACAACACTTCATAAACATAAATAAATTAACCATGTAGTTCTATAATATTTATATCAAAACAAATGTGCAAAAAGCACTGAACCACAAAAAGTAATTGTAAGTAGAATCCACAGTGCATAGTTTATGTTTGCAATTTCAGCTGTGAGTCTGGAATCTACACAGCTGAGTTGCTCTCAGTTTCTGATGGTAATGCTGAATATTCTTCCACAAAGTTTGAAGTGTTGGTCAAAAAAGACCACTTTCAATTTCTTCAATAGACAAAAGACTCAGAAAAAGTCTTAGTGCCACAGAATTCTGTAATGGATTTTTTAAAGAATGCACTTAGTAAACAAAAAACATTTTGTGTAGCCTATTCAGTCACTCTCTGATCATAGCGCTAAGGTTTTACTGTAAGAGTGCAAGAGACGCAATTTAAAAATATTAAAATAAAGTAAAAACAAGACACGTTCATTAACAAACTTACATTAAATAAAGAACAACAGGTACATTTAAAAGCACAAATCATTCCACTCACATATGTGTTTCATTGATAAAAAAATAAAAGAAAACATTTCATGTAACCTATTCAGTCACTCTGAGGGAAAAAGGAAAAAAAAACATTAACAATGTGACCATGCACTACATTTTATTAAAATTTGAAACAAAAATAAAACCAGGCAGCAGGCCACCGGAAAAGCTCCCACTGATTGTAGTGCGACAGTGTTACTTGAAGCAAAACCTCCAAATGACAATTTTGTTTATTCAGTATTCAGTTCACAAAGGTAAAAAAGGAAGTGGTTTAGCAAGTATTTTCTCAAGCTGATCAGCTGATTAAATTTTAAAGCTATCAGTTTTGCCACTTTCATGTCCTTCAAGTATCTTGACATTGTTATTCAAGGAGTGAACTCAGTGTCTCATATTAACCATTTATAGATCTTCTAAATATAAAACATCTTTTATTAAAGGATTGATTCTCAGTCTTAGTATCTATATTAATAACTAATTGCAATAAGTTCCTAATTGTGGAGGATTTCAGTATTCATGTGGATATTTAGTGTGACCATAAAGCAAAAGGATTTATTAACCTTTTGCACTCTTTTAGTCTTAGCCAACACATCAATCAGAGTACTCATAAGGGAGGACACACACTGAATTTAGTCATTTCAAAAGGATTAAAAGATGATGTGAAGCAGGTCTTGAATATTTGTATATCTGTCCATTTCTGCGTTCTATTCAATGTAGAAATACTGGTAACTAAAACTAAAGAGCAGCATATTGTTAAAGAATATTATTTGAGTGCATTGGCAGCATCTGAGTTTGCTAATATTCTGAATAGTCAGTGCAAATTTAATCAGTGCAAATTGCACAACTGGCAATGTTACCAGTAAGGTGGAATATTTTTGTTGCTAAGGTCAGAGATGAAGCTGAACTAGTTGCTCCTTAAATATTTAATAAGAAATCCTCTAGCACCAAAATACTTTGGGAAACTCATAGACTGTTGGATTTTAAGAGAAACTGCTGTAAAGCTGAGCATAAGTGAAGGAAAACTAATTTAACAGTCCACTGCGAAATATTAAAGGCACATACAAATAAAAATAACAAAATAATATATCTTAGATTAGCAGTCCTATTTCTCTAAAAGTCTAAATGATAATGCTGGAAATCCAAAAAATGTTTAATTTTCAATGATTAATTGTTTTCTAAGCCCAGTTCATTTAACAGAATGGAAACTTCTAGCAAAACATGTGAGGCTTTTGACACATTTTTTAAACATAAAATAAATCAAATTGGAAACAATATAATGCATCCTTTCAAAATTAATCCTGTTGAAGTGTTGCCTCTCTAAACATTAAGAGTCAGAGATCTGCTGTTCCTCTGTCCGGCTGGTGTGTGAGACTCTGATAAAGAATTGAGAGAGCACACACATTGAGCTGGCATCAGCTTTTAATAGGATGATTTACTCTTCTGTTTGCTGTACTCTACTCTATACCATCCGCACAAGGAGCACCCATCTAAGGATCTGGAGGTGGAATAGCACTTAATTAATTTAAGCTGCAATGACATCAAATGAGTGATTAAATCATTAAAAAAAATATACAAGACTAGGGGGTTCTCCCCTGCTTGGTTTGCTCACCAACCTCCCCACACCCGGCCTGCGCTACACACCAGCCAGTTCATGTCTTTGCCGCTCGCGTTGTGAAGAGGGGGGCTGAACACAACCCAAGGAGACACAGTCGTTCCTCTGAAAGCCCCTCTTAAATGGTGATACAATGGGAAACAAATACAGTTTTCTTTACCTCCTCTTTGCTCGATCAGCTGCTGGATTGCTGCTGCTTCCCTGCCGCGTGATCTGCATCTCGCACGGCGCTTCAAATATTTAAAAGCCTGTACAGCAGCTGTCCTACTCTTTGTCTTTCATTTCTGGTCCCAGGCATGGTTAAATCTTTTGGCACAAAGTCTCGTCTCGTGGGATGTGATTTCCTGATATTTTTTAGTTTATAATTTAAAAATGGAAAAAGAATCTGAAAATCTACCAACATCACATTAAAGTTTGATAAAGTCTAAAAATAATTATTACCAAACGAATATATGTAGGTTTTAAAATAAGCCTGATTTAAAGCGTGACAAAAAATTCACATAAAAATGTCACTTTTAGGCTTAGGATTATATATATATAGCAGAATACCTGCGCTTCGCAGCAGAGAAGTAGTGTGTTAAAGAAGTTATGAAAAAGAAAAGGAAACATTTTAAAAATAACGTAAGATGATTGTTAATGTAATTGTTTTGTCATTGATATGAGTGTTGTTGTCATATCTATCTATATATATATAGCAAAATACCTGCGCTTGGCAGCGGGGAAGTAAAAAGAAAAGGAAACATTTTGATAATAATAAGGTAACATGATTGACAATGTAATTGTTTTTTCATTGTCATGAGTGTTGCTGGCATATATATATATATACACACAGACACATACACACACATATATAAACATATATATATACATCATATATATATATATATATACATACATATATACATATACAAATATAAATATATATATACATATATACACATATATATACACACACACACATATATACATATATACACATATACATATCTACATATATACAGTATATACACATATATATATATATACAAATCTACATATATATATATCTACATATATATATTAGAGGTGGGACTCGATTAAAAAAATTAATCCAATTAATTAGAGGCTGTGTAAGAATTAATCTTGATTAATCGTATGTAATCGCACACGTAAATTTGCCCCAAATCGCAAATGTTTTTTTTAATTTAAAAGGGTTTTAGTGGGCGACAGAATCAAATAATAGACATGGACATGAATATTGTAAACTCAAGCTCTTTAAATTTCTGAAAAAAAAAATGCTTTTATACTGCATTTCAATTCAAAACAGAAACAAAAATATCATCCTTGGTTAAAATTGGGCAGACTTAAAAATAAAGTGATAATTTAAGTACTTTAAGTACATTTTCAGAATGGTATTGTCTTTAAATAATAATAACCAAAATTTCAACATAAAGTGCAGTTTTTCTTCTTAAAAAAATAAGTCAGAAACATAAAAGGTAATTTGACCAACTTAATCTTTAAACTCTGAGTAACCTTAGCCAAAATTATTTTGTACATTAGGCTAAAACAGTGTGATCATTGAACATTTTGTAATTAGATGTAATTAGAATTACTAACGGTCACGGAAGTCCAATGATCCCCAGTAAGAGCCACAAAGTCTGCTTTCTGTAATGTATCTAATTTTGCTTGCTTTTCAGTGTGCACAAAACCAAGCTTTTATCAAGGCTTCGCTCGGGTAGTCTTTTGAAATGAAATTTTGCTCCGATCAGTCGTAGGAACGCGCTTTATTCCGACTCTAACATTTTTGTAGCTGTGATGTGTGCATCAGTGTAATGGATGCACCAGGAAATCAAGCATTGACAAAAGTTCCCCTTTGCTTGGAATTGAAAGTGTGATTAAATGCGTTATTTTTTTAACGCGTTATGGAGTACATGCATCGAAGCTTCTCAGCTGTGCTTGTGCTAAGAAAAGTAAACATTTTAAAAATAACGTAACATGATTCTGCATTAACCGCATATTTTTTAATACATCCCAAACCAAGGAGATGCGAGGGTAAAATGAAACGGGAAGCGCGCGTACATCACTCAGTGCATCCATTCTCGGGAATTGAACCTCGGATGTTGCCGCTAAAGGCAAAGCCTCTACAATTGCGCAACGGCTGGTGGCTTCTCTATTTCAGAGTATATAGATCGAGGTATATATATAGTGTGTTAAAGAAGTTATGAAAAAGAAAAGGGAACATTTTAAAAATAACGTAACATGATTGTCAATATACAGTAATTGTTTTGTGAGTGTTATTGAGTGTTGCTGTCATCAAGGATTTGATTATCATTATTTCTTTCAATCAGGGTTGTATTTGTAGGATGTGTTGTGTTCAAGTTACATTCCGTGTTTCTCAATCGTTGTAAAGATAAGAGGTGATTACGTGGAGGCGTGATGATGTCACATGAAACTCCGCCCCCCACGGCCATCCAGCTCAACTCCATTACAGTATATGGGGAAAAATAGCTTCCAGTTTATGACCATTACGCGTAGAATTTCGAAATGAAACCTGCCCAACTTTTGTAAGTAAGCTGTAAGGAATGAGCCTGCCAAATTTCAGCCTTCTACCTACACGGGAACTTGGAGAATTAGTGATGAGTCAGTGAGTGAGTCAGTCAGTCAGTGAGTGAGTGAGTCAGTCAGTCAGTCAGTCAGTGAGGGCTTTGCCTTTTATTAGTACAGATATATAGAGTAGATTGATAAGAGTGCCTCTTTTCTCTCAGTTTCATTTTAACCTTTTAAGTCTTTTTACTCCATCATTCTTTTCTTCATTTATTTCTGAGTATACTGTTTTTTTTTAACTCTCTACACTCTCCCCCACTAAAGTGAACGTCTCCTGACATTGCTATCTTTCTGTATGACTTCTTATTGTACAGAAGTGTACCAGTTATGGCAGTATGGTTGGGGATGGATGGGGTGGAGAAAGGGAACAAATTTTTGAGTTGTTAATGAAGGTTGGGTGAGTAGGAAGGGGTTTACACCCCAATGAAGATATGATGGATGTCCTAGAGTGTTATATGTGAATCTCAGTGCTAGCCAAATTTCCTCACTTCAGCCTTTCTCCTTTGTTTCCAACATCCATCGCTTCCACTGGATCAGGCTCCCCCCTACTAACTGTGGCCTATTCTCATGCTCTTCAGTGTCCTCCTTTCTCTCAGCTCCTTGTCTGACAGGGGGACAGAACATCTTGGCTGTTACATGCACCTTTAGCTGGTTGTAAGAACTCTGCTGTGGCATGGCTGCTCCCTGTTGCTGAGGGTTTACCAACATGAAATTCTGCTACTGAGGTTACGAAGGTAATTATCCCTCTTCCTCATCAGAGCTACCTGTAGCTGGTCTGTTGATGTTTTCCTTCAGTTAATGATGTCTATTCTATTTTGACTCCCCTTCGACAGGTAGTTCTTCAAGAGGTAGGTCATTTATTGGCAGCAGCACGTTTCAGTGCAACACTCACATAATCTTACTACCCCTCCGTGGCTATACCTTGTAGATGGGTCCATCTCTCATCCTCTCCACCTGCGATGTACTATTTTCTCCCAGTAGGTGTGAAGGTTTCCTGTCGCTCCTCACTCTGAGAGATTTCTAACTGTTTTTTAGGCATCAGGCCTGAAACTCTGCCTGTTGGCAGATTATTTTCATCCTCATAACTACTCGGCAATGCAGCCACCCAAGGTACATCATTGTTTTTGGCTGTTTTGCTCCCTTGCAGCACTGCCTGCACTAGCCCTGGTGACACATTATCTGTTTATTCATCCATTTGCTGTTGAAGGTTTACTGGATACCTGGACAATATATCTTGCATCAGTGTTCATCTTTCCGAGTCTATACTTAATGTCAACATGGAAATCTGCTAATTCCTCAAAGCACATGTGACCCACAGCATTTAATCTGGTGGAGCTCAGGACATAGGTCAAGGGGTTATTATCTGTATAGACATTGAAGATTGGAGCATAATGCAGGTAATCTCAGTTCATGATATTGGGGTGTGGGATGGGAGATGTCCTTCCTCTCCTTTATTTCCTTGACCTTTACCCTTGTGTTTCAGGAACTTGGTAGTGTCACTCAGCTCAACTGGGCAATGGAGAAGTTTGAACAAGGGTCTCACCAGTCAGTAAAAGTCCTTTAGAAATAGGCTAACCGGTAGTGAATAAGAAATCCCAGTAGTATCCAAACTTCTCCAACTGTGCAGGGTTTCTTCTTCTTCAAAGCCATCACTGCTTCCAAATCCTTCAGGTCGATCTGGATCCCTTCCCCTGACATCAATTGCCTAATGTCCCAGATTTTTTTTTTAAAAGTTCACGTTGGGCTGGCCAGAACCTGATGCCATGTTGTTGCACCAGGCAGAACACTTGTCTGAGTTGTTCCACATGTTCCTCTAATGTTTTAGAATAGCAGAGGACATCATCTTAGTATGGTACACAGCACTAACCTTTAATATATTCTAACATTCCCTCCATGCATCTCTGAAACACATCTGGTCCAAATGTTCTTGGGTGTGCCCTGAGAAAACACTTTAACTGAGCTTCAGTCAGGCTATCTTTGGTAATGAGCATGTATTTAAAGGTACCAGTGTTGATGATTCTGAGCACTGTTCTAATAATTTCAGCCGCGGTGAACCCTTCAACTAGCCCCCTCATCAATTTGCTTACACAAATTATTAAATCTGAAATCGTAATCTGAATCTGAGATTTGACCACCATAAATCTTGTATTCTCTACAAGGCAGTGGTGCTGCGACATCTGTCAGTTTTACCAAACTGGTTACCTGATTAGCAACCACCCATGGTGGGACTTTCGTACTCATCTCTGGTGCTACTAGTACTAGTTCCATCTATAACACCACATCAGCGCCCTCTTTATCAACTGCCTGGGTCAGTTGAGAAACTGCCTTTCTCAATGAGGTCATGAAAAAAAACAAGCAAGACATCCCCTGGTCTGCAAGGCTCCTCAGTTGTCCTCAAAAAGTCAACAAAGAAGTCAAAGATATCCACTTAGGTTGATTCAACACCTGGCAAATCTTCAACAACCTTGTCTTCAGATGATGCTGCCAGTATATGTAGCAGTTCTCTGTTGGTGGAACTGGATAGCTGATGAAGCTGTTGCTGAATTTCCCATCACAGATCATGTACATCAGCTATTTCTGGATAACTGCAGTGTTTTTTGCCTAGACCATCAGCTCTGAAAACAGGTAATCAGGATCTCACGGTTCTCAGATGATTAGTACCTGTCCAACCGGAAGCACTAATCCCAGACATGCCCCCCGAACTTGTTGCCTCTCTAAACATTCAGAGTCAGAGAGCTGCTTTTCTTCTGTCTGTTCGGTATGTGACACTATGATAAAGAACAGAGAGAGCACACACTGAGCTGGTGTCAGCTTCACAACTGGAGGATTTATTCTTCTATTTGCTGTACTCTATATCGCCTGTGCAAGGGGGGTGCAATAGTGCTTAACTTACTTAAGCTGCAATGAAATCAAATGAGTGATTAAATAATTAAAATAAGTAAACGAGATTGGTAAGGGTCCCTCTTTTCTCTATGTCTCATTTTAATCTTTTAAGTCTTTTTACACCCTCATTCTTCATTTATTTCTGAGTTTACTGTTTTTTTCAACTCTCTTTAGAGAATTACATACCTTCATTGAAATAGCTTGTTCTGAACTCCATAAAAGTGTTTCTCAACTTAAACCCTCCACTTGTATCCTTGACACAGTCCCAACAGGATTTTTTAAAGGAGTCTTGGATGTGCTAGGGTGTCATGGTGGTGCAGTGGGTAGCGCTGCTGCCTCGCAGTTAGGGGAACCGGGTTCGCTTCCCAAGTCCTCCCTGCGTGGAGTTTGCATGTTCCCCCAAGTCTGCACGGGTTTCCTCCAGGTGCTCCGGTGTCCTCCCACAGTCCAAAGACATGCAGGTTAAGTGCTTTGGCAATTCTAAATTGTCCCTAGTGTGTGCTTGGTGTTTGTGTGTGCACCCTGCAATGGGCTGCTGTCCTGCCCTGGGTTTGTTTTCTGCTGTGCACCCTGGGATTGGCTCCAGCGGACCCCCGTGAACCTGTAGTTTGGATATAGCTGGATGGATGGATGTGCTAATTGATAGTGTACTTGGTATGTCATTAGATTGTCTAAAGACTGCAGTAGTTAAACTCCTGTTTTAGAAAAACAATCTTGACTCATCTGTAATTGACAATTTTAGACCTATTTCTGACTTGACTTTTTTTAAGTAAAATTCTAGAAACAGTAATTTTTCAGCAGTTAAATGGCTATTGAAATAAACATTCTATTCTTGATAAGGAGTTAAAACAAAGCATAATACAGAAACCACACTGCTTAAAGTAGTAAAGGACTAAACGTTTCCTTCCTCGAGCTCCACCTGTTGATAAGCTTGTGCCAAATCAAGTTTGGTGAACTTCTGACCCCCTGAGAGTCTTGTGAATAGTTCCTACACTTTAGGCAAAGTGCAGCTAGGCAACTGCTCTGTCTCCAAAGCCAGGTTGATCACCACTTTATAATCTCCACAAATTCTCACATCATTATCTAGGAATACAAACAATTGGGAAGGCCCAATCGCTGTAACTAATGGGAGAAATAACGCTGTCATTTTATAATTCAGACAGTTTGTTCCTCTACTGCCTTTTCTAGTGCATAGTACCCCGTGTGTGGCTTACAAAATTAAGGAAACACACCCTCTCTAAAAAGAAGTTTCACTTTGATTCCTTTAAGGGTTTCTAATTTAGGTTGAAATGAAGTACCTGCCACACGACACCTCCACAGTTTTAGTGACATTTATTTCATTAATTTACTTTAACACAATTATTTATATAGCACATTTTCATACAAATAATTCAGCTCAAAGTGCTGTACATGATGAAGAAAGAGAAAAAAGACAAAATAAATAAGAAGTAAAATAAGGGAACACTAATTAACATAGAATAAAAGTAAGGTCCGGTGGCCAGGGAGGACAGAAAAAAAAAAAACTCCATATGGCTGGAGAAAAAAAAAATCTGCAGGGGTTCCAGGCCACAAGACTGCCCAGCCCCATCTAGGTATTCTACCTAAAATAAATGACCTCAATCAATCCTCATTGTATTCAGGGTTCACATGGAAGAACTTGATGATGACAGTCATGACAGTTGTATGAAAATGTGCTATATAAATAAATGTTGTTGTTGTTGTTGTTGTCATGTGGACTTCTGGCCTTTAATCCATCAATGTAGGGATATCACGGTGCTTTGATCAGTGCAGATCGCCACCACAGAAAACTGGAAAAAGAACTGAAGAGAAAGTAGGGGTTAGTACGGATTTTGAATATGAATACCATAAATAATAATAATAATTAATTACTTATGTAACAGGTGTCTGGTCACACTTACAGGTAATCTAACTTAGACACCATTTAAATATCCGACTACACCACCCAGTTTTATCAAGAGACTGGGAACTCCTGAAATTTACCAATAATAGCACACAGGTTTCTTTAAATTGAGCGGTGAGTAAACACACAATGAAAGACACAACAGTAATTTCTATTACACAATATTAAGACATTACAAGACAATAATAAGTACATTAAAAAGATAAATGAGCATAAACCAAATCTAACAGTATCATGAAGAAAATTTCTTTTTTAGAAAAGAAAGTACACAGTCCACACTCTAAAAGTGGTGCAAAGTCCAGTTTGTTCTCAGTGTTACCCCAACACTTAATTGTTCAACTGTCCACGGATGCACTCTGTTCACCGGACACTCGTTTCCCAAGAGAAGTTTTGTCAAAATCGTGGAATCCCTGTCGGCGTCTCTTTGTTGTTCCTTTTTTTCCACCCTGGTCTCCTTGTATTGCTGTGACCTAGGCACGCCTTATTTCTTGTCTGCCAGCTTTGCTCGGTCCTTTCATGCGGCTTCCCTCTCTCGCTGGACCCACAACCGGCGTCTCCTTTTTGAGCTGTCTCTTCCTCCCTGGAAGTATTGCCGTCCTTGTGCCTCACGTCATGCCAGCCACATACCCTTATCAGCCTGCGAGCCCCTGTGCTCTGTCCGAGTGCCTTGGCAGCGTTTTTTGTGGACTGTTCCACCTGCCTTATCCTGGCCAGAGATTAAATCTCCTTCAGTCCCTGCAATTATCAGTTCATTAATGAGTACAGATCTGCTGTTTAGAAACCAATATTTCCAAGTCAGGTAAATACAGACATCCTCCAAGGACAGACTTCAAAGCGGCGACTCCTTTGCAAGACAGCAAATACTTACACAAACAATCCTGACACAATCAGTAACTGGATTATCCAGGATCCTCCAAGGAAGCAGCAGTTCTGTTATCACACGTGGTATTGTTTGTAAATGTCAACCAGCCATAAACTTCAAAATGGTGACTCCTATGCAATCCAGCAAATACCTACAATCTGCAGACAGCCTTTTAACTTCTCACCCCCACTGCCAACAATGGGTGCCTATTGCCTGTTCATCTGCTGGGCTTTAAATGTAATATTTGCATGTTTCTTTTCCTAAGAGAGAAATGGAATGACACAGTGTACAAAAATGTCCCCCCTCTGACACATATACAAAGCATCAGGATTAAACTAAGATGAAGCTATCAGAAAACCATGTTAAAGTAATGTTCCTATTGGCAAGCTATTCCAGATTTTAGGTACATAACAGTAGAAGGCGGCCTCACCACTAGCCTTTAGCTCTTGGAATTCTAAAAAGACACTCATTTGAAGATCTAGGTTATGATTTGGAGTGTAAGGTTTAAGACATTCCGAAATATAAAATATAAATATAATATAAAGTCAATTCTAAATGACACAGGTAACCAATGTAGCAACATCAAAACTGGAGAAATGTGCTTGGATTTTTCTTTTCCAAGTTAAGATTCTAGCAGCTGCATTCTACACTAGTTACAATCAATTTACAGTTAGGTCCATAAATATTTGGACAGTGACAACTTTTTTCTAATTTTGGTTCTGTACATTACCACAATGAGTTTTAAAAGAAACAACTCAGATGCAGTTGAAGTGCAGACGTTCAGCTTTAATTCAGTGGGTTGAACAAAACGATGTGAGACAACTAAAGCATTTTTTAACACAATCCCTTCATTTCAGGGGCTCAAAAGTAATTGGACAATTGACTCAAAGGCTATTTCATGGGAAGGTGTGAGCAAGTCCGTTATTATGTCATTATCAATTAATCAGATCAAAGGCCTGGAGTTGATTTGAGGTGTGGTGCTTGCATGTGGAAGATTTTGCTGTGAACAGACAACATGCGGTCAAAGGAGTTCTCCTTGCAGGTGAAAGAAGACATCCTTAAGCTGCGAAAACTGAAAAAAACCCATCCGAATAATTGCTACAATATTACGAGTGGCAAAATCTACAGTTTGTTACATCCTGAGAAAGAAAGCAAGCACTGGTGAACTCAGCAACGCAAAAAGACCTGGACGTCCACAGAAGACAACGCAGAATCATTTCCATGGTGAAGAGAAACCCCTTAACAACAGCCAACCAAATGAACAACACTCCACAGGAGGTAGGCGTATCGATATCCAAGTCTACCATAAAGAGAAGACTGCATGAAAGTAAATACAGAGGGTGCACTGCAAGGTGCAAGCCACTCATAACCCTCAAGAATAGAAAGGCTAGATTGGACTTTGCTAAAGAACATCTGCAAAAGTCAGCACAGTTCTGGAAAAACATTCTTTGGACAAATGAAACCAAGATCAACCTCTACCAGAATTATGGCAAAAAATAAGTATGGAGAAGTCGTGGAACAGCTCATTATCCAAAGCATACCACATCATCTGTAAAACACAACGGAGGCAGTGTGATGGCTTGGGCGTGCATGGCTGCCAGTGGCACTGGGACATTAGTGTTTATTGATGATGTGACACAGGACTGAAGCAGCCCAATGAATTCTGAGGTGTTGAAAGACATACTGTCTGCTCAAATCCAGCTAAATGCAGTCAAATTGATTGGGCGGCGTTTCATGATACAGATGGACAATGACCCAAAACATACAGCCAAAGCAACCCAGGAGTTTATTAAAGCAAAGAAGTGGAAAATTCTTGAATGGCCAAGTCAGTCACCTGATCTTAACCCAATTGAGCATGCATTTCACTTGTTGAAGACTAAACTTTGGACAGAAAGGCCCACAAACAAACAGCAACTGAAAGCCGCTGCAGTAAAGGCCTTGGCAGAGCATTAAAAAGGAGGAAACCCAGCATCTGATGATGTCCATGAGTTCAAGACTTCAGGCTGTCATTGCCAGCAAAGGGTTTTCAACCAAGTATTAGAAATGAACATTTTATTTCCAGTTATTTAATTTGTCCAATTACTTATTAGCCCCAGAAATAAAGGGATTGTGTTAAAAAAATGCTTTAGTTGCCTCACATTTTTATGCAATCTTTTTGTTCAACCCACTGAATTCAAGCTGAAAGTCTGCACTTCAACTGCATCTGAGTTGTTTAATTTAAAATTCATTATGGTATTGTACAGAACCAAAATTAGAAAAAAGTTGTCTCTGTCCAAATATTTATGGACCTAACTATATATCATTTTCTGTAGTCCTGAGAGGAGTGTGTTACAGTTATCTAGTTGACTGAAAACAAAAGCGTGAACTAATTTCTCAGCATCTTGCAATGTTATAAGAGGTCTAACTTTTGCTACATTTCTTAAGTGAAAAAATGCTGTCCTAATAATCTGATTAATATGTGGTTTAAAATTCAGGTCAGAGTCAATAGTTACCCCTAAATTCTTTACCTCCATCTTGACTTTTAATCCTAATGCATCAAGTTTATTTCTAATAACCTCATTATATCCATTATTGACAATCACTAAAATTTCTGTTTTCTCTTTATTTAGTTTGAAAAAATTACTACTCATTAATTCAGAAACACAAGTAAGACATTGTGTCAGTGAATCAAGAGAGCCAGGGTCATCAGGTGCTATTGATAAATACAGCTGTGTGTCATCAGCATAGCTATGGTAGCTCACGTTATGCCCCAAGATAATCTGACCTAACGGAAGCATGTAAATCGAATAGAGCCTTGTGGAATACCATATGGAATAGAAAAGAATATCATGTGTCTTTAAAGTATAATTGCAAAACTAACAAAGGTTTATGTTTGTGTATCTAACTGTTTGGTGGTAAGACTCTCGTTCAAGATTGCATTAGAAAACATCATTGCATCTGATTTCTGATCATGGCTACATATAATAGTTTACCATGTTTGGGGAAAGAACAAAATACCATCCTGTGTTCTTTGCTCTGGAAGAGCATTCCTCAAATATATTCTCAGCAGCTGGTCAAAGGCCCTTGCAAAAGGGTGCTATTGCTGGCAGCACAACTAGGTACTCAAACCAGTTCCTGAGATTGCAGCCTTAGCCATTACCACCAGCAAGCACCACCACCCAAAGAAGATTATCTCTTTTGCCAGGACTAGAAAACAGCTCATCCCACAGCCAAGATCAGCAGCAGGCCTCCTTGCCTCAGCTGCAGACCAGCAGTTGAGGGTAGATTTGGATGAGCAGTTATTGTCTCCTGAATACATTGGCGTAACAACATTTTTGTGCTACACAGGTAGTGCAGTAGTAGTGTTGCTGCTTTATCGTAAGGAGATTGTGGATTTGTGTCACTCCCTGTATGATAGTGCTTTGAGTAGTGAGCAAAGTGCTATATAAAAGTAAAAAATATTATTATTATTCTTTCCAAACATAGTAATCTTTCTAATCCCACCAAAAAGACGATCATACTATACTCACCGTACTGGGAAAAGTGCATGGGGGATGCATATGAGAGAAAGCTTGCCAAGTATGAAGAGCTGATAGAGCAATGTGTAAGACATGGCTTTTGAGGCTATCACTTGGGTGTGATAGAGTTTGCAACGAAGAAAGTCATTGGGATAATCACTGATGCCACTGAAATTGACTTTAGATAGCTCAGAATAAAAAGGGAGGCCCCTGTGGTGTACTGGTTCTGGGAAGAAAGCCAGGGATTGATCACCCCCTGGCTGGGTCACCTGGATAAGTGTGTCTGATGTTGAAAGACCTGAAACACCCAAGGATTCCAGGTTACATGACTGAGTAAATGGTCTTTACAGACAAGAGTCCAAAACAGAAATGAACAGGTTAGAAAAATGGCAGTTATATAGGTGAAAAACAGGAACAGGAGGAATCTTGGGACCAGAAATGGAAATGAGGTCATTGGTCTGTGACTTCATAGGATGTGGAAATTATGCCATCAGGAGGTGGGTTGTTCTGCTGGTCTGGAAGTGACGTCTTCTGAGGTGGAACCAGAAGTGGGGTGTTCTGGGGCGGAACCAGAAGTGACGTCATGGGAGCCAGGCAGAATTTCCTGCATTTGGTCTACAGAGAGATAAGAAAAAGTATTTAGTGCACTCTGCTACCCCCTGGTCTGACTGAGAATTACCTTCTTTTGAGCCCTTTAGCTGCCTTCCATGCACACGTGTATATATCATTATATCAGGATCATTACAACTTTAGGACACCATTATTTACCACTGTTTACCTAATTTCTCCAAAATGATTTCAGACTGAGTGTTGAAGGTCCACAAAGGCCTACAAGTTACCACACTACTTGGTTACTTATTCACGCATCTGTGTTTTTTGTGTGAACAAAAACTTCAACCCTTAAGAAATTAACTTTAAGTAGACAGATTTGACCTTAAGAAGTTTTCATCTGTATACTTATGTACTTATTAAAGAGCTCATTTTAAAGTCCTGCAATTCAGTTTACTAATTTCCCCAATCATTCTGATAACGTCTGCAATAGCAGCTCTTAATCTCTGTTTCTTGAAACAGAAAAGGTTCAGCTCCTTCTATCTTTCCTTAACCGATGAACTGTGGTTTGTAAATCAGCCTAGTCACTCTTTTATGAATTTTTCCAAGGGCTGCTATGTCTTTTTGGTATTATGGAGATAAGACTTTACTACTGCATGATGCAAATGTGCCTCACATTTCAGGTCATATTACACTAAATTCTATTAGTATTCTTAATCAGCAACACCCAAGTCCTTCTCAAAAGATATACTTTCAGGTTTCAAATCTCCCAATTTGTATTCAAAACCAACATTTTTAATTCCATATACCTTACTTTACTTACATTAAATTTCATCTTCCACACATTTTTGCAAGAATTCTGTTCTGTTTCAACTGATTCTGGATTATCTGTCATTCCAACTAGGTTAGTACCATAAATTAATTTAAACAGATTGTTATTTACATTCTTACCATGATCACTTATATATAGTATATTAAAAACAGATGCAACCCTGCACTGACCAATGAGGGAACACCACCTTTAATATTACATCATTCTGAAAAAGTTCCTCCATTTTAATTATAGTGTTCTTCTGGTTACTGGTGATGATGTTTATTAATCTGTTTATATTTATAGCTAATATTGTGATTGGCTGTTATTGAATCGTTATTGTAATGTATGTCTTCATTGCAGCAAAATATTTAATAGGAGCAGATGAATTAAAAAAAGTAGTCTATAATATAAATTCAACCTCTAATGCACCTCATTTGTTAGTATGTAAGTTACTTTTCACTGTTAAGTCTTTATAAACACAAATTTTTCTTCTTATTATTACAAATTCTTTCACTCATTCTTTTCACCATACTAGGGAGGGAGACTACAAAGTATTCCTGAATATGCCTGTCCAGCTAACATATCCGTTTACTAGTTTTCATCTGCACTACACAATCCTTGAGCTTCACTTGTGCTTGTAAGGAAAATCACAACAAAAGCTCATGTCTTGACCTTTAGGTTCCTTCATGGTTCTGCTTGTCAATACCCTCAGTCTCTGGAATCTGTGTATGTCCATACAAAATTGCCTGTTTTGCTTTAGCTTGTCTGAAGGCAGGCTTTCTTCTTGCCAGCAATGATAAAAGTGGAAACTACTTTTCAGTTTTTGTTCTTAAGTCATAGAAAAACATTTTGAAGACATTCCAAATTGTTTCTATTTTGTTCTCGCACCACTTAAGACAAACTTTTTTGCAAAGCATCTTAAGATGTCTTGGACTCTGCCTTCCTCCTGAGTATCAGCAGTTGTACTGGTCTAGTGTAATATTGAGCAGCTTGGACTTCATTTGAGTTAATTTTTTATATAGCCGCAAAATTAACTTTATTTGTATACTTCTTGACCTCAGCTATGGATTTTTTACTTTCTAATCACTTAATTTATATTTTTGTAGTTCGCCTTTGTAAATCACCTTAATAAATGAGAGAAGTTTAAATAAATAATAATAAATTTAATGCCTTTCGGCACTGTTTTCTAACACAGATATACTCACTAAATGTTGTTCATCTACCAATTGAATCAACCAAGTACAGAACTTCTCTTTCTCTCTCTAAAATCCCTTTTGAGATTGCCTGTATTTTCTAAATATGTGTTCATTTACATTATAGTGATAACCATATTCAGAATTAAGCCTGGTGTTTATTTCCAATAAAATATATTTCTGAATATACATGATCTTATTTGATTACTTTTGTTTTAACACTTCAAGCTCTAACACTAGCAATTTTTCTTTAATGATGTTTCTATGCTTGCTTAGTATCTGTTGGTTAGTACAACTTGCATATTTTTATTTCCTTATTCTGCTTTTATTTTTGTACATATTTATTGAAATTACTGTTAAACCTGGTCTATACTAAAGTAACGGCTCCTACATTAGTTTAGGCAGCCGTCATATAACATGTACATACCCCTTTCCTAAATGCATCAGTACCCCTCTGATTTAACCGAAACTCTTTGAAAGGTAAAAATTCATTTGACTCAAAAAGGTCCTTCAATAGCTTATCTATCCATCTGTTATCCAAACCAAGGAAGCGGGAGCCTAACCCAGCAAGCAAGGCAGGAACAATTCCTCCAATATCTTAAATGTTGTATCAGAAGCATGTATTAAATTCTTATATATGTCATAGAAGCACTCCAGAGTATGTATTCACATTTTAATAAACCATAGAGCTGCATTTATTAAAATTATTCTTGGTGACACAAAACTGTCTCTGCCACTGCCTCTCCAACTTATTTAGCTCTGTATCACTTGACATATAACTAGCTTTGTCTGCAGAACTGTTTCAGCACCATGGCAACAATCCTCTCACCATAGTAACCTTGCAACCATTGAGAGGCTGTGTAATGATCCTCAATTCTGATCCATACAGGAAAATACTATGTACAAATGCAGATAATTAGTTTGAGAAAACATTATCTGGATCCCTATACCAAGAGATTCAGGTTGCTCCTTCACATACTTGCATGTATACATACATTTGGCATTTATTCAGAGACATTATTTTTTTCATTCTGTAGTAGAAGGCAGCTGAATGTCAGACAACACGTTCTGTGCCTGCTCATAGGTTAGTCTGTTGGGTCACATGATGGTTCAGTATATTCAATCCCAGTCTGTGCACTGTCTGTTTGACATTCACATATTCTCGCAGTGTTGAGATACAAGGATGAATGTTCCTTGAAACAGTCTGGCTGGCACCTGCCTAATACCTGTAAGGCTCTGTCATGCTGTACTGGAAAATGTAGGTTTAGAAAAATCAGAAAATGAATGAATTAATCTTTTGTTTGAAGATGTTGCAAATTGATAAAACCTGTATATTGGCAAAAATATCATGTTCATGTTTCTTCAGGTATTCAGGTTCCAAAAACATTTTCATTTATTGTTTATCCTGTTGGCATCATATTATTTTTGTATGCAAAATTAATTTGGCATAGGTTGGAATGTTGTTTGTAGAAATGTAAATGCATCACCTGTTGAAACTATTTTAAAATGTCGAAGATATAAAGGGCTTAAGATAATTATCTATACCTTTGCTGGTGCTTTGAATTTTTAAAGCAGATCTGTCCATGTTTATAGATAGATCCTCACCTTATCATTAGTGTAGTGCAAGTCTGCCCCTGTAAATAATTTATGGGAAAACAATACTTGCCAGCTAAACAGATTGAATTTCTGGTGGGAAATGTCAGCATCAAAGCTGAAATAAAATCTTACAGCACAGGTTAGGTAATGGGTGTCCCAGTTTTGAAGACATTCTGCTATCCTGCTGTAGTCATGTTGTGGAAGCTGACTGTATGGCTCCTCCCCTTTGTAGCTTTTAGACTGTCTTGTAATATGTAGTACATGAAGTGCTGCCAAATCTGATGAGATGAAGAGCTTATCCAGTTCAGTGAAGAAATCTTGACAAGTCATTATAAATGTTTTAAAAATTCCTCATGTTTCACTAAAGAACATGTGAGTGAGTTTATAAATTATGCAAATGTTTGTATATCTAACCTGTTACCTGATAGTATTGAAGCCTGAAAGCATAGTTATCATACTCTTTTAGATGCTTGCATTTATTTTTTAACAACCTTAAAACATTACCTTAATTTTAAATTATTTACTTTAAAACCAATAACAGGACGTGTAGATGACCATACAGAATGTGAAAATACATCCCAAAAAGTATTCATAAGGTGAATATCGATTTCCTTCTTCATGTACAGTATATAGCTCTGAACCCTGTCCATATAAAAAGTATGGAAAATGTTTTAATTTAAATAATATCTCTCAAGTCATGCTAGTACAATGGATAGAATTGTCTTGAGTTAGATATAAGTTCATTCCTATTAGACCGATCAAGGTACATTTGTGTTGAGACAAGAAATTCAACCACCTTTCCTTGATTAATGCATCTGGTCAGAACTACTGTTACAAGTGTGAATGCCACATAATACAACTAGATTTGGGATAGCCATACTTATGTTGCATGCATTCCATCCATCGATCCAATTTTGGAAACAACTTGTTTTTTCACTGCAGGATTGTGTAGTGCCAGAGCTTCACCTGGAAGCTGTGAATGCAAGAAAAATAATGTCATACATAAAGATAAAAAAATTACACAATCCAAATTAAATCAAAGAACCCAATTAAACATGAAAAAAGGAGAGTACCAGTAAAAGTAATCATAACCTGAAAAGGCCTGTCCAGATGAGGCCTCAAAGGTCAGGGTTCCCTAATGAAAATTAACAGCTGAGACTTACAACAGAGCCCAGGTGTTGTGCTAGACGAGAAGAAGAAAAGGTGGGTGTTGGTGGTGATCTTAGTGGGCATGTGGAAAATAGTAAAAAGTGTTGATAATAAGGGGACATGGAGGATGGGAAGCTGCAGAGAGAAAAGGTGAAATGGAGAAGACATTAGCTTTTGATTTGGTAATAGTTAAAACACAATTTTCAAAGAAAATCAGCTTATGATTTGCAGTAGTGGAGGAACGAATAGCCAAATAGACTTTCTAACGTGTAGAACATTGGAAAGGGATAAAAAATTATAAGGTGATAAATGGGGAAAATCTGAAAATATAGCATGTAGATGTGGTTATGAAATGGGAGATCAGAGTCATCGAGAGAATAAACACCAGTGCCAGCAGCATCAAGGATAAAGTGATGAAGAAAAACAGAGGACGGGCTTAGGAACAGGTTTAGGGAGAGAGTTTTAAAAGTGTAGTAATAGTGGTAGAAGAAAAGCAGAGATGTATTGAGATTAGGTGAAGAGGTATTAGGTAGAATGACAAGAAGGAGCCCAAATAGAACAAGAGAGGTGCAGAATTTGATAAAGAAGGAGGCAAAAAGACATGGTAACAAATAGAGAAGGAGGAAGATAGAGAAAAGTATAGGTAGACAAGCAAGGAGGAAAAGAGGACAGTGGCAAGTGTCAAGGCACAGGCTTTGGAGAAAGTATACGAAAAACTGGAGACAAAAGAGGGAGGAAAATAATTTTCAGTAAAGTGAAAGGTAGGAACATGGCTGGGAAGAATTTGAGTTAGATAAAGCAGATGAAAGATGAACAAGATGAGGTTTTGAACAAGCATGATAGGATCAATAAGGAGTACATTCAAAAGCTAGTGAATGAAGAAAACCAAGGGTAGAATTTGGGGATGGAGTTCTAAATGAAGGGCTAGTACCAAGAATAAGAAGGGAGAAAGTAAAGGAGGCACTGAAAAGAATAAAGAAAGCAAATCAACAGGACCAGATGAAATACCAGTGGAAGTGTGTAAGAATTTCGGGGAGGACGGAGTAGATGTGTAGTGGGAGCTAATGCAGAGGATCAATGAACAGGAGAGTATACCATATGATTGGAGGAGTAGAGTGTTTGTACCCAATTATAAGGAGGCTTTCAAGATTGTGGAAACTATAGAGTGGTAAAGATGATGTCACACAAAATTAAGATTTGAGACAGGGTTGAAAAGATAAAGTTTAGGGAGAAGAACATCACAGGGGAGGAGCAATTTGGTTTTATGCCAGGGAGAGGAACAACTGATGCAGTCATTGCATTGAGAGAGCTCATAGAGAAGCATCAACAAAAACAAAAATACTACATATGTTGTTTATTGATTAAGGGACAGCTTATGATAGAGTACCAAGTCAAGATGTCTAGAGGTGCATGAGAGAGAGACAAAGAAATACCAGATAAGTATATGAGGATTGTCCAGAATACGTAAAATACTCGAGTTAAAAGCACTGTTGTGGTAGAGATATCTAAGAAACTACAGGAAAGTACATTAAAGTTGTAACAATATGGGACGTGATTAGTACACTTCACCCCACGAAATGGAAATGGACGATATTTGAAGGATAAAATAGCATTAGCGTACTCAGTCCTCTGCCCCACTTCTCCCCTATACGCACCCTTAAATAACTGGCAAAAAATCAGAAGGAAGTGGGACTGGTAAATATATTGAAATCCAATTAATACAGTTACTTGTCCGGTGCCTGAGTGCTCATTTGTGAACCCCTTTCCCCAGACGCCCTCCCCAGTGGCCAAATTTTAACCCCCGGTTTGACGCAGACATAAAAAGAAAAAAAAGAACTGATCTCAGAGAAAACAACAAGAAAGATTTAACGTAGTCCATAAACACAGCGAAGAAACCTGCAGTACACTTCCTACTGTAGGATGGAGCAAGGAAAACAAAAGTAGTCCTCCGACAAAAACAGCTTCCAAGCTGGCTATCCTGAAGAAACTCTGAATGTTGGCAGTATGACTGGTGATGGTGTTGAGTTAGCTAATGGGATGGAGAGAAGGAAGGTTGATATATTGTGCATGCAAGAGACTAAATGGAAGGGGAGTAAGACCAGGTGCATCAGAGGTGGATTAAAACTGTTCTATCATGGTGTGGATGGAAGAGAAATTGGGTAGGGGTTATTCTGAAGGAACAGTATGTCAAGAGTGTTTTGGAGGTGAAAAGAGTGTCAGACAGAGTGATGATTATGAAGCTGGAAATTAGAGGTGTGATGATGAATGTTGTTAGTGCATATGCCTTACAAGTTGGGTGTGCAATGGATGAGAAAGAAGATTTCTGGAGTGAGTTGGATTAAGTGATGAACAGTGTATCCAAAGGGCATAGAGTGGTGCTTGGAGCAGATGTCAATGGATGTGTTGGTGAAGGGAACAGAGAAGACGAAAAGGTGATGTGTAGGTATGGTGTGTATTTGAGGAATGAAGATAGTGGATTATAGTGGATTTTGAGAAAAAGATGGAGATGGCTGTGGTGAATATGTATTTTAAGCAGATGGAGGAACATACAGTAGGGTGACGTACAAGAGTGGAGGAAGATGCACACAGGTAGATTATATCCTATGCAGGAGGGTCAGTCTGAAGGAGACTAAAGACTGTAAAGTGGTAGCAGGGGAATGTGTAGTTAGGTAACACAGGATGATGGTCTGTAGGATGACGCTGGAGATCTAGAAGAGGAGGAAGGACAGTGAGGTCAGAGCCAAGGATCAAATGGTGGAAGTTGAAAAGGGAAGTCTGTAGAGTTGGCAAAGATGGATGAGCTCAAATACTTGGGATCAACAGTACAGAGTAACGGGGATTGTGGAAGAGAAATGAAAAAGAGAGTTCAGGCAGGGCAGAATGGGTGGAAAAGAGCGTCAGGAGTATTTTGTGACAGACGGGTATCAGCAAGAGTGAAAGGGAAGGTCTACAGGACAGTAGTGAGACCAGCTATGATATATGGGTTGGAGATGGTGGCACTGACCTAAACATCAGGAGACAGAGCTGGAGGAGGCAGAATTAAAGATGTTAAGGTTTGCATTGTGTATGACAAGGATGGATAGGATTAAGAATGAGTACATTAGAAGGTCAGCTCAGATTGGATGGTTTGGAGACAGTCAGAGATTGCATTGGTTTGGACATGTGCAGAGGAGAGATGCTGGATATATTGGGAAAAGAATGCTAAGGATAGAGCTGCCAGGCAAGAGGAAAAGAGGAAGGCCTAAGAGAAGGTTTATGGATTTGGTGAGAGAGGGCATGCAGGTGATGGGTGTAACAGAGCAAGATGCAGAGCATAGGAATATGTGGAATAAGATGATATGCTGTGGCAACCCCTAAAGGGATCAGTCGAAAGAAGAAGAGGATAAAGACACTTTGCTCACCCACACACTTTATTCTGTGTAAGACACCTGTTGTTGCCAGCTTTGATATCCCCCTATATATAGCTGCTTATTAGGTGTAAGCTTACAGGTCACATTAAACATTACTGCTTATACTTAACCTGCAGCTTAATAAATGTATATAAAAATTCCATATCATGCTAACATACATAGAAACACACACTTCTTATACTTTCAAGCAACAATACATGAATAAGCAAACACAGCTCAGTAGGTTTAGATCAGCTGAAACAAAGTAACCTTAGTCATCACTTCATAATACATATGCTTTGTTGCATTTAGAAAAGTAAAACACCAAACATATATATCAACAAATCTTTAATCAAAAATTAAACATTGTAAATGAAATTTAAATTTGTTTTGTTGCGATCAGTGGCATTAGCAGACTTTCTGATATGTAAATGCTGTATATGTCATATCATTGTCTAACCCACATAATCAATGCCAGGGTTACAGGGAACACTGGTAACTATCCTTGCTAAGCACAGGGAACAAGGCTGGAACAAACCCTGAACAAGGTGCCAGTTCATTGCAGGGCAAACTTACACACCTACCACTGCCAATTTATCATCACCAATTCATCTAACTTGCTCATCTTTAAACAGTGGGAGGAAACCTAAATGCCCAGAGGAAACCCATGCAAACACTGGGAGAAAATGCAAACTCCATGCAGGGAGGATCTGAGACGTGATCCCTAGTCTCATTACTGTGGGGCATCAGTGCTACAACTGCATCACAAAACAAATGACATTCACCATGAAGAGAATTACCCATGTCCTTCTTTTAAATAAGAATATAATGTAGTTGTTTATTAAGGCAAGTGGCACCCTTTTCAAGAAAAATCAAGAGTTCAATCAGACAGCAAAGAGAATAAGTGCCAGCTGTTCACAACCTACCTAAATTTACTTTCTATCAGACACATCGACACCACTTGGACAGCCTGGTGGCATTTTGTAAATTGTTTGTGTATATATTTGTTTTATATAATCTGTAATTGGGCAGCACGGTGGCACAGTAAGTAGCACTGCTGCCTCGCAGTTAGGAGACCCGGGTTTGCATGTTCTCCTCGTGTCTGCATGGGTTTCCTCCCACAGTCCAAAGACATGCAGGTTAGGTGCATTGGCGATTCTAAATTGTCCCTAGTGTGTGCTTGGTGTGTGTGTGTGTGCACACCTTGTGGTGGGCTGGCGCCCTGCCTGGGGTTTGTTTCCTGCCTTGCGCCCTGTGTTGGCTGGGATTGGCTCCAGCAGACTCCCGTGACACTGTAGTTATGATATAGTGGGTTGAATAATGGATGGATAGATGGATGGATAATCTGTCATTTTTGCACAACTCTTAAATAAAGTAAACTAGCCATGATACGCCGCATAATTAGGCTGTTTTTTTAGTGATTTTTAAGCACAGTGAGAAAATTAACATTTGAAAAATCGGTAATGTAATAAATCATCAAGAAAAGCAACATTGTAACAATGCACACAATCGTCCGTGACTGAAAACTGGCAGACCGTCCTCGCGCCTTCTCCTGCCAGACGGAGGGATGGGGGTGCACGGCGTGGAATCTGGAACGGGAGGAGAAGAGAAGGACGTCCATTGAGCTCCGTCCGTCATGCTAGTCTGCTGATTTCTCATTCAGTATGCACTGCCCGCTCATGTGCCCACCTCCAACTCGTCACTTGAGTCGTCGTCTTTACACAGTCCAGATGTACCTGTGACTGACGTAGACTTTTCATTGCTCTGTGCGGTTTTGGCTGCTTTTCTATATATAATCCACCAAGACACCCGACCACGGTAGTAGAGAGGTGGGAGGGGGGTGTGTACAAAGTGTTGGGACGCAACCAGTGGGAGCGCATGAGTCGCACTTAGTGGACATTCCAAGGTTTGCAGCCCGAATGGGGTTCAACGGCTTACCCACGCCGGGTAGACACACGCTCAATGTCATGCATAATTATTTATTGAATGCTAAACACTTCTGGAAAGACATGGTTGTCTAAAACGGGTTGGTGCGAGAATACAACAGTAAGCGAATGAAAAGATGGAACTCTGGAGAGAGCAAAATACAACACAATAGTGAACCCACGGCATAACAAACACCGCATAATTATGTATTGATGGTTGAACATTTCTGGAAAGACACAGTTGTCTAAAAAGGGAGGGTTGGAGGATACAACAGAAAGTGAATGGAAAGATGGAATTCTACACTTTTCATTGCTCTGTGCGGTTTTGGCTGCCTTTCTATATATAATCCACCAAGACACCTGACCACGGTAGTAGCGAGGTGGGAGGGGGGTGTGAACAAAGTGCAGGAGCATCTAAGAAGACGCATGTTTGTCGCGGATGCGAATTGCTGTATGTAGTGTGTAAAACAGTTTGCTCTGGTGCACGCGGTCGTGCGTCGTAACCTGAAAACTCGTTTTTTAAAGACTGCTTACTTCATTGTGTTTTAACCTCAGTTGTAAAGGAATGTTTTAAGAACCCCATGGGATACCCCTCGGTTTTGGTTGCTTTTCTATATATAATCCACCAAGATACCCGACCACGGTAGGAGGGGGGTGTGCACAAAGGGTAGGGACATAATGAGTGGGAGCATATGAGTCACACTTAGTGGGAATTCCACGGCTTGCAGCCCGAATGTGGTTCAACGGCTTATCCACGCCTCTCTGCGCTGGGTAGACACACGGTCAATCTCATGCATAATAATATATTGAATGCTAAACACTTCTGGAAAGACACGGATGTCTAAAGCGGGTTGGTGTGAGAATACAACAGTAAGTGAATGAAAAGATGGAACTCTGGAGAGAGCAAAATACAACACAATATTGAACCCGCAGCATAACAAACACCGCATAATTATTTATTGATGGTTGAACACTTCTGGAAAGACACAGTTGTCTAAAAAGGGAGGCTTTGAGGATACAACAGAAAGTGAATGAAAAGATGGAACTCTGGAGAGAGCAACATATAATTGTCCGTGAGTGAAGAAAACGCATGTTTGTCGCAGATGCGAATTGCTGTATGTAGCGTGTAAAACAGGTTGCTATAGTGCACGCAGTCGTGCGTTGTAACCAAAAACTCGGTTTTTAAAGACTGCTTACTTCATTGTGTTTTAACCTCAGTTGTAAAGGATTGTTTTAAGGATTCCATGGGATACCCCTCGCAAACTGTTTTACACGCTGCATATGGCGACTCACCTCCGCGAAACATGCCTCTATGAACAGTCAAGGTGGCTCGGAGGTACATGAGGCCTCTACGACAGACGAATATAAACGACGGCGTTCTTTCTGTGTCGTCGTGCCCGAGTTGGTGGGCGTGGCTCTGCAAGTTGTCATCGTATCCAATGATCTTGGAGTTGGTGGCCGTGACTCCTCCCTGCGTGCGCCATAAGTATCTTACTTGTCGACGGCTTAGTGAATCCACGCCCCTTCCAGCGTGCTTTCCATGAGTGTCTTGCCTTTCCATGGGTATCTTGTCTTAGTGAATTATATATATAGATACATATCATTGTATTGAACCCCTTCTTTTGACACCCACTGCACGCCCAAAATACCTGGAAAGGGGTCTCTCTTTGAACTGCATTTCCCAAGGTTTCTTCCATTTTTCCCTACAAGGTTTTTTTTGGGAGTTTTTCCTTGTCTTCTCAGAGAGTCAAGGCTGGGGGGCTGTCAAGAGGCAGGGCCTGTTAAAGCCCATTGCGGCACTTCCTGTGTGATTTTGGGCTATACAAAAATAAACTGTATTGTATTGTATTGTATTATGTGTTAAAAATTCTCTTCACTCCTTTGGACAATGTAGTGTGTTTATTTCTTGAATATGTAGGGAATAATTCAAGTATAAAGAAATGCAAGTAAAGTCTTTTAATTTGAAATTGGTTAACAAAACAAAATACTGTTATTATGTAAAAAGGGTAGTGATGCTGGCTTTCCTAGCATTCATGTCAAGTCTGACACCACCTGGTGATTTATGAAGACAGTGTTAGTGCATTTTACATATAGCTACAGTATATCTATACCTTGCAGGGGGCAGAAAGATGGCACAGAAGTTGGCAGCTTTGTTGGGAGCTTAGTCAAATTTCAGAAACATTATCATAAAATGTGTCTCTTACATTGATTTTATTTTGCTTCTGAGGGATTTATTTTTGATTTTGTTGTAATCTTCCTAGTTGACATACTTTCAGTATAGCTGGAGTTAATAAAATGCCTAAAGAAAAAGACAGAAGATTTGCCAAGGACTGAAAAAAAGAGGTGGTGGATCACAGGTACAGTCTACAGTATTATTCTTTTTTTTCAGAGAGCACAGTGGTAATTTATACAATTATGGAAGAAACATATTTTCGGAAGAAACATATTTTCCAGCAACCCAAGCAAAGTTACCTGTCTCAAAAAAGTAGAGATTTCAGGGAAAACTATTGCAGACTCACTGGACATGTGAGCAGGAAAAATGTTTTGAAAGCTATTCTAAAGGCTATGTTCTCTCATTGTGTTTTACTGAAATGGAGAAACAAGTGAAACATTGCAATATTTCTGTCACCAACTAAGGTAAAGGTTACTTGCACAGTGTGTTATAATGGTGGACAAAGATGAAAGTTTGAATGAAGCTACAGGCAGTGATTATAGCCCAGACTCAAATGTTGACCAATTGAATATACTGAGGAATCATGTCATGATTATCTTTCTGATGTTATGATTGAAATGGAAAGCCTTGAACATCACCCAACAAATTTCTCCACAACAGTGAGGCTGTTTGAAATGGACATTTATGATAGGCAACAGTAATAGAAGCGCTCAGTGCAAGGATATTATCCTTTGTGGTAGACGACCAGGGACCTTGCCCCACTGGGACGCCTAGATCAGGGAAACACTAGGAAGGGGGCAATATCTTCCCTGGACGCAAGAGGGCAGTCCCTCTAATTTCCATCAAGGACCACGGATGCGGAGCTTGGAAGCTCAACACTGTGGAGGTCCGTGGCCCAACCATGGGGCTGCCAGGATGGTTCCTGAACCGCTCCAGGAACTGTGTACACCCGGAGTGCTTCCGGGTGCAAGGAAGACCATCATCAAGCACCTGGAGCGCATCCGGGGCATGATAAAAGGGGCCGCCTCACTCCCTTCGAGGAGCCAGAGTCGGGAGGAGAAATATGGAGCTTATGAGGGAGGAGTGACTGAGGAGCAGTTTATGAGTGCGTGGAACCACTGTACATAATTGAAGAAATAAATAGCGTGTGTTTTGGACACTGGTGACGCGTCTGTCTGTGGCCGGGCTAGCTTTTACACCCTATTAAGTAAAGATGGTGCAAATTAAAAAACAAAGTTAATGTTTTAGTAGCAAATTGAAAGCTTTAAATGAATTTAGTGTTAGAACAGTATCTTGGCTTTATGCAATGAGCAAAACTCTGATGATCCCAGGCATGATCCGAAGTTCAGTTAATGAACAGTTAGAGAATGAATTAAGTGAGTTAAAACTACAACATAAGGATCACCCTGGACACCGTATCCCTCAAGCTGCCCTCAAAAATAAAGAAAGTTGTTTGCCATGACAACCAGGTCAACGACTATATAAAGGACTGCTGGAGACCCAGTAAGTGAGCTGGAGTTGTGAGGTAGAGGACAGAGCATGCTGGGAGGTTTGGAGGAAAGAATTGTTATTATTTATTTACTTGTGTATGTTGGCTGTGCTTCTTAGAACAATATTAATAAGAAGAATAAAAATTAAAACTCCTCTTAGTACTTTTACCTGGTGTCCTGAATATTTGTCTGTTGGGTTAGAAGAGCAACAGCGACCCCTAGTGTTACAATTGTTTGGTATGCTTTACATGTTAAAATATAGCATCCATCTTAGTTGCATAAAAGGGTTAATAAATACCAGAAACCTGTTCAAGCATGTCAGGAAACCAGATAAAGATCAAGTGAACAACAAAGTCAAGAATGTGTCAAGAAAAGGTCAATGTAGTTCACCAAATGAATGATTAAGAGATCAGCAGATGCCCTGTAAACAACAAGACTAGACAGTTGTTACATACACAGAGATTTCAAGGGCAATGGCTAAACATAAGAGGTATGAAAAGAACAAGAATGTAAAAAATAAGACTTTTATTTCAATAAGTCATTTGGGTGTAAGCCAACAAACCAGTCAGGTGATGTTATCAAATAGTATGAGCTTCTGCCTTTATTCTGTGATCATTCTGTAACAGACTGCTGTGATGAATGTTCCTTGTTCAGTATTTACTGAAGAGTAAATGATGCAATGGAAAAGTTTTCTCCTGACTGATTATTGTATCAGTCAGAGGTTTTATCAGACTTATCCTAGTAGATGATACATTTTTTTCTTTAATTACAGTAATATGCTTGACTTCTATCATATCAACAACCCTAAAGTCTTAGAGTGATAACAAGGGAGTAACGAGGGACCTAGCGATGTGAAAACTGTACTCGCATGGATGGGTCTGTAGGACATAGAAGGAAATACACAACCTCATAAAACACAGTGGTAAACTACCAAAACATTCAGTTAATACTGTGTCAATAACAGAAATAGAAAGCAATGTTGCATCAACAATACAAAACAGATTTTTCCAGACTATTGCTGTAAGGAGAAAGAAGAAATGTTGCAAGAAGACATAAAGTTTATGTGCAAGATTGGTAGGTGGCCATTAGTGCAAAATTACATTTCAAATGAAAACAATCAGTTCAAAACTTTAGCAACCAACAGAGTTACATTGATGATAAAAAATGGAAGTATATCACATCTGCCCAAAGTCCAGCAGACCAAGCATCAAGAAGACTGTGCATAGAAATGTTTATTATAAGCAATGCATAGACGCCAGACACAGGTTTCTAATTGAAGCCAACATGAGTGGTCAGAAAGGCCAGATCAAATGAATTCAAGAAGTGATGTACTTTCTCATAATGACCCCAAAATATAAATTTACTGAGGAATTCTTAGATTTAGTACCTATTATAATAACTAATTATGATAGATTCTTAAATGTAGGGGATTGACCCTAAAGTAAGAAAATTTATTAACTTGTTGCACTCTTTTGATCTTAGCCAGCATGTCAGCCAGCCTACACATAAGGGAGGATACACACTAGATTTAGTGATTTCAAAAGAATTAAAATTTGACATGAAGCAGGTCATGGATATATATGACCATTTATGCATTTTATTTATCATATAAATACTGGTAACAAAAGCTAAAGATCAGCATATTATTAAATGTGTTATTTTATTCCATCCACAGCATCTAAGTTTGCCAATATCATGAATCAGTCTGACTTTACTGCTTGTCCTATCACAGCCAGCAATGTTACCAGTAAAGTGGAATATTTGTTCTAAGGGGATAGCTGCAGTCAACACAGTGCCCCTACAAAAACTGCCAAGAAATCTTTTAGCATTAAAATGCCTTGGAAAACTCAGAGTGTTGGATCTTAAGAAAAAATGACATTGGGCAGAACGTAAGTTGAGGAAAAATATATTAAAAGTCATTTCCAACCCGCTATATCCTAACAGTCCACTGTGAAATATTAATGAATATAACAATGCACTCCTTTTTGAGATGCAGTCCTATTTTTTAAAATTATAAATGATAGGGTTGGAAATCCAACAATTTTATTCTCAATGACTGATCATCATTGTGAGGCATTTGCCACATTTTTAAACACAAAAAAATTATATTAGAAATAATATAATGCATCCATCCAAAATGAATCCAGTTTAACCTCAGCATACTCTTTTTAGAGAATTAAATTCCTTCAATAAAATAAGCTTTAATGAACTCTGGAAAATCATTTGTCAAGTTAAACCCTCCACTTGTGTCCTTGACCCAGTCCCAGCAAGATTTTTCAAAGAAATCTCAGATGTGGTAATTAATAGATAACCTGACATAGTGATCTTGTAATTAGATACAGGAGTCTTTCCAGATTGTCTAAAGATTGCAGCAGTTAAACCCCTGTTTAAGAAAATTACTATTGTCTCCTCTGCACTTTAGGCAGTGTCTTAAATTGGTTTCAGTCTTACTTAGGAGGTCGAAAATTTTTTGTTAGTTGTGGTGATTAGAGTTTAGAAATCCATGATATTGCATATGGAGTACCACAAAGACCCATTCCTTGTCCACTGCTATTTTCAATCTATATGTTCCCATTAGACCAGATTATCTCAGAACACAAAGTGAAGTACCGAAGCTATGGAGATGACACCTATCTACAGAATCTGTTGACCTTGACACTCTCTGACCCAATATCTGTCTTGCATTTCTGAATGGATGAGTAGTAATTTCCTCAAGCTAAACAAGGAAAAAACTGAAATCTTAATCTTTAGTATAACTGGAAATAACAATGGCAATAGAAATAAATATAATCATTTAGCATTAAAAGTCAAGCAGAAGTAAATAATTTAGATGTAATCATGGACTCTGATTTAAACTTTAAATCACATATTGAACATATCTTAAGACTGCATTTTCCTATTAAGGTACAACTGCAAAAAGTTAGACTATTTATAACACTGCATGATGCTGAGAAATTAATTAACACTTTGCTTTTAGCCAGCTAGATTACTGTAATATATTCCTTACTGGTCTACTGAAATCATTTGGTTGCAGTTAGTCCGTAATGTAGCAAGAATCTTAGACAGATAAAGAAAATCTGAGCTCTCACCAATTTTAGCGTCATTATAGTGGCTAACTATATCTTTTAGAATTTACTTTAAAATACTTCTAATGGCATATAAAGTCTTAAGTAATCATGCTCCTTCCTATATTTTGGTGTGCCTGTCCCCTGTTCAAGTTGTTACTTTGAATCATCTAATAGTGGTCTGTTTATTATTCCAATAGCCAAGAATAAATGAAGTGATGTAGCAGACTTTTATTGTTATGCACCAAAAATCTCAAATGCTTTACCAATGGAAATATACCAGACAAACACCGTGGAATATTGACATTCACAGGATAGCTCATCAAAACTACTATGCCAGAAGAAGATAAATATCAACATAAATATCCTGTTTCAACAACAGTTAATATATTGCTTCTCTTCTATTGCACACATTCAGAAGAAAATCTGACATTGTAGATGCCATTATATGGTTGCACACTTACTCCAAAAATATTAGATATCTCAAGATAACTCAATTTTCATAAAAATTATTTCAAAGTGCACAACATGCAGAAGGTACAATGTAAAAACAGGTAAGCAAAAAATGGCTCAAAAAACACTCAAATGCTACCCGACAAACTACATTTTACCAATGTTATAGTAGATTATTTTGGACCTTTTCAAGTTAAAAGAATGCAAAGTCTATCAAGAAGTATGAAATTGTTTAACAATTTTACAATTTGATTTGATTAACAGCAAACAACATTCCATACAAGTTAAAGTCAAACTTAACAAGACTAAATTCATTTCAACCCCTACTACCTTCTGCTACGTACTTCTAAAATTTTTATTTTTATACTGTATTGAGGTTTTGTTTTGTTCTGTGTATTGTATTGTATTGACCCCCTTCTTTTTGACACCCACTGCACGCCAAACCTACCCGGAAAGGGATCTCTCTTTGAACTGCCTTTCCCGAGGTTTCTTCCATTTTTTCTCTACTGGGTTTTTTTTGGGAGTTTTTCCTTGTCTTCTTAGAGAGTCAAGGCTGGGGGGCTGTCAAGAGGCAGGGCCTGTTAAAGCCCATTGCGGCACTCCTTATGTGATTTTAGGCTATACAAAAATAAATAGTATTGTATTGTATTGTATTGTATTGTACCCAAGAGAAAAAGAGGATGGCCAACAGCCAGAATAAAACTTTAAGAGCAGAAAAGAGAATCCTTTTCTACAGTATAAGTTCTTATTTTTAAATGTTATTCATTAGATCCTGCCAGATTTTTAAAAACGTTTGAATAGATCGCCTAAGTTAGAATTTGTTTTTTCCAATTTTAAATAGTATATAACATCAGTTACCCACTGACTTAAAAGAGATGGGTTAGAATTCTTCCAGTTGAGCAAGATAAGTCTACTGTATATGCTGATAGTGAAGTAAAGGCAATTACAGTTTATTTGTCCTTCTCCACTTTAAGCCCATCTGGGAGTACACCAAACACAGCTGTTAATGGATTAGGAGTGATTGTGACACCAAGGCTCTCTGTTTGTCATTTAAAGGCTGGAGCTTGATTGCAACACTTGCAGGTTAGATCCATCCATCCATCCATCCTCTTCCGCTTATCCGAGGTCGGGTCGCGGGGGCAGCAGCTTAAGCAGAGAGGCCCAGACTTCCCTCTCCCCGCCACTTCTTCCAGCTCTTCCGGGAGAATCCCATGCTTCCCAGGCCAGCCGGGAGACATAGTCCCTCCAGCGTGTCCTGGGTCTTCCCCGGGGCCTCCTCCCGGTTGGACGTGCCCGGAACACCTCACCAGGGAGGCGTTCAGGAGGCATCCTGATCAGATGCCCGAGCCACCTCATCTGACTCCTCTCGATGCGGAGGAGCAGCGGCTCTACTCTGAGCCC
Source organism: Polypterus senegalus (assembly GCF_016835505.1). NCBI lineage: Eukaryota > Metazoa > Chordata > Cladistia > Polypteriformes > Polypteridae > Polypterus > Polypterus senegalus. The sequence continues at coordinate 182,446,410 of NC_053154.1, forward strand.
CTCCCGGATGACTGAGCTTCTCACCCTATCTTTAAGGGAAAGCCCAGACACCCTGCGGAGGAAACTCATTTCAGCCGCTTGTATTCAAGGATCTCGCTCTTCGTCACTACCCATAGCTCATGACCATAGGTGAGGGTAGGAGCATAGATCAACTGGTAAATTGAGAGCTTTGCCATACGGCTCAGCTCCTTTTTCACCACGACAGACCGATGCAGAGCCCGCATCACTGCGTACGCCGCACCGATCCGCCTGTCGATCTCACGCTCCATTCTTCCCTCACTCGTGAACAAGACCCCGAGATACTTGAACTCCTCCACTTGGGGCAGGATCTCTCCCCCAACCCTGAGAGGGCACTCCACCCTTTTCCGGCTGAGGACCATGCTCTCGGATTTGGAGGTGCTGATTCTCATCCCAGCCGCTTCACACTCAGCTGCGAACCGATCTAGAGAGAGCTGAAGATCACGGCCTGATGAAGCAAACAGGACAACATCATCTGCAAAAAGGAGTGACCCAATCCTGAGTCCACCACACCGGACCCCTTCAACACCCTGGCTGCGTCTAGAAATTCTGTCCATAAAAGTTATGAACAGAATCGGTGACAAAGGGCAGCCCTGGCGGAGTCCAACTCTCACTGGAAACGGGCTCGACTTACTGCCGGCAATGTGGACCAAGCTCTGACACCGGTTGTACAGAGACCGAACAGCTCTTATCAGGGGGTCCGTACCCCATACTCCCGGAGCACCCCCCACAGGATTCCCCGAAGGACACGGTCGAATGCCTTTCCAAGTCCACAAAACACATGTAGACCGGTCGGGCAAACTCCCATGCACCCTCCAGGACTCTGCTAAGGGTGAAGAGCTGGTCCACTGTTCCGCGACCAGGACGGAAACCACACTGTTCCTCCTGAATCCGAGGTTCGACTATCCGACGGACCCTCCTCTCCAGAACCCCCGAATAGACTTTTCCAGGGAGGCTGAGGAGTGTGATCCCTCTATAGTTGGAACACACCCTCCGGTCCCCCTTTTTAAAGAGGGTTGCAGGTTAGATCTTGCCCTGAAAACATTTTGGACAATTTTAAATAAGATAGATAAGATTTTAAGTTGAATAATTGTATGCTTTGTGCATATGGAGCTAGAGTGAATTCTGTGCATGGCTGCCTTCCACTCCCTTTCTGAAATGTACTCTGGGATCTTTGAAAGGAAGGGACTTTAAAATGTTTTATATGTAATAGAAATGTCTGTGTCTTCAAGACTAATCAATATTTCTTTTGGAAAATTGGGTAGTTTTTGTTTAGCCAAGTTTCTGTTTTAGATATAGTGGAAAAACTGTGTTGATTGGAATCTAAATTTGGAGTGTACTTGTTTGTAGGATGCAAAGTCATTGTCTATATACAAATCTCTAAATGATATAATCCTGGATATTTTTTAAACATTAAGAACTGTGTTAAGTCTGAAAGGGTTGAGAAAGGTGGTTATTGTGTAGAGCTGCCTAAGATAAAGCTTCTCTATCTTTGCTTCATACATTGGTTCTATATTCTGAGGGAATGAAAGCCAATTGGGTTGTTAGTACATTAACGATAACTTGTATTTAATGGGGTACATAGCAAAGAATATAAAAAAGTGCTGCAGGATTTTATTTCTATTGTAGACCAAGTTTGTGTGTATTCATCTATTTGTGTCATTATCCAGGTTTTTATACTTTGTATGTTTGCCGCTCAGTAATAAAATTGAAAGTTGGGTAGAACCATGGCACTTTCTGCTTTAAGTCATTGTAGGGTCACCCTTTGGATATGTGGATGTTTTAAATTCCAAATAAATGAGGTTATAATTGAATCAAATTACTTAAAAATGATTTATGTGTATGGGGATGCTTTGAAATGGAAAAAAAGCTTAGGAAGGATATTCATCTTGACAGTATTAATTCTCCCTGCTAAAGTGAGATGTAGTGTAGACTATCTATGCACATCTTAGATTTTTCAATGCAGACAGCACAATTTTGCTGTTAAAGAGCCTTATATTTTCTTGTGATGTTTGCCCATTTGTTTTTAAACTGATCTGCAATGATAAAAGGGAAGATAACCAATCTAATTTTTTTGTGCTTGAGAGTTCACTGAAAAAACCATGCCTTTAATCAAATTCATTTTGAGTCCAGATATCTTTTGAAATTCTGCTAGTGCTGTTAGGACTGCAGGCACAATTTTGTGGGTCTGATATATATAGTACCATATTATGTGCATAGTGATATTTTCTGTTCAAATCCTTCTCTGATAATCCCTTTTATCTCAGATGCATTTTAAAAGTGAACAGCCAATGGTTCAATAGTAATTGCAAATAGCAGTGGTGACTGGAAGCATCTTTGTCTAGTACCACATTCTAGTTTGAAGTAGTCTGAAGTAATGTTGTTAATACAAACTGAAGCTCCTGGACTGGTAAATAGCAGTTTGATCCATTCACATATATTTGGGCCAAACCCATATTTTTGCAATGTAGTGAACTAGTAGTCATCCATCTATACAGAATGCGTTTTTTGCATCCAGACATAATAAGATCTCCAGGGTGTTAGACATTATGGGTGAAAATATTACATTAAATAGGTGTTGAAGATTGGAAGCTAAGTGTCTGTCTTTAATAAATCCAAATTGTTCTTGTGATATTATCAAAGGAAGCAATTTCTTAGTCCTTCCAGCTAGAACGTTGGAGAGTATCTTAATATCAGTATTCAGAAGTGAGATTGGTCTATATGATACACATTGTAATAAGTCCTTTTTTAACTTAGGAAAGATGGTAATTATTACTCGGCAAAAATTCTGGGGTAGAATTTTATTGTTTCTGGCTTCTATAAATGTTGCTAATAAAGGGGAGCTAACTTAATTAAACTTTTTTTTATAAAATTCAGCAGTGTAGCCATCATGGCCTGCTGCTTTCCCACTCTGAAGTGAGTTTATAGCATCTAGTAATTCTGAGAGTGTCAGAGATTTAACCAATTCTTCTGCAATGAGAATATCTGTCTGTGGTATCTGCAATGCATCAAAAATGCATTAGATTGTGTTTTGTCTTCTTTAAACTGAGTAGAATATAAGGACTATAGTAGTTTCTAAATGTGTACATTCTATTTTTATGATCAATGATTTTTTTCTCCATCTGTGTTAATAATCACTGATATTGCATTGCAAACTTCCTGCTTGTGATTTTGTTGAGCTAAAATCTTATTAGCATTCTCTCCATATTTATTGTAATGATGACACAATTTAAAACTGTGTTGTTCTGTTTCTTTTGTTGTCAAGAGGTTGAGGTCTGATTGTAACGCCTTTTTCCTATAAAGTCCATTATTTGGAGACCTGGCGTGTTCTTGACCTATTTTGGTAATTGCACCGATTAACTTTGATGCCTTCTTGGTTTCCAATTCATTTTTGTGGGAGAGATATAAAATAACCTGTCCTCTAAAAATGCCTTTAGATTTTCTCAAATTATTCCTGCACAAACGTCTGAGGATGTATTTGTCTCTAAAAATATCAGTTTGCTTGGATATATATATCTACACTTCTTGTCAGCTAATAAAAGGGAGTTGAGATGCCAGCAGCAAGATGAGTATGTGGGGCATAATGATTTGAGATATCAATACTATCGTACTTGCAAGATTTGATCGTGTGCAAAAAATTGTTATCTATAATGAAATAATAAATTCTTGAGTAAAAATGATGTACTGGTGAAAAGAAGGAATATGCTTTTGAGTTTAGGTTTAGAAATCTCCATGGGTCTGATAAGTTAGGATCAATTACAAACTGTGTAATTGTTTTTGCCATGTTTTTGCAATGTTAAATATTATCACCCCTGTAGCTGAAGACCTATCCAGGTCTGGATTAAAAAACATAATTAAAGTCACCTGCCATTATCATTTTATGAATGTTAACATTTGGAATGGATGAAAATATGTTTTGGATGAAGTCTCTATCATCCTCATTAAGTGCATAGATATTTATCAAAATCTATTTATAATTAAAAACATTATCCATCACAATCACATATCTTCATAGTCAGATACTACATAGGTGGTGTGGTGACTCTGAGGCTAGGGATCTGCACTGGCAATTGGAAGGTTACTGGTTCGAATCCCATAAATGCCAAAAGGGACTCTGCTCTGTTGGGCCCTTGAGCAAGGCCCTTAACCTGCACTTGCTGAGCGCTTTAAGTAGTGAGAAAAGTGCTATATAAATATTATTATTATTATTATTATTATTATTATTATTATATGATACTACAAATTAAATAATTTTATTTACTAAGATTCTCACACGTCTAGTTTTCTTTGTATGGCTGAAGTGGAATATTTGGCCAGTCCAATCTCTTTGCAAACAAAACTAATCCTTGCTTAAGAAATGTGTTTCAACCTGTTAGGTGAGAGAATACTTTCCTCCTCTTTAATTCATGACTGAGACTTTTGACATTCCAGCTCACAAAGTTCACTCTTTGGTCATAGAGACATTTCTTCTGAACTTTTGCTGATATTTTATAGTCTTAAATTAAGGTAGTACAATTTTACATAAGAAAGCTTTAACCTTAATTTCCAATTTTGCCAAGTGCTATGGCTATGAAGCCTATTGTTGTGGGGCACTTAAACTTGTGGGGGTAAAAATGTTAAATTTGAAATAGCTTTCTCTCCCAACCCCATCCCCCACACTCTGAATTTGCCTGCTGAGGAGAAGAAAGACCACACTTTACTAAATCTCAGTACTCTGACATGCCTAGAGACTGAGAACATCCAAAACAAAAGAAGCATCCTAGCACAGGTGTAGAAAAATTAAAGTAGAAATATCTATTGGCAATACAGTCCAAATACTATAAACCTAGAATATAATCTTAAGCAGTTGAGAAAATAAACCCAGGGTATGATGTTAAACAATTCTCCTTGGAAAAAAAAACGGTATAAGTATATGAGACGGGAATAAGATGTATAATTAGATCAAAAGTGTGAATAGACCAAATTGCAGGTAAAATCTTCTTTACCTTGCCAGGACATGATATGGCTCACAATCATGTTTCAAAAAGTGTCTGGATCAATTTTCCTAGCTCTTTTTCTGCTTCATCCAGAGAAGTGAAAATGTAGACCTTACCTTTAGTATCCACTCTCAATTTATAAGGATACAAGATGCTGATTTCAACATTGCATAAGTTTTGTTTAATGATGTAAAATACGACACATTTAGCAGCTGTTGAAGGTGAGAAATCAGGGAAAATACAAATGCTGTTATTTTCTGAGAAGTGACATCCAATTTAATTTAGATTGTAATTTGTCAAAACGAACAGTAAGGCTTTTAGGTTTTAGGGCATTCAATCTACATACAGTATGTGGTAAGCTGCAGATATTTCTGTGTCTGATTTAAAGTATATTTTAGATCAGGGGTGGGCAAACATTTTCTACAGAGGGCCACATTGAAAACTTTATTGTTATCAGGGGGCCGCATATATATTTTGTCTACTTCAGTTACAATTTACAACGTATGAAAATATGAATTAATGATAATAACCATGTATTTGTCATTTTATTTCACATTCACACTGTATTACACATGCACATTATATTTTAAAATACGAACTTGAAACGGTTTCTAATTTAGTAATAAGATTTTACTATTCATAATTATTTCAACAAAAGTTTATTGTTACCTATCATCATAATTATGAAGAAGAAGGAACTTAATTTAATACAATCTGACTACAGAGTACAATTATAGTTAATGAGAAGTACTGTATGTAACTGTTCACAATTTTGGATAATGTTCTTGAACTGTGGAACCAGTTTACTGGTTGTGATTCGCATGACTGCATTCAAATTGTTGTCAGTCACCATCGACCTGTTCTTAGACTTGTTTATTTTCAGACAAGAAAACGCTTGCTCACAGATGTATGTGGACCCAAATAGTGACAAAAGTTTAGCAGCAAAGTTTTTTAAGTGTGGAAATGCTGCTGCTGACAAAGATCCATAAAACTCCAGCAGATGAACTGACTTGAACTTTTCCTTCAGGTTATAATTTGCTTGTAGGTCAAGAAGCTCCAACTGTATATCCTCTGGGGCTGAATCAGCTTCTGCACTAAATGGCGAACTGAGGATATTGAAGAGTGGTTCCAAGTTCTTGAAGTCTTGGAACATCCTTTCAAATCCCACAACCAAGGCATCCAACTGGGCCTTGTACTTGTCAGCCATTTCACCAGAAATGGTTTTCCGTTCAGCAAAGGGAAATGGCAAAACCTGCTTTCACCTGCTTGGTTGGAGAACAGGGAGAGTTTTACCTGAAATGATTTAACATGCACATACATTTCATGTGCAAACAAGCTATTGCCCTGAAGGTTGACAGTCAGTTCATTCAACTGTTCCATAATGCCAATACCAAACATGAAGTCTGACTCCCACTCTTCATTAACAATATTAGTAACAAAGTCACAATCAATACCCTTCATCTCCAGGAACATAAGAGATCCCACACTTGCCTCAATATCTTGCCCAGGCTCAGCCAGCGGACACTGCTGTGGTAGATAATATCAGAATGTTAAGTTTCCAAATCTTCAATCAGTGCCTTGAACTGCCTGTGGTTAAGTGCCCTGGCTCTGATGAGGTTTATCACACTGACAACTGGGTCAATATCATGCTTGATATTCAACGCAGCTTTACACAGACTTTCGTGATGGATGACACAGTGAAGAGGTAAGAGTGTGTGGTCAGGGTGTTCTTCTTTAATTTTATTATTCATCAACTTCACCAGACCTACGTTTTTCCCAGTTAAAGCACGCGCTCCATCGGTTGTTACACTTGCCATCTTATTCCACACCAACCCAGTTCTTTCAACACAGTTCACAACAGCACTGAATAAATCCTGGCCTGTGGTTGTGTCTTTGAGTGACTCAACACTAAGTAATTCCTCGGTAAGCTTGAAACAGGTGTTTATTCCCCGTATAAATACCAACAATTGTGCTGTGTCCTGTACATCGGTACTTTCGTCCAACGCAAGAGAGTACCACAAAAAGTCTTTGCTTGCATCTCAAAATTGGTGCATCAAATTGTCACTTATCTTTTCAACACGCCTGACTACAGTTCTCCTTGATAAAGAAATGCTGTCAAATTTTGTTTACTGTTTTGGACACATAATGTTTGCTGCATCTGACAAGCATTCCTTGATGAACTTGCCGTCAGAAAAAGGATTGTTTCGTTTTACAATCCTATGAGACAGCACCAAACTGTCTTCGGATGCAGCATCTTGTATTAAAGACTGTTTGGTGAAAACAGTTTGCTGCTTCTTTAAATTGTTAACCCACTACTGGCCTTTCCTTTTTCTCTCGTTCGTTCATTAAATTGTGCCCAAAATCCAAATGTTTTGTTTGGTGGTGTCTTTTTAAATTGTACTCCTTAAAGACGCTCACATACTCACTGCCTCAGACGTCCATCTCCCAAGACGGATACGACCAATCACCTGCTAGGAATGCCAGGAATTGTATATCCAATTGGACACTGATTCTTGTGTCAATGTTATACATCCATTCATCTGCAGAGCAGGACAAGATAATATTATGCACTCAGATGATGAAATAAACTTAACTGAAGCATAAAGAGAGCTACTACTAGAAGCAGTTAAAAATCTTGACCAAGAATAAAAGAGACAATGCCATGATTTAAGAAATCGAGGTGATTTTCAATCCACCATCAGACTCTCATCTAGGTGGTTTAAGGGAAAAGACAAAACTGAAGCATAAAAAAATTCTAAACTCAATTATTTCACAATCAGTAATCACTTGATGATAAAAATCTCCATGTAGTAATATGTAAAGTTGAATCAATTATCAACAACAGACCCCCCCTTACCAAGGCATCAAATGATCCAGATAATTCAGAATCTTCACACCCAATCATTTACTGCTTTTGAAAACACAGCATAAATTAAGAAGCTTTTTCTACATATGACCAGTATACTTAAAGTCGCTGAAAGCAAATTCAGTACATGATTTCCATCCATCCATTATCCAACCTGCTATATCCTAACTACAAGGTGACGAGGGTCTGCTGGAGCCAATCCCAGCCAACACAGGGCGCAAGGCAGGAACACCCACACACCAAGCACACACTAGGGACAATGCACCTAACCTGCATGTCTTTGGTCAGTGGGAGGAAACCAGAGTAGGCAATATTAAAGCTATGCTGTGAATGTACCTAAAGAAACAACGCTGAGTACATAACTCTTTTAATTTATATGAATGATCTTACTAAAAAATTAAATAAGATGCTGCTTCCATCTGAAAACAATACCAAATGAGGTAGAATTCAGCTGATACTCAGCAAAATCATTATGATGGAATCTGCACAGAACACAGACATATTTAGATGTTGTGGCAAATTAAATTTTATTAAGCTCATTTATACTATGTCTGCTGCCTCGCAGTTAGGAGACCCGGGTTCACTTCCCGGGTCCTCCCTGCATGAAGTTTGCATTGTCTCCCCATGTCTGTGTGGGTTTCCTCCAGGCGCTCCGGTTTCCTCCCACAGTCCAAACATATGCAGGTTAGGTGGATTGGTAATTCTACATTGGCCCTAGTGTGTGCTTGGTGTGTTTGTGTGTGTCCTGTGGTGGGTTGGCACCCTGCCCGGGATTGGTTCCTGCCTTGTGCCCTGTGTTGGCTGGGATTGGCTCCAGCAGACCCCCGTGACCCTGTGTTCGGATTCAGCGGGTTGGAAAATGGATGGATATACTATGTGATACTCTTGAAATGATTCCCTTATTTAACTCTGGTTTAACTTTCATCAGTATGATGAAACATTATACAAAGTTTGCCATTAAGCCAATAGATGGGGTTCTTCAAGCATTCTTTGTAATACACTATTCCTCATCAAATATGTAAAATATAAGGAAATAAACCATACTTAAGTTGCAAGGACATTTCATATTATTTTATATATATTAAATGTATTAATTTCATAATTCTATTTCTTCATTATATTTATGCACATATAGGCTGTCAAAAGTTTGCTTGTTGTTAAAGTAATTTCTAATATGCAGTATCTGCTAGCAAAGCAAGAGAGTTGTAAACAAGCAAATACTTGAAGCCAGCAAACCTAGAGAGTTGTTCAAAAACCAATACTTATGCTATCAAGCCAATCAATTAATTTGTGTGCCAGTTAATCTGATCTAGCTGTGCTGCAACCAGTATATACATCTGTGGCAGAGCGACGGGCACTAAGCAAACTCCTGTCAATCATGAAGAATCCACTGCATCCACTTAACAGGATCATCTCCAGGCAGAGGAGTAGCTTCAGTGACAGACTTTTGTCACTGTCCTACTCCACTGACAGACTGAGGAGATCGTTCCTCCCCTACACTATGCGACTCTTCAATTCCACCCGGGGGAGTAAATGCGAACATTAATTTTAATTCTTTTCATTTTTATTACTATTTAATTTAATATTGTTTCTTTGTATCAGTATACTGCTGCTGGATTATGTGAATTTCCCCTTGGGATTAATAAAGTATCTATCTATCTATCTATCTATCTATCTATCTATCTATCTATCTATCTATCTATCTATCTATCTATCTATCTATCTATCTATCTATCTATCTATCTATCTATCTATCTATCTATCTATCTATACACCAGGCAAAAACAATATATGTGCTAGCAAAATATCCAGTTTATACACTAGTAAACCAATGTATGTGCCAGCAAACTGATACAGTCACATTGAAGAGAATATACATAAACCAATATACAGTGCATCCAGAAAGTATTCACAGCGCATCACTTTTTCCACATTTTTTATGTTATAGCCTTATTCCAAAATGGATTAATTTATTTTTTTTCCTCAGAATTCTACACACAACACCACATAATGACAACATGAAAAAAGTTTACTTGAGGTTTTTGCAAATTTATTAAAAATAAAAAAACTGAGAAATCACATGTACATAAGTATTCACAGCCTTTGCTCAATTATTTGTCGATGCACCTTTGGCAGCAATTACAGCCTCAAGTCTTTTGGAATATGATGCCACAAGCTTGGCACACCTATTCTTGACCAGTTTCGCCCATTCCTTTTTGCAGCACCTCTCAAGCTCCATCAGGTTGGATGGGAAGCGTCGGTGCACAGCCATTTTAAGATCTCTCCAGAGATGTTCAATCGGATTCAAGTCTGGACACTGGTTGGGTCACTCAAGGACATTCATAGAGTTGTCCTGAAGCCACTTCTTTGATATCTTGGCTGTGTGCTTAGGGTCGTTGTCCTGCTGAAAGATGAACCGTCACCGAAGTCTAAGGTCAAGAGCGCTCTGGAGCAGGTTTTCATCCAGGATGTCTCTGTACTTTGCTGCAGTCATCTTTCCCTTTATCCTGACTAATCTCCCAATTCCTGTCGCTGATAAACATCCCCACAGCATGACACTGCCACCACCATGCTTCACTGTAGGGATGGTATTGGCCTGGTGCTGAACAGTGCCTAGTTTCCTCCAAACGTGACACCTGGCATTCACACCAAAGAGTTCAATCTTTGTCTCATCAGACCAGAGAATTTTGTTTCTCATGGTCGGAGAGTCCTTCAGGTGCCTTTTGGCAAATTTACTAAAATTTACTTTTACTAAGGAGTGGCTTCCGTCTGGCCACTCTACCATACAGGCCTGATTAGTGGATTGCTACAGAGATGGTTGTCCTTCTGGAAGGTTCTCCTCTCTCCACAGAGGACCTCTGGAGCTCTGACAGAGTAACCATCAGGTTCGTGGTCACCTCCTTGACTAAGGCCCTTCTCCCTCGATTGCTCAGTTTAGATGGCCGGCCAGCTCTAGGAAAAGTCCTGGCGGTTTCGAACTTCTTCCACTTACGGATGATGGAGGCCACTGTGCTCATTGGGACCTTCAAAGCAGCAGAAATCTTTCTGTAACCTTCCCCAGATTTGTGCCTCAAGACAATCCTGTCTTGGAGGTCTATACACAATTCATTTGACTTCATACTTGGTTTGTGCTCTGACATGAACTGTCAGCTATGGGACCTTATATAGATAGGTGTGTGCCTTTCCAAATCATGTCCAATCAACTGAATTTACCACAGGTGGACTCCATTTAAGCTGCAGAAATATCTCAAGGATGATTAGGGGAAACAGGATGCTTCATGGCAAAGGCTGTGAATACTGTATTTATGTACATGTGCTTTCTCAAGTTTTTTTTTTTTAATAAATTTGCCAAAATCTCAAGTAAACTTTTTTCACATTGTCATTATGGAGTGTTGTCTGTAGAATTCTGAGGAAAAAAATGAATTTAATCCATTTTGGAATAAGGCTGTAACAACAAAATGTGGAAAAAGTGATGTGCTGTGAATACTTTCCGGATGCACTGCATGTGCTAGTAAAGTAATATATCTGTACTGAATCCAATGCATTTGCCAGTAAAATGACCAAGTTGTGCTGAATCCATTGTGTGTGTCACCTAAACAATATATACTCTAACAAACTGATAAAGCTGTAATGTAGTGAAACCAAAGCATGTGCCAGTAATCCAATGCGTGCTCCACCAAACCAACTGAGTTGTGTTAAATTCTATGTGTGCGCCAGCAATGCAATAGATTTTTACTGAAGTGAAACCAATATATGCACTTGCCAACAGATATGGAGAAATGTGTTGGAGATGAGGATCTTAAAGAGGTGATTGTTTTTCTTGATGATATAACTGCGTTCTCCAAAATTCTGGAAGAGCATGAAGGCAGGTTAATGCGTGCTTTACAAGAATTCCATCTAAAATTATTACCTGTGAAGTGCATTTTTTTCAGGACATCTGTCAAGTACTTGGGTCACATAGTTTCTAAGAATGGAGTGGAAACAGTCCCAGTCCCAGTTATCTTTAACCACATGGCCAAGACCTTGCAAGAATAAAGTGGTGAAGTAATTTCTGGGTTTCGCTGGCTACTATAGACATTTTGTGAAAGATTATTTGAAGATTGTGAAACCTCTAAATGATTTTTGAGTATAAGCTGCCTACCTCCTAAGAAGCTGTCTCAACTAAAGATGAAAGGTAGTTCCTGTGTATATGCTGATTCCAAGATGTGAAAAATGGAGAGTAGAATGCCAAAATGCTTTTGATACTATCATAGCTAATTGACAACAGCGCTAGTCCTGGGTTTCACAGACCCTAAAAAATCATACATTCTATATACTGATGCAAGTCTAGAGGGACTTGGAGCTGCCCTCTATCAAGAACAGGAGGGAAGATTACGAGAAATTGCATATGCTAGGAGATGGTTATCCTGATGGCATCGAAATAGACTATAACTAACACATTTTTTGACTTCTTGTGTTGCGGCCTTCACAGTTGTAACTGACAACAACCCTTTGACATATGTACTAACCACAGCTAAACCAGATACAACAGAATATTGGAGGCTGGCAGCATCATCTGTTATCATCTTTACTATTCAGTAGCAGGCTGGTAAAGAAAACCATGATTCTAATGGTTTATCACATCAACCCCAAATGATATCTAAATTTGATTCTTGTGCTCATGGTCAAATCACTCAATTAATTTCTCTGATTTTAACTGATGAAGGAACAGTCAACTTTCCAGCAGAGGCAGTGAAATATATTTGTATGAAGTACCATGTTTCTAGTAAATTTTCAGAAGGACTGCAGGAGGAGAGCTTGTTCAACCTTTAGTGCACTCTTACAATTGTTTCAGAAATGAGGCAATGGTATTCTCACCATATGAACTCATGCTTGGCAGACATCCCGGACTGCCTATAGACATTGCTTCAAATTACATCCCCAAGGACATAAGAGTTCCACCTTCATAGTATATTGCTAATCTGAAAAAATGATTAAAGGAGAGCTATCAAATTGTTGTTGAATATAGTAAAATGATAGCAAAAAGAAATAAAACACATTTGATAGAAAAGTCACAGAATCAGTATTGACACCAGGGGATCCAGTTCTGGTCAGAAATGTAAATCGCAGAGGAAAGGATAAAATTGCTGATAGATGGAGTTTGACAATATATCAAATGGTAAAACAAATAAAAGATTCCCCTGTGTATGTTAGTTATCATCACTAAAACATCAGAAATATTATAGTTATAGCTTGTTACTAACTCTTACCTATTCTATTTCTCTTCTCGGTACTCAAATGTGGCACTTGGTCACTGCCCACTTGCCTAGTTGTTTTGCCTACCTAAGATAAAGTCATCTCTGATGGAGGATCGCAGGAGTCATCGGGTAGAAGGGTTCTTTCATAAGGTTGGCTTGCCCAGCACCGACTCATCTGTGGAATGGTCAATAGGGGGAGGCAGTTGAAGCCAAGGTCTCCAGGACTCTGAACAAATCCAAATCATATTATGTGATATCATCTACTGTTGAATTGTATTGAGTGTATTATTGTATTGACTGTGTATTACATTGTATTTACCCCCTTTATTGACATCCACTACATGCCCAACCAACCTGGAAAGGGTTATCTATTTTAACTGCCTTTCCCAAGGTTTCTTCCATTTTTTTCCCTACAAGGGTTTTTGGGAGTTTTTCCTTGTCTTCTTAGGGATTCAATGATGGGGGCTGTCAAAAGGCAGGGCCTGTTAAAGCCTATTGCAGCACTTCTTGTGTCATTTTGGGCTATATAAAAATAAACGACGTTGTATTGTATATAGTTAAGCCTGAAAATCAGCCACACCTTGAAAGAACTTTACATCAAGGTTTGCTCCTGTCATGTGGATTTCTGGCATTCTTACATGAAGGTGAATTGACTTTGTATCCCATGGAGAAAGAACAAAGTGTAAGGACAACCCTGATTTAAGAGGAAATTGTGGATTATGTGAAGCTGGACTGTTGCTTGATTATAGTAGTCCAGTTGACAGAAAAATGGTACAAATATCCTTTCAAAATGGAAGTACATCTGATTCAGACGCAATAGATAATAATAAGGACCAAAATGGGAAGTAGTGTTGGTACGGAGAGATCAACAATGCCAACTGTGATTAGTACTGGAAGTCATATGGAGCCTAATATCACTAACCCATTTGATCTGTGTACATCAGAATTTACACAAGATGTAGTTGAAGAAACACCTGGAACTAGATCAAATGATTTGGTTTTTGAACAGAATGTTTCAACTGATCCGGAACTGAATGGCTCAAATTATTATAGTTCTGCAGCAGAAGATATTTAATCAGCATGACCAAAAGAGTCTCCAGAACTAAGAAGATCTACCTGACAAAGGACTGCTCCTGAGAGACTGTAATATCATAATTCTGGAAAATCCCCTCTCAGTAGCAGTACAGTCTTTGTTGTGTGGTCTAAATGAATCAAATGAGTCTAAATGAGTAGACTCACACCTGGTGGCATGGATCGTGGACTATCTTACAGACAGACCTCAATATGTGCATCTTGAGAACTGCAGGTCTGACATTGTGGTCAGCAACACAGGGGCGCCGCAGGGGACTGTACTTTCTCCGGTCCTGTTCAATCTATATACATCAGACTTCCAATATGACTCGGAGTCCTGTCACGTGCAAAGGTTCGCTGATGACACTGCTATTGTGGGCTGCATCAGGAGTGGGGAGGAGGAGGAGGAGTACAGGAAGCTAATCAAAGACTTTGTTAAATGGTGCGACTCAAACCACTTACACCTTAACACCAGCAAGACCAAGGAGCTGGTGGTGGATTTTAGGAGGCCTAGGCCCCTCATGGACCCTGTGATCATCAGAGGTGATTGTGTGCAGAGGGTGCAGACCTATAAATATCTGGGAGTGCAGCTAGATAACAAATTGGACTGGACTGCCAATACTGATGCTCTGTGTAAGAAAGAAGGTTGGCGTCCTTCAACATCTGCAATAAGATGCTGCAGATGTTCTACCAGACGGTTGTTGCAAGTGCCCTCTTCTACACGGTGGTGTGCTGAGGAGGCAGCAAAAAGATGAAAGACGCCTCACGCCAGGACAAACTTGTTAAGAAGGCAGGCTCTATTGTAGGAGTAAAGTTAGACAGTTTAACATCTGTGGCAGAGCGACGGGCATTAAGCAAACTCCTGTCAATCATGAAGAATCCACTGCATCCACTGAACAATGTCATTTCCAGGCAGAGGAGTAGCTTCAGTGACAGACTTTTGTCACTGTCTTGCTCCACTGACAGACTGAGGAGATCGTTCCTCCCCCACACTATGTGACTCTTCAATTCCATCCGGGGGAGTAAATGCTAACATTACTCAAAGTTATTGTCTGCTTTTACATGCACTTTTATTACTATTTAATTTAATATTGTTTTTTGTATCAGTATACTGCTGCTGGATTATGTGAATTTCCCCTTGGGATTAATAAAGTATCTATCTATCTATCTATAAAGCTCTTACTCAGGTCCTAGATAGTGACAATCAATTAGTGGGAATTATTAACAAACCAGAATTTAGTAAAGTGGAAGTATTAATAGTATTAGGGAAGAATATTTGAAGACAAATGTTGAATAATGAAATAATTGAATAATGAATAATTGAATAATGACAATAATAAAAAAATAATGAGAATGTAACCAGCAGGAACTCTACTTCTTCTTTCGGCTGCTCCCATTAGGGGTTGCCACAGCAGATCATCTTCTTCCATATCTTTCTGTCCTCTGCATCTTGTTCTGTTACACCCATCACCTGCATGTCCTCTCCATACACCTTCTTTTAGGCTTTCCTCTTTTCCTCTTACCTGGCAGCTATATCCTTGATATCCTTCTCCCAATATACTCATCATCTCTCCTCTGCACATGTCCAAACCAGCGCAATCTCGCCTCTCTGACTTTGTCTCCCAATCGTCCAACTTGAACTGACCCTCTAATGTACTCATTTCTAATCCAATCCATCCTCGTCACACCCAGTGCAAATCTTAGCATCTTTAACTCTGCTACCTCCAGTTCTGTCTCCTGTTTTTTGGTCAGTGCCACCATCTCCATCCCATATATCATAGCTGGTCTCACTACCATCCTGAGACCACTTTCACTCTTGCTGATACCCTTGTGTCAGAAATTACTCCGATCACTCTTCTCCACGCATTCCACCCTGCCTGTACTCTCTTTTTCACCTCTCTTCCACAATCCCCATTACTCTGTACTGTTGATCCCAAGTATTTAAACTCATCCACCTACGCTAAATCTACTCCTTGCATCCTCATCATTCCACTGACCTCTCTCTCATTCACATACATGTATTCTGTCTTGCTCCTACTGACCTTCATTCCTCTCCTCTCCAGAGCATATCTCCATCTCTCCAGAGTCTTCTCAACCTGCTCCCTATTATCACTATAGATCACAATGTCATCAGCAAACATCCTAGTCCACAGGGACTCCTGTCTAATCTCATCTGTCAACCTGTCCATCACCACTGCAAATAAGAAAGGGCTCAGAGCTGATCCCTGATGTAATCCTACCTCCACATTGAATGCATCTGTCGTTCCTACCACAGACCTCACCACTGTCACACTTCCCTCGTACATATCCTGTACAACTCTTATGTACTTCCGTGCCACTCCAGACTTCCTCACACAATACCACAGCTCCTCTCGAGGCACCCTGTCAAATGCTTTCTCCAAGTCCACAAAGACGCAATGCAACTCCTTCTGGCCTTCTCTGCACTTCTCCATCAACATCCTCAGAGCAAACAATGTATCTGTGGTTCCTTTTCTTGGCATGAAACCGTACTGCTGTTCACTAATCATCACCTCGCTTCTTAACATAGCTTCCACTACTCTTTCCCATAACTTCATGCTGAGGTTCATCAATTGTATCCCCTTGTAGTTATTACAGTCCTGCACATCCCCCTTTTTCTTAAATATCGGCACCAGTACACTTCTTCTCCACTCCTCAGGCATCCTCTTAGTTTCCAAGATTCCATTGAACAATCTGGTTAAAAACTCCTCTACCATCTCTCCTAAACACCTCCATGCTTCCACAGGTATGTCATCTGGACCAACAGGCTTTCCATTTTTCATCCTCTTCATAGCTGTCCTTGTTAATCAGTTGTACTTCCTGATTCATTATCTCCACATCATCCAACCTCTTCTCTCTCTCGTTCCCTTCATTCATCAAGCTCTCAAAGTACTCTTTCCATCTGCTCAACACACTCTCCTCGAACTTTCTTAGCAGGAACTCTACTAATGTAAACAAATATAAATCAGTAGTATATATACAGTGCATCCAGAAAGTATTCACAGCGCATCACTTTTTCCACATTTTGTTATGTTACAGCCTTATTACCAAATGGATTCAATTAATTTTTTTCCTCAGAATCCTACACACAGCACCCCCATAATGACAACATGAAAAAGTTTACTTGAGGTTTTTGCAGATTTATTAAAAATAAAAAAATTGAGAAAGCACATGTACATAAGTATTCACAGCCTTTGTCATGAAGCTCAAAACTGAGCTCAGGTGCATCCTGTTTCCCCTGATCATCCTTGAGATGTTTCTGCAGCTTAATTTCAGTCCACCTGTGGTAAATTCAGTTGATTGAACATGATTTGGAAAGGCACACACCTGTCTATATGAGGTCCCACAGTTGACAGTTCATGTCAGAGCACAAACCAAGCATGAAGTCAAAGGAATTGTCTGCAGACCTCCGAGACAGGATTGTCTCGAGGCACAAATCTGGGGAAGGTTAAAGAAAGATTTCTGCTGCTTTGAAGGTCCCAATGAGCACAGTGGCCTCCATCATCCGTAAGTGGAAGAAGTTCAAAACCACCAGGACTCTTCCTAGAGCTGGCCGACCATCTAAACTGAGCGATCGGGGGAGAAGGGCCTTAGTCAGGTAGGTGACCAAGAACCTGATGGTCACTCTGTCAGAGCTCCAGAGGTCCTCTGTGGAGAGAGGAGAACCTTCCAGAAGTTCAACCATCTCTGCAGCAATCCACCAATCACACCTGTATGGTAGAGTGGCCAGACAGAAGCCACTCCTTTAGTAAAAGGCACCTGAAGAACTCTCAGACCATGAGAAACAAAATTCTCTGGTCTGATGAGACAAAGTGAATGCCAGGCGTCACGTTTGGAGAAAACCAGGCACCGCTTATCACCAGACCAATACCATCCCTACAGTGAAGCATGGTGGTGGCAGCATCATGCTGTGGGGATGTTTTTCAGCAGCAGGAACTGGGAGACTAGTCAGGATAAAGGGAAAGATGACTGCAGCAATGTACAGAGACAACCTGGATGAAAACCTGCTCCAGAGCGCTCTTGACCTCTTGAGCTTGAGAGGTGCTGCAAAGAGGAATGGGCGAAACTGGCCAAGGATAGGTGTGCCAAGCTTGTGGCATCATGTTCAAAAAGACTTGAGGCTGTAATTGCTGCCAAAGGTGCATCGATAAATAATTGAGCAAAGGCTGTGAATACTTATGTACGTGTGATTTTTCAGTTTTTTTTATTTTTAATAAATTTACAAAAACCTCAATTAAACTTTTTTCATGTTGTCATTATGGGGTGTTGTTTGTACATTTCTGAGGAAAAAATGAATTTAATCCATTTTGGATTAAGGCTGGAAAAAGTGATGCACTGTGAATACTTTCCAGATGCACTGTACATAAGAATCTAGGAAACTAGCATTGCTTTCATTAAATGAGAATGTATACTTCAGGGACTTTTCTAGACTGAGAGACAGAATACACATGCAGAGAGGGAGGGGGAAAAAAGACACGTATTGAAAAAAGAGACATACAGCAATGCTGTCCTAGATTAGCAGGACTTAAAGAGACCACAGTCATCGATAAGGGTTCTTTAAAAGAAACTAAGAAAAAAGATGATAGGAATTTTAAAAACATAGATAGAAACTGACTTTTGGTGAGTGCAATGTTATTTAAAAATAATAAATAGAATATGGGTATGCGTGCTATGGAAAAAGAATTAAAAAACAAAAATGTCAGACAGGGGATAGTAAAAAAAAATTGATAGCTGAAATATTTTGTTTTTCTTTATTATACTGTGATTTTAAAAAGACAACTTTACTTGTTGTGTATACAGGCTGTTTTTTTTTTTCCTTGCCAATTTAGGAATAGTGAGCTGAGGAAGAAATTACTACATAAGCTGTGGATAAATGGGACTGATTTTGGAAGATATTTTTCTTTTTTGATACAGGGACCTAGGTAAGTGGACATGTTATAGTAATTTAAGCAGGGATAGAGAAATGAAATACTAAAAGTGACTTTTATTTTGATCTTTCACTGTGTTTTTAATTAACTGGATTGATGTTGGCAGAGAAAAATACATTTGTTAGACATGTTTGTTGAAAATGTTGGGTTAATGAACTGTTATGTACATTTATTGAATGCTTGCTGTATAATATATCAGTACATTGTATTTTTCTCCATATTAACAAATGTGTTGGAAATTTCAAGCCAATTGGGTGTGTGGATTATTTTAGTCAAACTAAAAATTTCAGGGGCTTCTAGAAATGAATAAGATTAATATTGGACCTTAAGAAGTACCCCCTTAAATTAAAAGGGATGTTGCAAATAGAAATAAAAAAAATGATCTGTTCAATATTAATCAATTTTAGTCTGACTGGCAGTTGCACTGTATTGAAAATCCGGTAGCACTTTGTAATAACTTTTATCAATAAAGCATTAACAAGCATTATGTAATGTTTAACAGATCATGATTTCATGTTCATTCAAATAGTTATAAATGTTATTAAATGATAATTCATACATTAGGTAATGTACTTTTAAACATTTAAAAATTATTTAACAAATGGTTAGTAAGCCATTTTTTACCATTTGTTAGCACATTACTGCATTCATAGTCTAGCTGATTAGGGACACATATCTTTAAATATTAGTTACACATGCTTTATTTATCATATGCAAGAGTGTGGTTCATGAGTTGTACAGTCTAAAAAACTAGTTATTTAATGTTCTGGCCTGCTTGTAACACTGCAAGAATTTTTGCCAGCTTTTGCATGTTTTCAGATCAGTTATTCATGAATTGTTTATAAACCATTTATTCATTAGTTGTTGAGATTTTTGCAGTACCTAATCTACAGTTGCAACTATTCATGCATTATAAAAGTGTGTAAATGGGTAATTGATACATTAATAGGCATTGGGCTGCAACATAACCAGGTCTGCGCCCTGCTGAGAAAGCAACATGATGTAAGTAGTTATTTGAACAGTTTTGCCCTTGTAACAGAAATTAATGGCAACAACATCTCAGTTTGAATCAATATATCATGTTTATTGCCTCAATAACAGATTTATAATACAGTACATTCTAAAACATGAAGAAAACATGCTGTCACTGGATAAGTCTATTAAACCCTTGAGATTCTCATAAAGTGAGTTACATCTGAAAGAAGATTCAGAGCTTCTGACACAAGACATGTTTGTTTAAGTAAGGCACAGCACTTGCTCTTACCATGTAAAACAAAGCATGACCACTGTCTTACATTATTTACACTCAAACCAAACCAAAAAAAAAAACTTGGATTAAAAAAAACACCAAAGATTTTGGGAATCAATTGCAATTGTTTTTACGAGTTGAACAAATAAGATGACAATGTGTTAATATTAATGGTCCCCCATTCCCTCCTTACTTAGTCATTTTATTTCATGTTGTATATTGAATTCTATTTATTATATATGACAAAGCAATTAAGTATTTTCCTAAGTTTTGATAGGTTTGTATTATAGAGGGATCTGGATTTCCCACTTGCTCTGCATGAGCTGGACTAGTTCATTGTATCCCATACAGATTTACATTTCATGTCTTCTTATGCTTTATTACTTCTGGTTAAGATTCTGAAAGTGTGCTCAGTGATCATGTTACACAGTTCAGTTGTCTTAAGTGTCACAATACTATTTTCCCTTGCTGTTGCAGATGGTAATAGCTGTGAAGGTTAAAGAATTACTCAGTCTTCTTCACTGTCCTAAAATCAGAAAATGGGAACACAGGTGTTATTAAAAAACACTAATATATTATACTTTCAAGCATAGTGAAATTATTTCTACATCCAAATTTCTGACCATTTTTTCAGATTTACACTATTTACTACACCAGGGGTAGCACTTTAGTGGTTATATGATCAGAGGTGTGACCAGAACCTCATGCGTGGGTGGGCATTTGGCTTGTCTGGGGGTGGCAAAAAATATCCATCCATCCAGCCCCATTTTTGTAGGGGGGTCAAATAATAATAACAACATAGTTTTATATAACATATAAAAGCAAAAATTGTGGCATAAATCATAACCTATTGTTCAATAAAATTAACAGAGGCAATGGAACTTGTATTATTATTTTTTGTGAACAAATATAGAACTACATCTACAAGGTAAATATCAATAAAGTCAAATGCATACAACATATGAGAGCAAGAACAGAAAAGTGGATCATTGTAGTCATTAGGGAGGCTATAGGATATCAGTTTCCAGTGTTTAACCTGGATATGATCTACAGGACCAGTCTGTGGTTACTCTTGGCAAATTCTGAAATAAATTCAATCATGTCTAGATTTTCTGTGATGTTGTTCTCACGTCCCAGAATGACTAAATTTCTCTTCCTTGAATGCAGCATTGTTTGGCAGAGTGGAGTGAGAATGAGGTTCAAAGAAGAGAAAGAGCTTTCACATGCAGCTGTAGACACACCAATGATGAGTGCTGTGACATGAAGCGAATGCAACATAGGGAAGGCCTCTTTGTACTGCTGAATGCATTTGCATGCTTGAGAGAGATTAGCATCAGATGGCAGTTTATTGATCAACATTGCTTTTGCCACAGCAATTTCATTTTGCAAGCTCATGCTGTTTTGCAAGTGCCTGAAGTGGTATCAGGAGAGAATGATCAAGAAATAATTCTGATTTTGGCAGGAGAAGCAATGTGGCCCTCAATAATTCAGCATTTCTCTGAGAAAATCTTGTCTCCATTTCCACAATAGCTCTATCAAGAATACTGAACATAGCCCTTTTAAAAGTCTGATTAGGAGCAATTGTTCATCAGAGTCACCATGCCCAAGCGCAGACACGAAAATACTATCATCAAGCTGTGAATTAACTTTCCGTTTCCTTTTGAGCGAATTGGTAGGCCTACTTTCACACTGAGAGAAATGCTTCTCCCAGAATGAGTCGCATTTCATCTCCTTCAGTGTGGCCAGTGAAGCTGTCACCACCTCCCCAGCAATCCACAAATCCACTGCATGTGCTTGTAGAATTGCATTGGCTGGTTTCAGCACACCAAGCACATGAAGGAGGAATTTTCCTGTATTGAAGAAATTCTGTTTTTTTAACTGGGTCAAAAGACCACATGCCTCTATGCAAATGTCAAAATGGGCAGTGTCAGCCTCTGCTACCTCTGAAAGAAGCCCCCTTATAGCTTCCTCATTATTGACAGTGGACTTTGTGACATCATAATGACTGGTCCATCGTATTTCTAGAAGTCTTTTCAGTGTGGGTGTATTTGTATGTGTGTGAAACATAATGTCTGTGACAAAATGTGTTCAATGAATTTGACCAGTCAAAGAACTTCTTAGCCAGAGGTTCTCATTCCATTGCATGTATCACTGCTAAATGGAGCTGCTGGTTGTAGCAGTGAACATATAGAATGTACTTACAAACTGCTTTGTAACAAAGCCAGGACACCACCCCTTGCCCCAGACATGACAGAAGCACCATCAAAACACTGACACACTAAATTGTCTGGGCTGTAATGTAGCTCAGAGAGATGTGACAGAATTTGGTTAGAAATATATTCAACATCAAGCTGATTCAGTTCAATTAAGCCAATCAGGTGTTCTTCAGGGATGGAGTTCTGGACAAATCTAATCACTACAGACAAATTCTCCTAATGTTACGGCAATAGCATGGTACCATCACTTTTAATGCAAAGTCCAGGAGAGTCATCTTTTTCATATCTGGTCCTGATATCTTTTACCACCATTTTGGCAAGAGTCTCAATTATTTAATTTTGAATTACATTGGATATGTATTTTGCGTTCTCTGAGATATATTTTACAATTTCTGAAAGTTTGGCATCTTTTTTGATTGTGTAATCAAAGAACTTAAGGAAAAGTCCCTCCTCCCCACCTTCGTGATTGTGACCACGAAGAGCCAGTTCGTTGACTGCAAGAAACTGAACGGCCATCCCAATGCTTTTCACATAATATCCACTCTTTTCTATCTGGGTTGGACCCAGTAGTTGAAATATGCTTTCACCCGTTTCTGCCCGGCGCCGATACTCTTCCCATGCAGACATAGCTCATACGTGCGGGATACTAGACGCGTGTTTGTGGAAGCCGTCACCGTCTTTTTCTAGAGCTTTTTTCCAATTAATGTAGCCGTGTTTGGTGAATATGTCCTCGCGGTCCGAATTGGAAACACTAAATTTGTGGCAGGCAAAGCAAAAGCTGGTATCACGGACAACAAAATATTCAAGCCATGGTCGAGAATGATACCAGCTTGTACTAAAACATCTGAGTTTCTTTCCGAATGCGCACTTGGGATAATTAATTAAAATGGGCTGGGATGGGCTATCCATATTTAAGTCAGGCAGACCGGACTGTATATTTTGTTGAAGGCAGAGGTTTGGAGTACCCGACGTGGGTGCGCTGTGCTCCGTGTTGGTAGCAGCGGTGCTAGGCTCAACCGTGGAGCCAGCTGCTTGCGGAGGGACAGAGGTTGAAGATGTCTGCTTTTTAATAAGCCACCTATGCATAGCCTTTGGTGTTACCAACCAGAAAATAAAAGAAGAATGGAACGTATACGGTGTTTTAATTAAAGAATGCGGTCAACATCTTCAAAACGTGCTGCAAAATGTACGGCGAAGTGAACTGTGAAAATCAAATGTTATTGTTCTCCAGAGTTTTCATTAGACAGACAGAGAGCATTTCGCAGGGTGGGCACGGCTTGTCTTGTGGTCACGCGTCTGTATAATAATGTGATGTTATTCTGGCCAGGCATGGACAGTATTTTCCTGATAATGCCTTAAGAAACCAGTATACTGCAGCATAAGGATTTTTATTAATTTCCTTTACCTGGCTTGATGTGGGTGCATGAGACCAGATGATCCTGCTGTCCTCTTGTTAACCATATAGTGTAACTCATTATTAACAGTATAACCATTAGGCATTTGTCTCTGGATGCCTCCATGTGTCCACCCTTCCAGCTTGAGACCTGCTGGACTCGTATTGCTGAATCTAGTAAAAAAATTATCAAACATTAAATTTTAATTAAAAAAATCTCTTGTAATAGGTCAGAGATCAGTAGAAGCCCTAAAATGAAGTCCATAATATGTCCTACACAGACACAGCACATTCTAATTCAACCTAATATAAACAAACACAACTCTATAACGGTCAACTATAACACAATAACTATAACTGAAAGAAGCCCATAACTGATATGAGGTAAAGGAACATAGGTGGAGAAAATCATTTAGACAAAAATTAAATATAGTAAGAAATGATAGCAAACCTCAGTAAACACAAAGCAAAAAATCACGAGGATGGGGCTTAGCATTTCAGCAATAGGATTACCTATATGCCGTGTGTATTCCAAATAATGTTTTTGTAAGTGTAATAATGCCTGCCACAACATTAGACTCTGACATGTGAGTGCTGAGGATGACCAGATGCATAAGAACCCACACAGCTGAAGTCAAAGGAATCTGAAAACAAATGACAGTGACTAGCATACACCTAGAGTTACTAAAATTTGCAATAATTAATACCACTCTAATACAGTCTCTCATGCTATTGCCATATAAGTACATAAGGTAAAACTATACTTATACATATATACAAAAGAGTAATATAAACACAGTTTCTATAGTTGGAATAATCATACCTACCTTAGATTGTAGTTTGTGAGAAAATAATCACTGGCTCTAAGTTTGGGGGCCTGGCTGACAAAGCCTGCCATATTCTCAGTAAACCCAGAAGGTTGCTAAAAATGAATATACAATTAAATATATACAAATGCAAGAAACGTCACCCATATGTACAGTATAAGCTATCCATTAAAGTGTTTAGAAAAAAAAAATTAAATATGCTAGCAAAAGTGAATTAAAGAAAGCACAGTAGGGATCTTTGTTTAATGTTATTGTTATTTCAATCTGTATATTGTGCGGATGTTAAAAAATTAAAATGATAGTAATCTTAAAACCTAAACATAACACTGATTCAATATACTTCATTAAGCCACTTTTGCAATGAATAAACCAGAGTGACATTTTAGCTGATTACGTATTGTGTTTGATTAAAGCTTCATTTAAAAGTTAAATTCTTGGAAAATATTTTTTATTGTAAAGTTGTGTCATTTCTTAAATGGCTGTACTGTATTTTTATACAGCATACTTTCAGTGGCCCAGTAAATTTACACATGCATCAGTGTTTTGTACTTTAACATGGCCTTCTCCTAACTTCACTTTAACTTAATCTGGATACTCTGCATGTTCAATTCATCATAATAACTATTCATAGTGGCTCTAAAAACCATACTAACCCCTACTCTCTCTTCTATTTCTTTTTCCGGTTTCTTCGTGGAGGCGGCCTGCACCACCACCACCTACTCAAAGCATCATGATGCTCCAACATTGGTGGACTGAAAGCCAGAAGTCTATGTGACCATCATCATCAAATCCTTCTGTGAGAACCCTAAATACAAAGAGGACTATTTAATTTATGTTAGGTAGATTGCCCAGAGGGGACTGGGCGGTCTCATGGTCTGGAATCCCTGCAGATTTTATTTTATTTCTCCAGCCGTCTGGAGGTTTTTTTTTTTTGTTTGTTTTTTCTGTCCACCCTGGCCATCGGACCTTACTTATTCTATGCTAATTAATGTTGACTTATTTTATTTTTTACGGTGTCTTTTATTTTTCTATTCTTCATTTTGTAAAGCACTTTGAGCTACATTTTTTTGTATGAAAATGTGCTATATAAATAAATGTTGTTGTTGTTGTTGTTGTATAAAGCACTATTATCTTTTATAAAGACAGAGGCAGATGACTGTTTGCTCTTCTAGTTACAGTCAGGTAACAAGCAAGGCTGGAAAATCCAATAAAAACTAAACCTTGGTATATGGAACATATTTAAATATAGTTGGACTTACTTCTATTCAAAGTATTAGACCTGGATCCAAACTTCTAGGTCAGGAATGTGCCTCTGTAAGTTTGGAGCTTCCTTGCAGGTAGAGGCTCCAGGGAAATGTGAAGATATTTAAGGTCCTGGCTTGGTCAGGTATAGTTTGATTTTTTTTTTGTTAACCAGTGAATTGTTTTTGGAACTCTGTGCTAGTCATTGTTGAAAACAAGCATCATGCTCAAACCCATGGTTGCTGGTTAGTAAAAAGTATCCTGGTAGCAAAATGATCTGATCTGAGGGTTGAAGCAAACCAGTCAAATACTCTGGATGGATAATTAGAATGTTTCCTGTGCTGTTCTCAACAAGGCTGGGAAATGTTAACTTCAACTTGGGATATCTTTGAATGCCTG
Source organism: Polypterus senegalus (assembly GCF_016835505.1). Taxonomy (NCBI): domain Eukaryota; kingdom Metazoa; phylum Chordata; class Cladistia; order Polypteriformes; family Polypteridae; genus Polypterus; species Polypterus senegalus. Next base: position 182,472,850 of record NC_053154.1, read on the forward strand.
AAGGAACACTGCTACAAACTCCTAAACCCAAAGCAGACTGTAAATCCTCTTTGGATGAGGCAATACTGGAACTGGCTGGGAATAAGTGCATCTCTGTGGCTGAAGTTACTGTGGTGTCTGAATAGTTTCTTTCCATTAAGGTTGCATAGTAGGTGATTGTTGTGATGTGCAAAATGTGTAAATTTTTTTCATATTTTCATTATATTTTGCTCAAGACAAAAGCAAGATGAACTTAAATACAGGTCACTTGCACATGCAGTTTAATATCTAAAGCATTCTGTTTTCCTGAATGGTACCAGTATCAATCACAGTAACATCTGTTTGAACTGACCAGCAATTCAGGAGATGCCTTAAGCTGTATTGATAATTTTATTGCCTGTGAAGAGATGGGCACCTGAACTAATTGGTTTACAGCTTGGGAAGGAAAGACATGCCGAGGCTTCAAGCTGTAACCAATTACTTTACAACTTGGGAACAGAAGGCGATACCGTGGGACTAGAAATGGCCAAACCAGTTTACAGCTTGAGACAGGAGATTCTTAAAACATCAAAAACTTTATTGCTTGGGAAAACTGATGGATTCAAATAGATGAAAAAGTGTGAGTCGCATTCATCGTATTGACAGCCAGCCAATCGGAATGTCTAACAATAACATGTTGCCAACCCCCCGTGAGGAATTTTACAATAAGTATCTTCTGAAGAGAACAAGAATAAGAATAAGAAGAGGAAACAATGAAGACAGAAGAACGATGTCAGAAGTGAGCGCCAGCAATGTGTGGCCGTTTTCATCTAATTGTCAGAAAAGCATCTCATGAACAGCTTTGAGTGCTAGATCACAAGCCGCCTGGGATATTCATCTTTGACATCTTTACTTTTTCGTAAGCTTTTTCTAAAGACTATATCTAGACTTTACTATCAATCCAAGTTTCTATTATTCTTTGTTATATTTGTTATTATTATTCATGTAATAAATACCACACTGCTTTTAACTTTCTATACTTTGTCTTTATATTTAGAGTGATTGAGGTAATAAGGTTATTTTTATTAAGGGCACTTGGAGTGGTCAGACGTTTGCCATACACTCTGATCTGCAAGGTTTATTGAGTATGAAGGTGAGAGTTCCATCTGATAGTAGGGAACAGTACGTAAAGTAAAGAATTCTTAGTAGATAAATGGCCTATAGCCAAGGATGTTGAACCTTTGCATGTTTGAATATATTCATAGAGGCCAAAGTAATATTTAAGTCTGAGATATATTTAAAATATTGTATGTTGTTCGTGGGCGGCATAGTGGCGCAGTGGTAGCACTGCTGCCTTGCAGTAAGGAGACCTGGGTTCACTTCCCGGGTCCTCCCTGCGTGGAGTTTGCATGTTCTCCCTGTGTCTGCATGGGTTTCCACCGGGCACTCCGGTTTCTTCCCACAGTCAAAAAGACATGCAGGTTAGGTGGATTGGTGATTCTAAATTGGCCCTAGTGTGTGCTTGGTGTGTTTGTGTGTGTCCTGCGGGTGGGTTGGCACCCTGCCCGGGATTAGTTCCTGCCTTGTGCCCTGTGTTGGCTGGGATTGGCTCCAGCAGACCCCCGTGACCCTGTGTTCGGATTCAGCGGGTTGGAAAATGGATGGATGTTGTTCGTGCCAATAATAAGAAAGTCTCTTGAAGTGCTAAGAATGTAACAAGTTCTATATGTGCTTTGAAGTGTTAAAGATTAACGAGCTGTGTGTGCATCATTCATAGGATACAAATGTGGTTACGGTCTGTGCATATGTGAATATCTACAGTATGTGTGTGTGTTAATCTTAAGGTGTGACAGTAGACAAACCCGGTAATTAACCTGATGAGTATTCTTATCATTGAAGGAAACAGGTTAAGGATAAGTAGAGGGAAATATCATGATAAAGCAGCGATATGAAAAAGACATGTTATAAAAGCCAAGATATACTAAATCTTGAGGAAGTGTACCTGATTCGAGTAGTGGGGCCAATTGCCATTCAGACCCTGTATTTGCAGTACAATACTTTATAAAGTTTTTGTTGAGTGACTGTGTGTGGTGAAGTCCAGCAAGGATACATTCATTGTCTTCACTACAGATCATGACTTTTATGATGAAATAAGACAGTACAGGATACAGCAGCCAATGAGTGGAGAAAATCGAGTTTGGGAAGCTACAGATTGAACTTCTATTGTTTACAGACGGAAAAGAAAGTAAAAGGGCTATGCTCTGAGTCACCTGCTATACTCTGTCTACACATATGATTGCATGGCTACACCTGCCTCCAACACCACTGTCAAGATTGCTAAAGACACAGCTGTGGTAGGCCTGATATCGAACAACAGTAGAGGGGGTCTATCACACTGGTGTCAGGACAATAGTCTTCTACTGAATGTCAGCCAGACAGAGGAGCTGATTGTGGACACTGAGGCAAAAAACAACAGAGACACTACTACCTCCTTGTTATTAACAGCACTAAGGGATAGAGGGTGGGCAATTTTAGATACCTCGTTGTGCATATTACTGAGGACCTACCCTGGTCCAAGCAAACCGACACCTTGGTAAAGAAGGCAAAACACCTTTACCACCTCAGACGCCTTGGAGATTTCAGCCTGCCATCCTAATTATTAAAGAACTTCTACTTTTCCACCATTGAAAGTATTCTGACAGGAAGTATTACTGTCTTGTTTGGGAACAGCAGGAAGTAGCACTGCAAGGCTCTGCAGAGATTGATGCGGTCAGCTGAACACATCAAAGAGTGTGCAATCCATAACTTAATGGACATCTACATCAAGCAATGTTGGACCAGAGCAAAGAAAATTATCAGTAATACCAGCCATCCCAACAAGGCATCTTTTCTGTGCTATGGTAAGATGAACGGTACCGCTACCACACACATATTGAAAAAGGAAAGAATCTAAAACTACATGATGCTCTTTTACATCGTTATTTATTTAGTTATTATTTGTCACCTATTTAAAAATTAATGATTTTTGATATTTACAGTATAAAGTCATGTATTATTGTAGTTGTTCTACTTTTATATGCTTCTTAAAGGCACTATCATTAGAGTTGAGCAACTAAGCATTTCACTGCATATTGTACTGTATGTATAATTTATATGTGGAAAATAAAATTGTATTTAATTTGAACATATACTAGAATAGTTTGCTGCTAAATGTGATGCAATCTGGATGAAAATTAGCTCCTCCAAAAATGAAATCATGGTTATCATTTGGAAAAGAATACAATATTCCTTACACTATAGGTAGGGGTAAATACCTGCCTAAGTGTGGGAGTTCAGCTACCATAGGATCTTGTTCATGTGGGAAAGTAGAATGGATTGTGAAGTTTACTAATGAATGTGTGCAGCAGCAGCTATTTTGCTAATGCTGTACCAAATTTTGGTGGTGAAAAGAGACCTGAGTTATAGAACCATGCTCTCAATACACTGGTCAATGTTCATTTCCATCCCATAACCACCCATCCCATCAGTGGTTATAAGTTCTGGGTAGTTTAAAAATTGAAATGAGCAGGTTTAGGAGCTCACCACTATGGAATGACATTTGAGTAAACTGCTGCTTTTCTGGGCTGAGAGGAGCCAGCTGAGGTGATCTGTATGTGAATGTTTGTTTAATATACTTTCTAGGCATATCTCATGGGGGATTTAGCAGGTACATCCTACAGGGAGAGGATCCAGGAGAAGGTCTAGGACATGCAGGTAGGAATATATCTATCAACTGGCTAGGGACTGCCTGACAATTCCCTGGGAGGCGCCTATCCTCCTTAGTGTTATGTTTATCTCTAGAAAAAACAAGCCAAAAACATTGAACTTTTTTTCAACAAGGAAAATGTTATTATGCTTAACAGAAATATGTACAACATAAAAATGTCAACATAAATATAGTAGGAAAGGTATGTTTAGGGTCCACTAGAGATGCAGATTTAGTACATGTCCTTCATGTGATATGCTTTGAAACAGTCACCAATGCCCAGCGCAGTTTTTTTTTTTGGTTACTGATTCCCATCATGTACTCTGCATTTTGATGATTTGCCTGGCTTGATCTCCTGTTTCTAACTACCACTTTCCTTCTCTGTACCCTTGCCAATGAGACAAAAAGTCAGACCAAACTAAAAATGCTTCACCCCAAGAATGATCTGTGTTTCTTTCTGTTAAAGAAATTATGGATGATGGTAAATGATTTGTGGGAAAAAGTCTCTGACATAACCACAGACTATGAAAATGTGTTTGAGGTAAAAGTTTTTCTAGCATGTGAAATTAATTTATATAAGGAGGGGAGGAAGACACTACAAGTTATTAAACATGTTAATGAAAATAAAGGTAGAGCCATTAGAAAGGAACTAAACTCATGTGAGAATCTGAGTATGAAAGCTAAGTCGGCTAAGATTGGAAAAGTGAGTTTAGGCAACCAAGTTTCCTGCATAGAATTATTTATGACTCCCACAGTTCTGAAAAATGTGTCAGCACTTATTGATTGCAGGGCTGCAGAAAATTTTATAAGGGATTCACTATTTAAAAAAAAATAGGAATACTCGTACATGCTACAGAATTACATGTGAAACCATGAGTTGTGTCAGTGGAATGAAAAGCTATCAGTCGTGGGTTTGTGGAATAAATGTCCCTTTAGTTATAGGTGGGATTATTTCTTTAAAAAAAAAGTTTATGACTCTGTCAGCGATCTCACACTTAAAATTTGGTGTTCGTTGGTTAAGAAAAAACAACCCGATTACTGAAATATACTAAGGACATTAAATCTTGGATTGAAGAATATGAGTCTCTCTCCTTTGCCTAGCCTTAATGACTACCTGTTTGCAATGCTATCAATTTGGTGACCAAATCAAGAGAACCCTTTGAAAAAAAGTGCTTTTGTCAAATGGTTTATAGACCATAGATGCCATAAAGCTCCTATTTTTGCAATCAGGCAGAGAGGTTGGTTAGCCACATGGATTCCAGTTTGTAAAATAGCCCCACATTTCATTGGACCGTATGTGGTTTGTAGGAGAGTGGATCCTGTTTCTTACAGTTTGGCTACAGTTTCAGTCTATTTTGAACTTTTGCCATTATGATTGCCAAGTTGAGTACCTTGTGCATTGGTAGGTATACAGTACGGTCCTGAGGATCATTCTTGGGTGTGCTTTGCTGATCTTCATGCCTCCTCTTTACTTTCCAACTTTCATGTTTGATATCCTTACAAGCCTAATGATTGCGTTCAGAAGGGGTGACTCTGTTATATAGTATTTTTTTTTACCACAATGCTATTTGGTTACCGATGAACTCTGACATTTTGTGTTATTTGCATTTCCCTTAACCATGGGAACATTTATGCATTCAGTGGGATATATGGTGCTGACGGATTTAAAAGTCTACCAAAATGATGCTGTTTATTTTGACAATTTCGTTGTCTTGATCTCCCAGTTTTGAACTGTTACTTTCTGATTATGTTTTTCTCTGGTCACTTTTTTTTCTCTGTGCCCTCGCTGACAGGACATACCCAACCCAAAAGTGTAGAGGAGAGGTGCTTTTATGCAGTGCAGAGTACACTCCTCAAATACAGGTGACATTGTCTGAATCCATCAGGTGGGAGGCTGATCTACCAGCCAATAAAGGTCTGCAGCATCATGATTGCATATGTTTGAGGTTCATTAGCTTATCCCATATACAGTATAACTGTTTCAGTTATGGAACCAGGTGCGGTTTGAAGAACATTTACATACACATATTTACAAAATGATTGTGATTTATAAATGGTAAATGTCATAGAAATGTACATATGTTAGGTTCTGTAAATCAGAATTTTTTGGTGGTATGCGTTTTCCTGTTTTTTTGGCATACACATTTTCAAGCTTGAATCCTTGCAAAGTTTTATAAATGAAACCCCTCAACTGTCCAATGATGTATGTTGTCACTGTGACAAAAATAAATGTGTCTTAATCTGGAAGACATAAAATACAGAGTATAATTCTGATTACACGGCATAAGATAATAATACTTGATTTAGAAAGCACAAAGACACTTGGATGATTTTATGGGGTAATTCCTCAGTTTGCTCAATTTCTTAGATGTATCTATGATCAATAGACCTTCTGTAGTGCTATTAAATTTATTTTTTTCTGCAGTTATGAGTACTTACTTTGGCACTCTCAGGTATTCGACAAAGAAAGTGATTACTATTGCAAGGCCGACAGCAATCTTGACGTGCGTGGCTACTTTGGCTCTGGATATGCAAAAGACACAAATAGAAGTTCCAAAATTACAGAAGTATTAATGATATACCAGTTTTTTTTTCTGAAAATGAAAACTGTATGTAGCAACAGCTGTTCTTACAGGCAATGATGCAACATTGTCCCTGATGAAGCCAGTTTCTCTCAAGCTGCGAGCAGCCACAGCTGGAAAAGCATCCCTGCACTGAAGAAACAAAAATTAATTAAATTGCCTTATTTTTGAAAGCAATGAAGACAGATCTTCACTTGTGTTTCAAAGTGTGTATATGTTCTTGTAATCCATTTTTTTTTAAAACCACTCCTCACACTTGACTAATTTTAAGGTATAATTAAGGCTTTTTGTTTTAATTATAGTTTATGTAGCTGTGCTGATCAATCCATTATGTTCCATGCAATTAAATTTCTGCTTCTGTTTGGTTCCTTATTTTACATTTCCTCTATCACTAAAATGTAAGTATATAAGAACACTGTCTAATATTTAGCTCAAAAATAAACCATGCATTGCCAGTCTATTGCATTTGCCATTTTTCTGAGTTTGGAGTATTTGCAGGGAACAGGAAAAGTTTGTTGATAAATACTATAATACTAATTTTAAACACTACTAAAAAGTGATGTGTTTCTTTCTTGCTATGACTCCTTGGTTATAAAAGGAAAATGTTATATTATATTTATTTTACAATATTTATAGCTATTACTAATCAGTCTGTAAGTATATGTGCAGCACACATCTTTGTAAATTCATAGGTTTTATTGTATTTTAGGAAGTTCATTTTTACATAGGAAATGTCTTTAAGTGCTTTGCTAAATTATAGTTAGACATTGAAAAAATTTTCAAAGCCCACCTTTTTGCCACTTACTTAGCACTGTACAAATATAACTTGAAAGCTAGAATCAAATGAAATTGTAGATATACTTTCTAAAATAGTGGTTTTCAAGTGTAGGCCTAGGCTGTAGGTTTTCGTTCCTACCAAATTTTGTCTTTATTGAACTCTCACCTTTATTAAATAGGCTGTTAGTTCTACATTTAGGTATATCCAGAAATTCCAAAGCTGGTCTTCCCTTTTTGGGAATATAGAAACATGTATGTATGCTAAATTAAAATAATTCAGTAAGTTTTTATTTTAATTTTTAAGATACCTCATTATTATTATCACTTGTCAGAAAAAGCAGATGCAAGAGTCATAAAAAGGTTTCGGGCAGCCACCCGTATAATTTTCCCTGGCTGCAAATGGGTAAATTGCTAGCAGTAATGTGCTCAGAACTGAGTCCAAAACTGGTTAGGTTAGTCAAATATGGCCATTTTAAAGGCCAGAAAAGGAAGTTAAGTCACAAGGGTGGAAGCAGAAGGGTTCTCTTCCATAGGCTCAGACCCGGACAAGACATCATCAAAAAGGCTGGAACCAGAAGTCTCTTTGGTCATGGGTTCTTCATCTGAAATGACGTCGTCCAAGGGTCTGGAAACTGGAAGTAATGCTATTCTGTTTGGAACCACAGGTGACGTCATCATGGGCAGAACCAGAACTGACATCGTCAAGGTCGGAAACAGAAAGTTACATCATCGGGGCTGGGCGGAATTTCACGTGAACAGTCTGCAGGAAAGTGAGAAAAAAGATCATCGCACTCCGCCATTTCCTGGGCTGGCATGGAATTACTCTCATTTAGACCATTTAACTGCCTGCTGCTGGCACTCCTCTAACAAGATATGCTGAAAGTAAAAAGAAACTTCTTCTTAGTTCTTGCTCCCAAGCTGTATAGGGAGCTTTCCATGACCACCTGAACATCTAAACTAATGATGCTCAGGCTTCTCTTGGAAACAAACTTCTTTACAAAGCATCTTGAAACTGATCATACTTCCTTTCCATCACCTTTGCTCCTGGATGTCTGTAGCTGAATTTACAGAGTCAACAATCAAACCATTTAGGTTATATTTGAGTTTTAGCTTTTCATCTGGAATTAAGAATAATTGTAGAAACATACTTCTTGCGCTTTATTTTTTTCTCTAGAGCTTATTAAATTTGTACTTTTCAATCGCAAAAATATTTATTATTAATTGCCCTAGCTAATAATAATAATAATAATAATATTATTAATAGTAATTAATTCAATTTCTGCCTTGTGTGAGTGCTACACAAATGGACAGCCTTGTACAATTCTTAGCCAGAAAGATCAGAACTCTTAACATAAACATTGACCTCACTTTGGACTCCAGCTCCAGCCCTGCCTCTTCCATTTTGAACAGGACTATTTCTGCCACATACTTTACATGTCAACGGTCTACTGATGACAGAGAAGGAAGGCACTCTGATGCTGCTTATAATTTTGTTTTTTTAAACCATCCTAAAATCACTATGGTAAATAGGGCTACACCTAGTACCCATACTCTTTGACATTGTTCTCTGTATTTTCTATTCACAAAAGGTTGAACCAAAATAATATATTTGAAATGGTAAACTTCTGGCTGGATTTCATTTGGATGTATCTATTGACATATCTGCTAGAAATTCACTCAGTGTTCACTCTAAAGAAAGCAAGCATATTATACATCACAAGAATGTTTTTTTTTTTTAACTTTTATAAACAATGCAAATTAAAATTTATCACTGTAAAGTTTTACATATACACTGTAAATCTTGGCTAAACTTTAAGATTATAAACCTCTTCAAAAAGAGGTAGATAGTTTAATAGCTTCTTGAAGTGATGTGTTCTTGAACAGTACGACAGACTTCCCATGTGTTATGTTTCAGTTAGGATATTATCCCTGGCTCAAGTGTATTTTCTTTTTGTGTTTTGTTTTATTGATTATGTTCTTGTTATTTTTTCTACGTTTTGTTTATGGAACATTGTGTATTAACTGTATTATTCAGAGTTATGTTGCTAATGTATGTTTTTGTTCTCTGCCATGACTCCTGTAGCTAATGGATAGACACCAGCAGTATACAAGAATAAGTTATAATGCAGCTTCTGCATTGTTGTTGATTCTGTCTTTTGATTTGGGCTTCTTTCTGAAATTTTTAACTCCTGGTTTTGACCCCTGCTATTGTGTAAAGGTACAATTTCTGGTAACCGATTTTAAATATTTGCTGTTGGTTTGGCCTTTTTTATAGAAAATCTCTTTTTCTTCTTTTGGTCACACCTTACCTTTCTTATTTAGTTTTTGCAACTTTTTAAACTTCTGTTTGAATAAATCTTAATATAAAAGATATTTATTTGTTTTTTCTTTGCACCAGAGATTTTATGTTTTTTTTTCTCCTCTTCCTGTGGACATTTTGAATTTAAAGGCCTTTTATTTTATACAAAAGAAACATGTTTATTTTGCAGTTCATTGTTCATTCAGAAGTACATGACATTTGTGTGTTACAGAGTCCCTGAATGGTTTTCCTGAAGATACTTTTTATTTGTCCTCACTTTGTTCATGAAATAGATATGAAAGCAGGAACAAACCTAACAGACAAAAATCTGTAATACCCATGCCTAACCAAAATAAATTAATAGGGGTTTGGGTTGTTTGGTCAACTATATCACTGCAACCTTAACTATGTATCCAAAAACCACAAAGCTACAAAAAAAAAAAAAAAAAATCTGTGGGGATCCCTATCCACATGATGACCTAAATGAAAACACTTATTGCTCATACTTGCATAATGTTGAATGGAAGAAAATCTGCCTTCATAATACTTCTTCCAGGAACAGATTCTGCAATGTAACCCTGAAAAAACACATTTATCAATGAATTTGAAACCTCCTCTAAAAAGAAACAAAAACAAAAAATAAGTACATAGAGCTGTTGGAGAGTGCATGTCAAAGTGAAGAGAATTGTGAGAGTTATCTCCAATTGTCTTCCATATTTCTGTGCATTATGAGTAACTCACCACACCACGGGGCTGAAACGTGATTGGCTCCATGTTTGATCCTTTTGAGAAACCAGAAGGTTTCTTTGGTCCCACTATTTTGTGCTGCACAAACTCTGTAAGAAAAAAGGATGAAAACCATGGTCTGGTTTAGACACTGCGAAGGAATGAATAGTAGATAGCAAGCAGATTAACACAAATATTTGAAACTAGCCGAAGCTCGCCGTAGCATACTGGCGGTGTAAGAATAGGAGCGGAAAACAGTGAAAAAAGAATTCAGAATTCAAGAAGAAATAAATACTTCTTGAAAGATGCAGTGTACATGTAGAATTTCCGGTCAAGCAGGATTACATGTGAAAGTGATAAACAAATCAGGTTTTTCGAATTTACGTACTATGGCCATGGCATCCTGATAGTTTTGTTGCATGTATCTTGGACTTCCTGGAAATGTGGACGGTAATATGATCATTTTACCTAAATGAACATTGTTATTTTCAGCGTTTGCTTGCAGTGCGTCTGATAGTTCAACGCGCAGATCTGGTTGATGTAATCTGAGATAGCTGAGACGCACGCCCTCTGTTTTAACATACGCATCTACGACGTAGGCTACTGTTGGAGTTTGGAGTGCAAAATACTATAAGTTTTCCTCATTGCTAATCTGTAGGCCTGCGTGTAAAACTGGCATTGAGTAAGCCTTATTTGCTTGGCAGTTCTTTTATCAGGAACATGTTGTAAATATTTGTGCCAGCCAATTTCTCCGTAGGGGAATAAAAGTGGGTAAACCATAGGATCGCAATTCATATTGAGTGTGGAAATCTGTTTACAGGAGTTGCCTATGGGATAGATGCAAATGTCCCTTTCGGCAGGCGTTTCACCATCTTCTCTGACGAAAATCGCTGCAACATCGGTGTGACATGTCGGGGCATTGTATCGGTGTAAATCTTGTCTAGGGGTTTGTTCTGCCCCACATCTTGTTAGTTGAGACTGTTATTTGTTGAACTGTGCTCCCCCGTCATCTTGTCATTTATTAACACACCAGTCAGTCACATCCCATACTCGCAGTGGTACTATAAAAGTCTATGAAACTCACGTAAAGCACGTAGGTCCCATAATAAACATTTGAATACAATACACCCCATGTGTCTCACGTAGGCACCCCTTTATCTCTTGTTTCGGTCACGTCCAAAACGTATCCTTAGGGTATATAAACCCCTGTGTCTGGTTAGTTGTGGTACGCAGCAATTTGAACCTCTGTCTACACGCTTCACTTCGTCTTGATCCAACCGTGGAAATCACTCGCCTTGTAAGTGTCTTTAAAGCTCTATTATTTAATGTACACTGTCTGCTATGTATTGCTTTGTAAATTATTCTTTATTGTCTTTGATTGTACACATGTAAATGCTTGTATGTTTCTTTTGTATATATTTCAGTTTACAACGAAGTACGTCCAGTAAAAGCCTTCAAGATAGCTCGCTCACCCCTTGTCGTTTTTTATGTGGATGTACCGAGTTGTTTAAGCTCTCTGCGGCCGCATAGTGCGGAGTGAGGCAGAAAAGTAAAAAGGCGAATCCACGTCGCGGGACAGACTGCAAGAGAATCGTTAAGACAGCTAAGTTAAGGAACGTTCTGGCTACGCAGATCAAAGAAGGATCCTACGGCAACTTAGAAAAGGGGCAATTCCACGGCGCGGGACGGAACCGCAGAACATTGCTCCTCACTTGCTAAGTAAAGGGACGTTCGTGCCAGGGATCAAAGGGAGGATCTCTGGGCAACTTGGCTGAAAGACAGTATTCACACCGCAATCGGAGTGCAACATCTTCACGGCTTCTTTTAAATCAACTGACTCCGCCTACTGACCGGTTGAAGCGCAACATGGAGAAGGTATGCAAAACTGACGCTGCTTCTGTGGCCAGTTCAAGACAGACCCGCTATTCCTACGCGTCTGCAAGCAGCCCCGCAACCAAAGCTCGCGCAATGGCTGAAGCTGCGCGTGCACGGGAATCCTTTGCAATGAAAGAGTTTGCGATTAAAAGAGAACAAGCAAGAATGGAGGCAGAGAGACTTGCACTGGAGGCAGCACTAGAGGCTCTTCAGTCCGAAAAAGAAGCTGCTGCCGCAGTAGCTGAAGCTGAAATATTAGCAGCTGCGACCAATCAACTAAATCATGAGATTCGCAGCCGCCGAAGCTCATCTCAAGCTAAAAGAAGGACAGCAGGGTATGTAACTCTTGATGCTGTCACCCCTCAGCCTGACTCACCTACACGCAAAGAAATGGAAACATCACCTGCAGCACAACAGGACGTCATGATGAGCCCTTCACGCATGTCAGGTGACCACCCATTTTCTACAGAGGTGCAGGCAGGAGTAAGTGAAGATGTCCAGAAAGCATCATCACAATCAGCACATGAGGGAAGGACAGCAAAGTGTGTACAGGAGCAGATGGCATGGCTCACCCTTGACGCTGTCACCTCTCAGCCTAACACACCTACTCACAAAGAAGTGGAAACATCACCTGCAGCACAACAGGACGTCATGATGAAGAGTCCTTCACGCATGTCAGGTGATCACCCATTTTCTACAGAGGTGCAGGCAGGAGGAAGTGAAGATGTCCAGAAAGCATCATCACAATCAGCACATGAGGGAAGGACAGCAGAGTTTGTACAGGAGCAGACGGCATGGCTCACCCTTGACGCTGTCACCTCTCAGCCTAACTCACCCAGTCAGAAAGAAATGGAAACATCACCTGCAGCACAACAGAACATCATGATGAAGAGTCCTTCACGCATCTCGGCTGACCACCCATTTTCTGCAGAGGTGCAAGCAGGAGGAAGTGAAGATGTCCAGAGAGTGTCATCACAGTCAGCATGTGCCATTTATCCAAGACTGCCCCACCAAGCAGGACTGCTTGATCATCACATCAAGACCCCTCCTCTAAAGAGTAGCCCATTCACAAACTCTCTACGGACCTGTGCTGGAGTTATGGACACAATTGTCAGGAAAGCAGTTGGCTTCCAAACAGAGGCTGTGAATGGAAATGCTCACAAACCAGCAGTTTGTACTTTCAAAACAAGTGTGCTGGAAAATGGGCGACCTTCACTTTTCACGCCTTACTACAAACTCCTTTGCTTGAGAGAAAGGGTGACTTACGGGGGGAGCCAACACCATTGTCCCCTTTGATCAAGTCTGAGCATAATGATGTGCTGAGGACAATTTTTGACTCCATGTTGCCACGGATCAGACTGTCTGCACTTCCTGGTTGTTTCACAGAGAATGATCTCTTTAAAAGCCAGTGGAGACAAGTGCAAGCCTTGGCAAATGAATTCTGGACATGCTGGAGACTTAAATACCTTTCCGCTTTGCAGAGCAGGCGCAAATGGACTTGCCAAATAAGAGACATTGTGTCGTTGAAGGAGAGTCCACTATCACGCAATAAATGGCCTATGGGATTTGTCATCTTGGTATTCCCTAGCAGCGATGGTACCGAACAAAAGATAGAATTTAAGACTGCCTCTCAAGGCATCTCTAGGAACTCTATCAGACATATCACAAAAATCTTTCTACTGGAAAATGGATAAGTTCTAAATTAACACAATGTTTAGTGTACTGTTTAGTGATATAATGTTATTATATCAGACGGGGAGTGTTCTGCCCCACATCTTGTTAGTTGAGACTGTTATTTGTTGAACTGTGCTCCCCCTTCATCTTGTCATTTATTAACACACCAGTCAGTCACATCCCATACTCGCAGTGGTACTATAAAAGTCTATGAAACTCACGTAAAGCACGTAGGTCCCATAATAAACATTTGAATACAATACACCCCATGTGTCTCACGTAGGCACCCCTTTATCTCTTGTTTCGGTCACGTCCAAAACGTATCCTTAGGGTATATAAACCCCTGTGTCTGGTTAGTTGTGGTACGCAGCAATTTGAACCTCTGTCTACACGCTTCACTTCGTCTTGATCCAACCGTGGAAATCACTAGCCTTGTAAGTGTCTTTAAAGCTCTATTATTTAATGTACACTGTCTGCTATGTATTGCTTTGTAAATTATTCTTTATTGTCTTTGATTGTACACATGTAAATGCTTGTATGTTTCTTTTGTATATATTTCAGTTTACAATGAAGTACGTCCAGTAAAAGCCTTCAAGATAGCTCGCTCACCCCTTGTCGTTTTTTATGTGGATGTACCGAGTTGTTTAAGCTCTCTGCGGCCGCATAGTGCGGAGTGAGGCAGAAAAGGGTTTCCTTGAAAACCATTCGTACAGATGCTGTTGGACTGGACTGAGCGATTTCAAGCATGTGTTTGTATGATTTAGCGAATTTGATGGTTCTGAGCATAGAATCTACCTGGAGATGTACATTTTAACTGCATGCAGAATTTGCTTTATTTAGTAACCGTACTTTAGTAGCTTGCGCTGTGTCAAAAACATACAACAGTCCATATCCTGGAGAGGTAGAAGTGTTAGCGTATAATGGAGAGATTTGGTGTTAAATTTGCCTGTGTATTTTTAAACAGTATGGTCCGTGGCCAGGAGGCTGAGTTATCTGTGCACCCATGGAAGCAAACGCTACAGAAGAGTTGTATTCTTGAATGTGTTCACGATAATTGTTAGCTTCTGATGTTTGCTGTGTAAGAAGCTGTTGTAAAGACACAGGTGGCTCCCGCAAGGGTGGTAAAGCTACTTTACCGTTGTGGCAGCACCTCAAGTACTTGTTGGATGTATCACGCTCAGCACTCCAGTATAGTGCATGGCATGGAAGAATGGACTAGGAATAGGAATAGGAAGCAAGAAATGCCGTGTCGGCTGCGTGTGGGCATGATCGATTTTGAAATGGAAGCAGGACGAACCATAAGAGAAATATATATAAGATATTTCTTGCGAGCAGGGTTACCTTTGAGTAACTATAATCTAAACTATAATCTGTCTTTTGGGAGAACGAGCAATCTCAGTAATGGCTCCTTACCAGGAGAGGTTGGCATTGATGCAGTGATTCTCCCTTTGTACTCTGTCTGCAGGAGAGTAGAATTCTGAAAAAAATAAAGTTACGAGTAGATAAAGCTTTCACTGGTGTTTGATTTGATAGTTTCCATATCAGTAGCACTTAAAGCCATAAATGTGTCATTCTTATGCTATGAATTATATACAGCAAAGTCATCAAGGCTTGGAGCTGCAGTCAGCAATCACACAACTGGTAAGCCACTTTGAGGTGTATGGTTTCTGATGATAGCACCCACTTCATTTCATAGGCTGGTTATGAGAACAGATGTAATCAGAAACTGAGAGAAAAAAAATAAACAGTTTTGACTTAGTCTGAAATAAGCAGGAGCTGTTATATACGTAAAGAGAAACAATGCCAAGGAAGTGCATCTAAATGCAAAATGAAGATTTACTGTTCAAAACACAAAAACGTGTCAATTTTCTCATAAAATATTTTGCCAATCACTGTAAACTGTTAATGATCCTCATGTGTTTGGGTATTGCTCTCAGTATTCTACAGTGGAACATATTTCACTGCTAAACTCATGGAAAGTGATATCAGAAACAATTGAAATTATTTTGGAATTTATCTGGATTCAATCTGCTGTTTACTATACCTCAAGTTTTACAGTAGTATTTATGAGTGGAAAGACAGCCAAGTGGACTAAATCATCAGAGTCATGATTTTGTTTGTGGTTGCCAACTATGGACCCTAATGAAATTTCCCCTCTCTAACAATTTTGTTAATTTGAGCTTTTGTTTTCCACTCCTCCATTGTCAATAAGTTAGATCTCTATTATTATGGTAACAGGACTTTATTTGCCATGATTTAGTTATATTAATCTTAATATCACATTATAGTTGTAAATATGTGTAAACTACCTCTTCCGATAAAACTTTACTTGTGTATTCACAAGTGGAAAATCTGAGACAATCATAGAAAACTACAATGCAGTTAGAAAGTTGATACACAAGGAAGCTACAGAAAATATAAAACAGTAAATAAAGGTAAACATATTTTTATCATATACACAACTGTAAAGTGTTTATTGTTTTATTTTTGCACCAGCACTCTTTCTTACTTATTTCAAGAGTAATTACAAAGTATTTCATATATGTTTTTGAGTTAGCCCAACTCTGGCTGAATATCCTATAAACGTTTAAATGATGAAGTAGTTGTATGTGGTTTTTAAGCACTGTGTCAATGCCCCAATCACTATATAGGTGGCAACTACTCCTGTAAACAGTGACCACAAATAATCACTGTAAGTCTTCTTCCTGTCATATCTCTGATGTATCTCTTTCTCTCTTTTCTTTTTCCTCACTGTTTTTCCATTTTTGTATCCAACCTGCTATATCCTAACACAGGGTCACAGGGGTCTGCTGGAGTCAATCCCAGCCAACACAGGGTGCAAGGCAGCAAACAAACCCCGGGCAGGGCGCCAGCCTACCGTAAGGCGCGCACATACACACACACACACATACACCAAGCACACACTAGGGACAATTTTGAATCGCCAATGTGTGGTATAGCGGGTCCGCGGCTTCCGAAAAAAAAGTCAGGTTTTTTAAAATCCGTATAGTCGTGTCGTTCTCCGTGGCGCGATTGCACGACCGCGGGGAGTTAATGAGGTGATTGGAGCGAGTCGCACCTGCACGTGTGGGTGCGGTCGTTCTTGTTTGCCTCATTGGCTTCCTGCGGTGTGTAATTAAGACGCTGTGCCCACGGAGGCAGAGGTGTGTATATATAAACGAAGGTACACCAGAGGGAGGGTGGGGTTAAAGGACGGCAATGGTAGTCTAGGCTGGATGATCTGGTCACCTTTAAAAGAGAGCCAAAACGAGCTGGGGCCCCGCGAAAGAGCGTTAGATGGTGGCGCTCTTGGGGCTAGTTCGCCCCACTGAAAATCAGTGAGTGGGGTGAGCAAAGAGATGTCCTCACGTTGGATCTGAGGAGCGACTACGGGTGCGCGAAAGATCACGGGAGGAGAGCCAACCTTGTCGGTCTGGCAGTGACGTCCGTTTGGAGGCCAAGACGGAGGTTGACAGAACGAGTTCGCTGCGAGTAATGGTGAGCCGGGGATAGTGATGGAGGTGGGCCAGAGAACAAGAAGGGAGTGAGAGACTGCATTTTTAACTCCTACATTTTTAACCTCAGATTTTAAAGGATTTATTTATTGTTGAAGGTTTTAATCCCACTGGACACTTGATTTTTATGGATTTATTTATTGAACTTTGACTCTGCACTTTTTGATTTGATTATTGTTTTGAATAAAAGCACTTTTATGGAATATCCACTGGCCTTGAGAGATTTTTCCCTATTTGTCAGCTCATCTCGGTCACATTATCGACGGTGTTGGGTTCAGGATTCCCGAACAGACGAGGACAGCGTGGAAGAGAACCCTCATCGTCACACAATCGCTAAACCACAAGCCAGCTAACTGCAGCTTGAAGCTGTGACATTCAGTGTGAACGGATATCTTAATGATTGTATCTTAATTCAGTGTTTTAGGTGATAATAGGAGAGGTGTACAGGCTTTCCGTTTTAAGATGCTAAAAAGGAACACCCCACTGCAAATTTAATTATTGTAACTCAAACACCTAATAAAAATTAATTTAAATGGAAAATATTTTAAGCTTATTCTGTCCCAAAAAATGGTCCCCACTGTAAGAAAGTTTAGTAAAGTCATGGCCTCAACTGGAAAGGTTTTCCTGTTCCTCAGAGACTTTGAATTCTGCCATTTTGGTTTACCTAAAGTGTGCTTACTTGTCTGTTATAAATTTGTTTGTTGCTTTGAATAAATTACAAAATACTGGAATTCACCAGTCTCTTATCTCTAGTCCTCTACCTAGGACTCCTGAATTTGGCTTTCTGTTTGCTAAACCCTCCAATTTAGCACACTCTCTAGGAGTCCCAGAAAGCTTCTTTTAATATGGTCCTTCGAGCCAGATGCTAAACTGACTGACTGGGAACAAAACAGACAAGTTTGCATATAGTAAATTGTAAGTCTATTGTACTATTGGGAGTTCTGTAGTAATAAGGAATTATGGGCATTAGGGAGCTAATAGGAAGTAGATTACAGTGGCACGGTGGTGCAGTGGTAGCTCTGCTGCCTTGCAGTAAGGAGGCCTGGGTTCACTTCCCGTGTCCTCCCTGCGTGGAGTTTGCATGTTCTCCCTGTGTCTGCATGGGTTTCTTCCCACAGTCCAAAGATACTAAGGTTAGGTGTATTGGCGATCCTAAATTGTGCTTGGTGTGTGTAAGTGTGTGCCCTGTGGTGGGCTGGTGCCCTGACCAGGGATTTGTTCCTGCCTTGCACCCTGTGTTGGCTAGGATTGGCTCCAGCAGACCCCTGTGACCCTGTTAGGATGTAGCGGGTTGGATAATAGATGGATAGGAAGTAGATTATAATACAAATACGTGTACTCGGCAACAACCTCAGTAAAAGGAATCTGTTACCTCTGTCTTTTTTATTGTGCGAATGCAAAATTACTTTCATATATAACCATGTGCATGGAGGAGCTTAAACTCATCTCTAGTGGCCCAGGCACAGATGCAGATGAGAACACACGAGCAGACATCACCGCATCCAGCTGTACTGTTTTTTGTTTTTTTTTTGTCCCCAACTCGCACACTGTACGCAACCAGTCTGCAGGTGCTGCGAGTGCCTTGTAGTCAATGGGCTCAGCTGGGGTGTGCAGTAAGCTCACAGTATGCAACCAAGTCTGCTTTAAGCCGAGTCTCCGGTTTTTCCCTTTGAGACTCCCAATCAGCAATAGGCAAAGAAATGTTTTGAACTGGAGGGGATTAAATGGCAGACAGATGTGGACAATAGAATTGATGAGTTATGCAACCAGCTTGATAACCAAGTGCATGATGCCCTTCACCAAAGGCTTTCTAAACAGCAGCATCTTAAACTGTGGTGAACTGGTAGGAGATTTGTTTGATATCAACCTTTCTGAAACAGAATGATGATAAAGAATGTTTATCTTTGTGTGCTTATCAGTCTGCTAACGTTTCTCTAGGAGTAAATGTGGACCATCAAGTGACAGTATGATATACACCACACCCTGAACATTGTAATAAAGGTGGAAAAATTACCAGTCCAAAAATTATACCTCCTAATACTCCTAAGGATTTGGGCATAAAACTTCAAGGTGATGGCATATCATAGATTCCAGCTGCCACTAAAACTGAGTTTATTCAGAAAACGCCATATACTATACCAAGGGACAGTAAGAATTTAAACTACCATATACTCTTAGGTGACAAGGTGCAACACCAGCAACGGACTGCAACAACATCTGTTCTGAACCTGAATGCACCCCTTATGGGGCAGCTCGTTTCTTAGGTCTCCAACAAAATAGATCTGTTTCAGATAGTTAGAGACCTTATTTACATCAGCCAGATTTTCACACAGAACACAGCATCTTCACTATTTCATCATCTAGTGCACCCAGCACCAACCACAGCAGAATATGCATTTTCCTGCAGCAAACATGATGAATTGATTAATTGCCTCATCACATGGTATTCCAAAGTCAATCCTGCCTTACATTGAGAGTGGTAAGGAAAGCGACTTTGTCTTTCTTCTGATGGCTCTTAACAGTCTTATTAATAACCATGCACACCTTACCAAACAGTATAAGTATCAAGTGTTACTTGGACAACTTGAACTATAAAGTAAATAAAAATAAGCCAAACCATGCATGCATGACGCATAACCATACACAGCAGCATTATGACCTTTAAAGGATTAGTATGGACAACTTTGTCAGCTTGTCCAGAATCAAATTTGAGCATTAATGAATACATCTCCTATTAAAATAGGAGACAATGAGGCATTTGATGAATTTTCTCTCTCCGTCTACTTGCTTGTTGGAATGTTGAAAATGCTTGAAGGAGACAATGGGTATGAACTAAGATGTTGGCCTCTGGGCAAACTACTTCCTATTTTTAGAGATGGATTTGTTGATTACTGCAGAACACATGGAGTATTGACCGGAAATGCAGACAGACCTTATACACTGCAGGACCTTGTTACAGACCAAGTCATGAGTGAAACAAATCTGAGTGAATTGTTCTTCTTTACCAAGATGAGGTTGCAAAGTCAGAGAAAAGAATATCACCCTGTTGCATCAAGAAGAAAAATTCACCACAGTGCATTATTACAGACAAAAGGTAAATCAAAGGCAATGCCATACTGTTCATACTGTGATAGTAAAGACCATTACCTTAATACAATTTATTTTTGTATAGCCCAAAATCACAGAAGGAGTGCCACAAAGGGCTTTAACAGGCTCCAAGCCTTGACTCTCTAAGAAGACAAGGAAATACTCCCAAAAAACCCCAGTAGGGAAAAAAATGGAAGAAACCTTGGGAAAGGCAGTTCAAAGAGAGACCCCTTTCCAGGTAGGCTGGGCATGCAGTGGGTGTCAAAAAGAAGAGGGTCAATACAATACTATACACAGAACAGAACAAAACCTCAATACAGTATAAAAATAAAACTTTTAGAAGTACGTAGCAGAATTTAACAATGGATGACATCACATAATGATTTAGATTTGTTTATAATCCTGGAGACCTCATCCGTCAAGCTGCCTCCCCCATTTGGCATTCCACAGCTGAAAATAGCTGTACAGAATTTAAGAAGTTAAATACTGACCAGGTTGTAAAATAAATTAAAGACAATGAACACTGTTGGAAATGTGCATGTTCACATAAGCCTGAAGCAGACAACCTAAAGAAGCCGCACAGCTGCTTACTGCAGGAGACATTTACTGACTTGAAGCATAATGTTTCAATGCCAGTTGCTAAGCCTGAAATGATATATTTTGATCAGCAACTCAGACTACATAATGTCATGGTGAAGACTGTAAAGGTGCTATTTCACAATGCTGGACGTTGCATTAAGGCTACACTACACAATAGTTCAGAGAGAACAATTATCTTGTCTTCAGCTGTATGGAATCTTAAGCTGGAGCAAAGACACTGACTCTTAGAACAGTGAGACGGGACATTTTACAGGTGAAGGGTGCATCAGCCACCTTTGATATCTCTCAAGTAGCAGAGCCATATAAAAATAAAAGATAATTCAGGCATGCACTCAGAGTATTCTTTCCTAATTTTCCAGCTTCAGAAGTGTTATCATCATCTACAGGGCCTTCCATTGCCACAAATTAATAAGGTCCATCCCATGCTTCCAATTGGTTCACACTTTCTGATTTTGCCAATCCACCCAAATGATACAGGGACTATGGGCACACCTTTAGCCATTCATACTAATTTAGACTGGACTTTACAATGTTCCACAAGCCTGCAGAAACTGTAGTTAAATGACCACTCATGAATGCGGACATTCATTAGTGCACCAATATCTCAGCTTATGAGAAATGTAGAGCGCCTATGGCAGATGGACACACTTCCCTACATTAATGAGTGACATGCTACTCAATCGAAGTTGGATATACAAGCTATAGAGCTGTTGCAAGCAAAAGCCATGAAAGTGAGTATCAAAGAAGTGCAACAGTATGCAACCTCATTATTGCATAAGGAAGATGAGACCGATTTTAAAGTCACAAAACAGGTAATAGTACCCAGTCTATGGTGCACTGAACATCATCTTTCTAGAAGTACAGAACTAGCTAAGGTTTATCACTAGCAAACCCAGTGGCTGATAAATTCTGGACATGCAAGAGTTTTAACTCAAGCAGAAGTTAAAGCCACTGAAAAGTCCTGGTATTTTCCTCACCATATTATGCACCATGGTAAAAAACATTTTAATTGTTCATTTAGTCATCAATGATTACTGATAAATAACCATTTAAGGCCAAGGACCACTCCTGGCCCATCTTTAGGAGTGCTTCTCATGTTTCAGGAGCTTCCAGTGGCTATCTGTGGGAACATTAAAGAAATGTTCCATCAAGTTTGTCTTTTGTCTGAGGATCGAGCCCTGCTTAAATTTACTGTATTTAGAGAAATATGAACAAAGACAACCCACCAGAGGTTTACGAATGGCAGGTATTACCATTCAGCACTACATGTAGTCCCTGTTACACAACATTTGTGTTGCAGAAGCTTGCACAGGACCATAAAGAAGGTAACGAAGATGTGTTTAACTCCATTATCAATGCATTCAACACAGGCAACTGCTTACAATGTTTGCCAATTCAAGCCTATGGCCTAGATTAAGGAAACTGTTTGCTAAGGGTGGGTGAATCTGAAATAAGACAGTGGGCTAGTAATTGTCCAGAAGTATTGAGGAGCTGCTTCCAGAGGCTTAATAAGAGAACTGTGAATTATGACTGTCTCAGGAGAAAGTAGACCCATAGGAATCCATACTTGGATTCTGTAGTACAGAATGTTTAGGCTACAAATATCATGCTATTGAGTGTACCTTGACAACTATCATATATATTTATAAAGTCCTTGCTAGTTAATATGATCCTCTCAAAGGTCCTTGTTCCATACACTGCAAGAGCAAACATACTCATTCAGGTCCCATGGAAAGCTAAACTGGAATGGGTTGCTATTAGTAAATCTTAAAATATGCACAATAAATTGATTAAGTGTGAGAGAGAACTAAAAGATTTGGGACAAACAATGTTGCCAAGACGCTGCACACCTTTCTGTGCTGGTGAATCAGAAGCTATGAAGAACTTTATACATTTTGTGATTCATCTGAATGCATTTATGTATTAGTGGTGCACCTTTGCACTGTGGATAATCTAGGCCATGTTCACGTTAGATTCATAATAACACGGTCACGTGTTGCCCCGAAATGCCAAGTTTCCATGCCAAGACTAGAACTTTGTGCAGCTCTTACTGGAGCTCAGCTTTCCCATCTGCTATTGTCTGAACTCACCAAGCATATTAGACAAGTGGGCCAATGGAGCTATTCCATAACAGTACTTAACTGGCTAATATCTGATTCATGCCAATATAAAGTATTTATAGGCACCAACTGAAATCCAACATCTGACTGAAACTCAGAGATGGCATTATGTGGATACATCTAATAATCTTGCAGTTGACATTACTCAAATAAAAACACCGAGAACTTAATCAGCTTAGTATGTGGAAGGATAGTTCTTCTCTCTTTTCACAAGCACCAGAAAGTTGGCTAAGTATATCACAACCTTTACACAAGCAGAGGACCTGAAAGACCTGAACAAGTCTATGTTCTATGGGAACAGATCAGTTCCAAGACCTAATGACATTTTTCCAGATCTAAGTAAATCCAATACTGGGGATGAGTTGGTAACAATTATCTACAATTATGTCCCTTCATAGGGTGGCTAATACTGAATCAGTCAGTTGAGCAGTAGCAGAACATAGAAGAGACAGAGCTACTTCTTCAGTAAGCTCAGATAGATAGCTCAGAGCAAATCCAGAAATTCCAAAAATGGCAGATCTACCTAATGCAAGCCTGCACTTTTACAAGCCTCCATTCTGGTCTACAAGCATTGTTATCATGATTGGTGAGCCTCAGTTTACAAAAGCCCAATAGCCAATTGCAAAAGTCCCTTAAACCTTTTAAGGAGGTGATAGTAAATTCCACACAGTCTGCGTTACACAGTAAATGTCTAGTGTCAACAGTGATACTGCTTCCTGACCTTACAGGTGATACCAAAAATTGTTTAGCATAATTTAAACATTTTTCTTGTTTTCAAATTTTTTATTTTGTAAATCATTGGTGGAAAGCCACCCTGTGATATCTGTTATTCTATATTAGCAGCATTTCATTAAAGGGCGATCTGCTTCAGCAAGGAACTTAGTCCTGTTTGCTGAAAGGATGTTATGGAGGAAAACTCTGGAATAGCGCTGTTTCTTCTGAATGTTTATCAGTGATCAGGGACCATAATGATCAGAATATTCCTGCTTCACAAATAACTGATGTCTGTTTTTATTGTAAAACTGAGAAAACCACACACACGCGCGTACACAACACAAACACTCAAACTCACAAATCATGGGTTGCACACACTATTAAGTGTATCTGTCACGGACGATCATTTTTTTCACCCAATAAAACTTTAGTTTGTCAATGTTAGAAAGCAGCGCGGTGATTTCTATTATTCCTTATTGGCAGCATTTAATTTAAAGATGATTCACGTCAACGAGGTGAAAGAGTCTCTTATTTTGACAGGACAATCTTTTTTTAGGCTTAAGCATTTTTGATTGACTTACAAAAGAAAATAGTTATTACTTACCCTCTTTGCTTCAAATTGGCTTTTTAAAAAACCTTTTTGATATAATTTATTTATGACAGTATAAAATAAAAAAAGTAGTACTCCAAATTATAATGTGTGTATCTAACAGGAAGAGGTGGTGGTAGGAGTAAGATTACTGAGTCGCAGTTAAAAGACCACTGGTTTGTGTCCTGGGGACTTCCTTTCTGTTATTTTATTTATTTATTTATTTTTACAAATTGCTTTGAGTAGTAAGAAAGGCGCTATAAAAACGTAAGGAATTAATAACAATAATAATAATAGTAGTAGTAATATTATTATTATTATACGTGTGAATGCATGATCAAATTCAGCCGCTGCGTATTGGGGTATGAATAGGGACACTATGTGCTCGACAATACCACGAGTTCATTGAAATAATTACACAGCAAGGTGCACACGCAATGCAAACATAATGTGTATATTATTGAAGTAAGGGTTCATATAAATTAATTATATACAACTTTTTAACAAGTTGAGAGATGTCAACTGGTTAAAATGCACAAAATTATACATGTATTGCTTTATAGTCCACACATAGTGTATGATATTATTAAAATAATGATATAAAAATCCTATAAAATGGTATAGAATCTGCGTCATAGACTTATGTTGTGTCAAATTTCTTCAAAGACGTTTTTAATTATTCTGCTTTAAAAAACCTTACGGCAAACATGTGAACCGTTGAAAATCGCTGATCTTAATCAATTTGTTTTAACGCATGCTCCGTGCAAAAGCTGTCATATCTGTTAGCAAACATGCACGCGCAGCGATGTCCTGCGTTCTAAGGCTGCAGGTAAATTAAACGCTATTGACGTTTTACTGGGGTGCTCTGTGATTGAGGGCGGACAGTAAACTTTGTTAAAATGATATCGAAAAATACCAGTCGTCAGTTGTGTTTTCAGTCGTTTTGACGTGTTTACTGTTCTGTTATCAAAAAATTCTTTAACGGGGCTCATCAACAAAGAAACGTGGATAGTAAGATTTAGTAAAATATCAGTAATAATAATACATTGCTCGACACCCAGTAACACTTTACAAAGACATTTAAAAGACAGCTCGTTAAAATAAATGTAGCAATCCATTGTCATGCTATAAGTGACAGCTTGCTCTTAAACATTTACACAGGTGGTTTTTCCTGGGAATAAAAAAGGGGAAAAAAATCCACGGGAAATGTTTTGTTATACCTGCAGCCTTAGAACGCAGACATCAGGGGCCTCATGTATAAACAGTGCGTACGCACAGAAATGTTGCGTAAGAACTTTTCCACGTTCAAATCGCGATGTATAAAACCTACACTTGGCGTAAATCCACGCACTTTTCCACAGTACCTCATACCTTGTCGTACGCAAGTTCTCTGCTCGGTTTTGCAGACTAGCGGCACCCAGCGTCAAAGCAGTGCTACTGTTCCTGTGTGGTTACACCTTATTTTCCTGACGCGGCTTTATAAATACACCGAAACTAACCGCATATTGTTTATTAGTGTAATGCATCTGATTGTAATTAACTTGTAACAATATAATGGTAGAGGGAACAGCCATAGTATTCCAAATACCATAACTGCTTTAGCGTTGTTACTCTCACTTCTTCTTCTTCTTCTTCTTCTTCTTTCAGCTCCTCTTGTTAGGAGTTGCCACAGCGGATCATCTTTTTCAATATTTCTCTCACTGCACCACTCAGAGTATTTATATCACTGTATCTGAGTGTGAATCACAGCAGCAGCTGATCGGAAAGGGAATTATCGGTATACAGCTTCAAGGACACGCTGTCTCAACCACTGCAAAATGTTTTAAAGCCTTTCCTGTACGGACCTTGTGGTTCAGAAACAGAAACGATATCATTTATAAGGTGAAATTCAGCAAAATATGTTTATTAAATTATACAGATAAAACTTTAACTTCATTTAAATAATCTATATTCTTCACTGGGAGTGTCGTTAAGGATAGAATAATTAAACATGTACTACGAAGACATTTCAATGTTCTTTAAACGTTTTGAAGAATCGGCGCTAAGCTTACAGATAGCTTAACGTCTATTACAGAGCTGATTGTATGGCGATCGGTTACTTGGGGAAAGAAAAGCACAGACTGCAGTGACGGCTACGCCAATATATATTGAATATAAAACAGATAGAGAAAATAGCAACACAGCTAAAAACACAGTGACAAATTTCGGCAAAAGTTAAATGCTTGTGTCATGAGCACGAGGCGGCTATGCAGCCATCCACTGTGCATAAGCTACCTTACTGACGGGCGGGCGAAGGAGCCACCGATTCTTCCTCTGCCCAGTGCCACCACAAGCCTAGAGCTGCCCGAGTACTGCTGCAATAAATTATTTCATCGAAGTGAAACACATGTTTAATAACGTGCTTTAACTCCTATCATCATGAAAATGATATCACGTATACATCTCAGTATTTTAGTTATTCAGAGAACTGTAATTTACGAATGTAATTGATTCTGTGTCCAGTTGGAGGAAGAGAGCCGGTTTAAAAAGCAAGTAGTGATTCACACACATAGAGCACATAGAAGATCAAATACAAAACAAAGCATTTAACGTGCTACTTTAATTACGATATGATTTGAGAAACTGGTTAATTAAACGATTTTAAGATGAAGTTTATGATGTTCTACTTTAATGACAAAATAAACTACGTGATTAAAGTGGAAATGTCGAGATTGAAGTTGACATTTCGTGCTTTTTCCTCACTGTGTGCCTTTTTTCTCTGTATCCTAATAAGCTTTCATATGACACTCAGACAGTGGACTTACAACTCGGCTTTTCACGGCGACTTTGATATGTGACTTCTTTTTTATTTCCGGCACTGTGCGATTTGTGAATGTGAGCTTTCAAGTTTCTCCAACACGCTATGTCACTCGATCAACTTCCTTTTGTTGATTATACCACGGTTTATTTGAACAAATAGTATGTTTTCCTTTGCCTCCACTTGGTATTCGCTGAAATTCTTATATTTTCCGTGCTTTTCCCATTGTCTTTTCACAGAAGGCTGCGCTTAAGGGCGATTTATATTGATTTGCATATTCAAATAGGTGTAATTCTGGAAGGATTTGGGGCGTTACATAATGCGCGTGCACGAGCGTTAGTTTTCACGCTGGTCGGGATTTATGTAGCGGAAGAACGTGGAAGTTGGAGTACGCACAGATTCCTGCATCTGGATTTTTCTGTGCGTAAGCACATTTCAGCTTTTGTGCTTACGCCATGTTATAGTGCGAGTTCTACACACGGCGTTATACATGAGGCCCCAGGACATCGTTGCGCGTGCATGTTTACTAACAGATATGACAGCATTTTGCACGGAGCATGCGTTAAAACAAATTGATTAAGATCAGCGATTTTCAACGGTTCACATGTTTGCCGTAAGATTTTTTAAAGCAAAATAATTAAAAACGTCTTTGAAGAAATTTGACACAACATAAGTCTACGACGCAGATTCTATACCATTTTATAGGATTTTTATATCATTATTTTAATAATATACATACACTATGTGTGGACTATAAAGCAATACATGTATAATTTTGTGCATTTTAACCAGTTGACATCTCTTAACTTGTTAAAAAGTTGTATATAATGAATTTATATGAACCTTTACTTCAATAATATACACATTATGTTTGTATTGCGTGTGCACCTTGCTGTGTAATTATTTTAATGAACTTGTGGTATTGTCCCTATTCTTACCCCACTACGCAGCGGCTGAATTTGATCATGCATTCACACGTATAATAATAATAATACTATTATTATTGTTATTAATTCCTTGCGCTTTATAGCGTCTTTCTTACTACTCAAAGCAATTTGTAAAAATAAATAAATAAATAAAATAACAGAAAGGAAGCCCCAGGACACAAACCAGTGATCTTTTAACTGCGAATCAGCAATCGTACTCTTACAACCACCTCTTCCTGTTAGATATGCGCATTATAATTTTGAGTACTACTTTTTTTATTTTATACTGTCATAAATAAATTATATCAAAAAGGTTTTTTAAAAAGCCAATTTGAAGCAAAGAGGGTAAGTAATAACTATTTTCTTTTGTAAGTCAATCAAAAATGCTTAAGCCTAAAAAAAGATTGCCCTGTCAAAATAAGAGACTCTTTCACCTTGTTGACGTGAATCATCTTTAAATTAAATGCTGCCAATAAGGAATAATAGAAATCACCGCGCTGCTTTCTAACTTTGACGAACTAAAGTTTTATTGGGTGAATAAAATGATCTTCCGTGACAGATACACCTAACCAGTAGTGTGTGTGACCCACGATTTGTGAGTTTGAGTGTTTGTGTTGTGTACGCGCGTGTGTGGTTTTCTCAGTTTTACAATAAAAACTGACATCAGTTATTTGTAAAGCAGGAATATTCTGATCATTCTGGTCCCTGATCACTGATAAACATTCAGAAGAAACAGCACTATTCCAGAGTTTTCCTCCATAACATCCTTTCAGCAAACAGGACTAAGTTCCTTGCTGAAGTAGATCGCCCTTTAATGAAATGCTTCCAATAAGGAATAACAGATATCACCGGGCGGCTTTTCACCAATGATAAACCAGCGTCTCATGAGGTGAAAAAACGGGACGTACTGTGGTTGCGATTAATGCTGGTAACTCTGGTTTTGAGAGAAAATCTGTCATGGGTGGGACAAGAGGGAGCGAGTGAGGCGGGTACAATGAGCGGGGCGGGACGGAGCGAGGCGAAGAGGCGGGTATCTGTGCGAGTGTTTTAAATAATGAAAGGAAAAAAAGTGCTTTGAAATCGAGAACCCCCAACCAAGAGGGCTTACGAAACAAAACGCGACAGACAGGCATATGCCTCTTGTATAAAATGTGTTGAAGCAATGATGAAGGAAAAGGGAGATGGTAAACATGGGTGGCCGCGTCGTCCCTGCCCATAAATCCCAACCAATGTATATATCTTAACGGATCTATCTGAACCAATATATATATCAGAACAGATGTATCTGAACCGATGTATATATTTAAACCAATCAATTTTAACCAATATATATATCTCAACCAATGTATATATCTGAACGGATGTATCTCAACCAATGTATATATATTAGAACGGATCTATGCAAACCAATTTATATATATCTCAACCAATGTATCTAAACCAATGTATATATCTTGACATAGTTGCACCTGAAAAGACAGTGAAAAAATCTTCTAGCATTGGTATACCATGGAAGACCCAAAGAGTGTCTGATTTAAAGAGAACATGCCGTAGAGCTGAGCGTCAATGGAGGAAGAGTAAACTTACTATCCACCACGAAATATTAAAAGTCAAAATAACAGAATACAATAACACTGTCCGTCTTGAGAGACGCTGCTATTTCTCTAATATTATAAATAACAATGCTAGTAATCCTAGAGTCTTATTTTCTACAATTGATCGCCTACTAAACCCAGGTAGCTCAAAGGAATGCCTCCTAAGTGCTTCCAGTGAAACCTGTGAGGCTGTCGCTGTATTCTTCAATCAAAAAATTAATGATATTAGAAATAACATAGTATATCTCCCCAACACTAAGGATCCCCCTAAACCCCAACATCCTGTTATAAACAAATTAAACTCTTTCACTAGGATAGATTTACCTGATTTACAAAAATAATATCTCAATTAAAACCCTCCACCTGCGTCCTTGACCCGATACCAACAAGGTTTTTCAAAGAAGTATCAGGCGTGCTAATTGATAATGTTCTTGACATAGTAAATTCGTCACTAGATACTGGGGTCTTCCCAGACTGTCTTAAGACTGCTGTAGTTAAACCCCTACTTAAGAAACATAATCTTGACCCCTCGGCTCTTGAAAATTTTAGACCCATCTCTAACTTGCCCTTCTTAAGTAAAGTTCTAGAGAAGGCAGTCATTATGCAGTTAAATGACCACCTAAATAAACATGCTATTCTTGATAAATTTCAGTCAGGTTTTAGAACAAATCACAGCACAGAAACTGCACTCGTTAAAGTAGTAAATGACTTGCGGGTAAATGCAGACAGAGGCCATTTATCTGTTCTCATCCTCTTAGATCTGAGTGCTGCATTTGACACCATTGATCACAACATTCTTAGAAATCGCCTTAGTCAATGGGTGGGCCTCTCTGGCAGTGTCTTAAATTGGTTTGAATCCTACCTGACAGGGAGAAAATATTTTGTTAGTTGTGGGAATTACAACTCGAAGACACATGATATCCAATATGGTGTTCCACAAGGCTCTATCCTGGGTCCGCTGTTATTCTCAATCTACATGCTTCCGTTAGGTCAGATTATCTCAGGGCACAACGTGAGCTACCACAGCTATGCTGATGACACACAGCTGTACTTATCAATAGCACCTGATGACCCGATTCTATTGATTCACTAACACAATGTCTGACTAGTATCTCAGAATGGATGAATAGTAATTTTCTCAAGTTAAATAAAGAGAAACTGAAATTTTAGTGATCAGCAATAATGGATACAATGAGGCTATTAGAAATAAACTGGATACATTAGGATTAAAAGTCAAGACGGAGGTAAAAAGCTTAGGGGTGATTGTTGACTGTAATCTGAATTTTAAATCACATATTAATCAGATCATTAGGACAGCATTTTTCACTTAAGAAACATAAGTAAAGTTAGACCTCTTTATCACTGAAAGATGCTGAGAAATTAGTTCACGCGTTTGTTTTCAGTCGACTAGATTACTGTAACGCACTCCTCTCAGGACTACCCAAAAAGATATAAATCGTTTGCAACTAGTGCAGAATGCAGCTGCTAGAATCCTAACTAGGAAAAGAAAATCAGAACACATTACTCCAGTTTTGATGTCACTACACTGGTTACCTGTGTCATTCAGGAATTGACTTTAAAATTCTGCTTATGGTTTATAAAGCCTTAAATAATCTCGCCCCATCTTATATATCGGAATGTCTGACACCTTATATTCCAAATCGTAACCTCAGATCCTCAAATGAGTGTCTCCTTAGAATTCCAAGAACAAAACTTAAAAGAAGTGGTGAGGCCTTCTGCTGTTATGCACCTAAAATCTGGAATAGCCTGCCAATAGGAATTCGCCAGGCTGATACAGTAGAGCACTTTAAAACACTGCTGAAAACACATTACTTTAACATGGCCTTTTTATAACTTCATTTTAATCGTAATTTAACTTAATCCTGATACTCTGTATGTTCAATTCATCATAACAACTATTCATGGTGGCTCTAAAATCGGTACTGACCCCTACTCTCTTTTCTGTTTCTTTTTCCGGTTTCTTTGTGGTGGTGGCCTGCGCCACCTCCACCTACTCAAAGCTTCATGATGCTCCAACAATGATGGACGGATTAAAAGGAAGAAGTCTACGTGACCATCATCATCATCAAGCCCTTCCGTGAGAATCCTAAATCCAAAGAGGACTGTTTCATTTATGTTAGGTAGAATGCCCAGAGGGGACTGGGCGGTATCATGGTCTGGAATCCCTACAGATTTTATTTTTCTCCAGCCGTCTGGAGTTTTTGTTTTTCTGTCCCCTGGCCATTGAACCTTACTCTTATTCTATGTTAATGTTGATTTATTTTTTATAATTATGTCTTTCATTTTTCTATTCTTTAATATGTAAAGCACTTTGAGCTACTGTTTGTATGAAAATGTGCTATATAAATAAATGTTGTTGTTGTTGTTGTTATCTGACGGATGTATTCAAACCGATGTATATATCTCAACCAATATATCCCAACCAATGTATATATTTGAACCGAAATATATATCTGAATGAATGTATTAAAACCAATGCATATATTCAAACCAATGTATGTGAACCGATATATATATCTGAACCAGTGTATATATTTATGAACCAATCTTTTATTCCTGAACGGCACTTCATAATATATATATATATATATATATATATATATATTTATTATACAGTATATAGATATAGATATATATATATATATATAGATAGATAGATAGATAGATATATATATAGAGAGATATACAGTATATAAAATATATATATATATATAGATAGATATATATATATATATAGATACAAACCGGATTCCAAAAAAGTTGGGACACTAAACAAATTGTGAATAAAAACTGAATGCAATGATGTGGAGATGGCAAATGTCAATATTTTATTTGTAATAGAACGTAGATGACAGATCAAACGTTTAATCCGAGTAGATGTATCATTTTAAAGGAAAAATATGTTGATTCAAAATTTCACGGTGTCAACAAATCCCAAAAAAGTTGGGACAAGTAGCAATAAGAGGCTGGAAAAAGTAAATTTGAGCATAACGAAGAGCTGGAAGACCAATAAACACTAATTAGGTCAATTGGCAACATCATTGGATATAAAAAGAGCTGGATGCCCGTGATCTCCGGGCCCTTAAACGACACTGCACCACAAACAGGAATGCTACTGTAAAGGAAATCACAGAATGGGCTCAGGAATACTTCCAGAAACCATTGTCAGTGAACACAATCCACCCTGCCATCCGCCGTTGCCAGCTGAAACTCTACAGTGCAAAGAAGAAGCCATTTCTAAGCAAGATCCACAAGCTCAGGCGTTGTCACTGGGCCAGGGATCATTTAAAATGGAGTGTGGTCAGACGAGTCACGATTCGAAGTTCTTTTTGGAAATCTGGGACACCATGTCATCCGGACCAAAGAGGACAAGGACAACCCACGTTGTTATCAATGCTCAGTTCAGAAGCCTGCATCTCTGATGGTATGGGGTTGCATGAGTGCATGTGGCATGGGCAGCTTGCATGTCTGGAAAGGCAGCATCAATGCAGAAAAATATATTCAGGTTCTAGAAAAACATATGCTCCCATCCAGACGTCATCTCTTTAAGGAAAGACCCTGCATTTTTCAAAAAGATAATGCCAGACCACATTCTGCATCAATCACAACATCATGGCTGCGTAGGAGAAGGATCCGGGTACTGAAATGGCCAATCTGCAGTCCAGATCTTTCACCTATAGAGAACATTTGGCGCATCATAAAGAGGAAGGTGCGACAAAGAAGGACCAAGACGATTGAACAGTTAGAGGCCTGTATTAGACAAGAATGGGAGAGCATTCCTATTTCTAAACTTGAGAAACTGAGTGTTGAGTGTTGTAAGAAGAAGGGGAGATGCCACACAGTGGTGAAAATGGCCTTGTCCCAACTTTTTTGGGATTTGTTGACACCATGAAATTCTGAATCAACATATTTTTCCCTTAAAATGATACATTTTCTCAGTTTAAACTTTTGTTCCGTGATTTATGTTCTATTCTGAATAAAATATTAGAAGTTGGCACCTCCACATCATTGCATTCAGTTTTTATTCACGATTTGTACAGTGTTCCAACTTTTTTGGAATCCGGTTTGTATATATATATCTATATCTATATATATATATATATACTAGCTACGCCGCATAATCAGGCCGCTTTTTAAATTATTTTTTTTCGCTTTGGAAGGAGAAAGTGCGACGGCGCTCCTCAGGTTTTCAGTCACGGACAATTGTATGTTGGTTCGTAGCGTGCATTGTTGCAATGTTACTTTTCTTGGTGGTTTATTAAATTATGGATTTTTCAAATGTTTATTTTTTCGTTCAGTACGCACTGCCCGCTTATGTGCCCGCCCCCAACTACCTACCTGAGTCGCTTTCGTCTGTGTACAGTCCACACACACCTGTGAGTCACGTTGACTGTTAATTTTCCAAACACCGCCTCAGTCGGTTTCCACGTTGATTTTTCATTGTTCTTTGCGGTTCCGGCTGCTTTTTTTTTTATATATAATCCACCAAGTCACCCGACCATGGGGGGCTTTACAAAGGACAGGGATGTAATCAGTGCGTATGACCCGCACATACTGGGAATTTCTCGTTCGTGGGGAACAATTGGAAGCCACGGTCTCCATCACGAATGGGGTTCAACGGCTTACCCACGCCGGGTAGACGCATGTTGATCCATTCAGTGTAGCGCGCGTGCAGTACCGAACATATAAGTGCATCACAGACCTGTTAATGCTCAATCTCACGTGGCTGAAAGCCACTTGTCCCTCTAAGAATTTGGATGCCGACCGCTGTTGGCTCGTGTAACTATTTAGCAGGCAGGAGTCTCGTTCGTTTTTGGAAGTAACCAGCCAAATCGCTCCACCAACTAAGAACTGCCATGCACCACCACCCACAGAATCGAGAAAGAGCTATCAATCTGTCAATCCTGTCCATGTCCGGGCCGGGTGAGGTTTCCTGTGTTGAGTCAAATGAAGCGAAAGGCTCCACACCTGGTGGTGCCCTTCGGTCAATTCCTTTAAGTTTCAGCTTTGTTACCATACTCCCCCCTGAACCCAAAGACTTTGGTTAACCGTTTGGCTGCCCGGCAGGTCATGGGAATGACACCGGCGGATCGCCTGTTGCAGGGCCTGCATTGGTGAAGCAGGTGAGACGGTAATGAAACAGAGGCACAGGGCTTATTGGTTTTTAAAGACTGCTTCCTTCATTGGGTTTTAACCAATGCACGGAACGAACCAACACAGAATCGTCTGTGCGGCGCTCAGGGTGGAATGGGAGGAGAGGAGAAGGACATCCACTCTGCTCCCTCCGTCAAGCTAGTCTGCTGATTTCTCGTTCAGTATACACTGCCTGCTCATGTGCCCACCTGCAACATTTCACTCGAGTCTTTGTACAGTCCAGATGCACCTGTGACTCACGCAGACTTTTCATTGCTCTGTGCGGTTTTGGCTGCCTTTCTATACAGTATATAATCCACCAAGACACCCGACCACGGTGGGAGGGGGGTGTGTACAAAGTGCAGGAGCATCTAAGAGACGCATGTTTGTCGCGGATGCGAATTGCTGTATGTAGTGTGTAAAACAGTTTGCTATGGTCACGCGGTCGTGCGTCATAACCAAAAACTCGCTTTTTAAAGACTGCTTACTTCATTGTGTTCTAACCTCAGCTGTAAAGGAATGTTTTAAGGATCCCATGGGATACCCCTCGCAAACCGTTTAACATGCTGCATATGGCGATTCACCTCCGCGAGAAACATGCCTCTATGAACAGTTAGCGTGGGTCGGAGCTGCATGTTGCCTCTACGACAGACGGATATAAATGACGCCATTTTTTCTGTGTCATCGCGTCTGAGTTGGTGGGCGTGGCTCTGCGAATTGTCGTCGTATCCAATGGTCTTGGAGTTGGTGGACGTGGCTCCTTCCTGCGTGCGCCATAGGTGTCTCACTTGTCGGCGGCTTAGTGAATCCACGCCCCTTCCGGCGTGCTTTCCATGGTCGTCTTGCCTTAGTGAATTATATATATAGATAGATACTGTATATATATATATATATATATACAGTGGGATGCAAAAGTTTGGGCAACCTTGTTAATAGTCATTATTTTCCTGTATAAATCGGTTGTTACGATAAAAAATGTCAGTTAAATATATCATATAGGAGACACACACAGTGATATATGTTAAGTGAAATGAAGTTTATTGGATTTACAGAAAGTGTGCAATAATTATTCAAACAAAATCAGGCAGGTGCATAAATTTGGGCACCAAAAAAATGAAATGAAATCAATATGTAGTAGATCCGCCTTTTGCAGAAATTACAGCCTCTAAACGCTTCCTGTAGGTTCCAATGAGAGTCTGGATTGTGGTTGAAGGTATTTTGGACCATTCCTCTTTACAAAACATCTCTACTTCATTCAGGTTTGATGGCTTCTGAGCATGGACAGCTCTCTTTAACTCACACCACAGATTTTCAATTATATTCAGGTCTGGGGACTGAGATGGCCATTCCAGAACGTTGTACTTTTCCTCTGCATGAATGCCTTAGTGGATTTTGAGCAGTGTTTCGGGTCGTTGTCTTGTTGAAAGTTTCAGCCCCGGCGCAGCTTAAGCTTTGTCACTGATTCCTGGACATTGGTCTCCAGAATCTGCTGATACTGAGTGGAATCCATGCATCCCTCAACTTTGACAAGATTCCCAGTCCCTGCACTGGCAACACAGCCCCACAGCATGATAGAACCACCACCATATTTTACTGTAGGTAGCAGGTGTTTTTCTTGGAATGCTGTACCGGCAGCGCTCCTCCCCCCCACCGACAGTCCACGACTTGCCTGTTTGGCTCCTCCGCCGCAGGTTCCATGCCCGTTCTCTCGATGTCTGTTGGACCGCTCTCACAGGCGGCTTGCCAAGCTGCCCAGGGGATTCCCTCTGCCTCCGCAGAGGATGGCCTTTCTCCGGACACTCGCTCCCAGCGAGACGCCCCTTCCTATCGGAGGAACCGGCATTCACCCCTCGGTTCCTCCTCCTACTCTTGGATGTCTTGACAGTCTGGGTCTGAGCATGGCAACAGCTCAAATCCAGCCCCATCTGCGTCCCTGCAGAGCGACGGGAGACTGCCGCGGGCTTGGAGTGCAGGGCGCTAGGACCCAGGGCCCTCATCAGCCCCTGTCCTGCCAGCGCCTGCATAC
The DNA here is from genome assembly GCF_016835505.1 of Polypterus senegalus. Classification (NCBI taxonomy): domain Eukaryota; kingdom Metazoa; phylum Chordata; class Cladistia; order Polypteriformes; family Polypteridae; genus Polypterus; species Polypterus senegalus. Next base: position 182,509,609 of record NC_053154.1, read on the forward strand.
TCACTCTCCTCGCTCCGTCGGCCGTCTGCACCGCTGCGTCCGCTGTTGGGGAATTGCCTACTCTTCCTTTACACAGTCACGGCCGTGTTCGGCAAAACCCCGCTCATGCTTTACGGGAACGTCGTCACTTACCTTCCCCGCGGTACTCTGCCGGCCAAAGGCTCCAGCGTCGCGCCAATCCTTCGCTTCACACGGTGTTTCTCCTGACGCGACCGCCTTCCACCTCAGCTCCTCCAAACGGACGACAAGAGCACCCAGCAACTGTAATAAAGGCGACTTGGCGGGCCGAAGGGTTCCCTCCGGCTCGCACCAAGCCGCTGGCGAAAACAGAGAGACAGACGCCGGTGGGCTTACCTGTCGATCAGCGCCACTCGTCGCCTGCCTCCTGTGGGCCACTCCCTCTGGCCCAATCGGGTCTCTCCTCGGCACGAGACTGGCATTCCTTGGTCCCGCCTCTGTCCCGTCATTGGCGGGCACACAAGACACACTGGCCAATCCCGTGCCTGTCAGCCATCTTGTCTCCCCCTCTCTGGGTGCAGTGGCATGCGTCCTCGCAGCTGCTGCGATTCCTTGAGCTGCAGCGGCTCCGATCTCGCAGCCTCCTCCACAGCTGCCCTCGCATTGCCGACAGCCTGTGGACCGGTGTGCTCCTGCCACGGATGCGGACCCGGATCGTCCCTTCCTGTGGAAAAGAAGGTAAAGCCGACCCCGCAGGGCCGATTACCGTAGGGCAGGGCACTCACCTCCCGGACCCCGTCATGTCAAGGCCCCTGCCTCGATGTGGCTGTCTGCGTCACAACGCCGGCCGGGCCGTCCTTCTCAACAGCGCTAGTCCCGGAGCCCGCTGCATTCAGACAACGCCCGGATTCCTTCCTCCGCACCCGGGGATGGCCATTCAGCGGTCCGACGGCGGCCTTCGGGGTAAACCGCTCCCGCGGAGTTGTGCACAGGCCGCTCCCACGGCAAGTGTGTGGGGTCCGCTGCTGCGCCGGGCCGTCCACAAAATATTTAGAATTTGGGGGTCCCCGTCTTGCACCAGACGGATCGCCCCACGTTGGGCGCCATTGTGGACTTGAACCCAGACACAGGCAGACGGACATCGTTGTTTCTCACCACACACTCTTTATTTACAATATATTTACAATTTAACGTGCATTCCCCAGTGCCTCTTGCACCGATTCCCCCAATGTCCAGGCCTCACAGTCCTTATGCCTTCCTGGAAGCCTCCCGTCCTCTCTCCAGCTCTGTCCTCTTCCACTCGACTTCTGCGTCTGACTGGGGGGAGGCGGCCCCTTAAATGGGAACCCGGATGGGCTCCAGCTGCTTCCCAACATTCGTTCATAGCCACACCCCAGTGTGGCAGAAGTGCCGGCTGCGCACCCGGAAGCCGTCCGGTTGTCCCCAGTCATCTTCCCCCCAGCACTTTCTGGTGTGGCGGAAGTGCTGGGCTCCCGGGATACTCAGGCACTGGGGGGCCGCCTGGCAGTGGCCACGGGTCCCTACAGGGCTGGGCTTCCAAGCCCTTCACCCAAGGTCCCCAACATAACCAGGACGGACACCCCCTCGCGGTCTAGAGGAGGCACAAGCACTCCTCCGGAGCCCGGCCGGGGACCACAATATATACAGGTATATATAGATATATAGATATATATATAAAGATTATATATATATATATATATATATATATATATATATATATATATATTTTTTATATATATATATATAGATATATATATATCTATACTAATTAAAGGCAAAGCCCTCACTGACTGACTGACTGACTCACTGACTCATCACTAATTCTCCAAGTTCCCGTGTAGGTAGAAGGCTGAAATTTGGCAGGCTCATTCCTTACAGCTTCCTTACAAAAGCTGGGCAGGTGTCATTGCTTAATACTACGCGTAATGGTCATAACTGGAAGCTATTTTTCTCCATTTACTGTAATGGAGATGAGCTCGAAAGACATGGGGGCGGAGTTTTGTGTGATCATCACGCCTCCCACGTAATCACGTGAACTGACTGTCAACGCAGTGCGTAGAAAACCAGGAAGAGCTCCAAAAAGCGCTGAAGAAAACATGCATTATATAATTGAGAAGGCAGCAAAACAATAAGAAGCGAGCGAATGACATATCCTCTTAACGCGAACACGTGCCGGTCCCGGGGCATAATAGCGTTTTAAAAACGTTACAGTAATGTGTGCATGCCCATCTGCCATGCATCTCGACACCCTACCCATCAAATGAAACTTCAAAGTCTTGTCTTTCCGATGATATAAACCATTTTGACACACAACAACCACAGCACTGACACTAAAGCCTTTTTTACAGAGAAGTACATACTTTTAAGAGTTGACTGTCCCTACCTTTGAAGACCCCCTGCAAGTCAAACATCAATATTTCCGAGCAGTATTGATCCCACTGTGTCCGTAAGGCTCCAGCGAATATAATCCAGTAAAACGATTTAGGTCCAAAACACACAATATATTCTTAAAGGGACAAAAACTCCAGAAAACGTTTCATAACTTGAGACCACCTACGTAATTTTTTTTCACTTATATTGCTCATATCAGACGTAATTTGTTTCTGTCGGCGATAACCATGCTACCGCATGAAACACGGAAGTGTTAGCTTCCGAAAGACACCTTGTGGTGTTATGGGTCCACAGCTTGTGGAGAAAAGGCCATTGATTTTAAATAAATAATCATCGCACCCGAGGCAGCTTCGTGAGGGGGGCGTTGTTATGTGAGCAGCGGGGCGTCGTCGATGTGGGCGTTTCTCACCGTGTGCACAGGTGAGGAACTGCCCACATTCGTGATTGCTCCCGTGGCTAATGCTGCAGCTGTGATGGCCCCTCACGTTTTAAAAGAAGCGAGTCGGTTTTAGGGGAAAAGAAATGTTAGGAATAGAGAAAGAAACGATCGGAGAAAGGAAAGGAGAGGACGGAGGTTACCGGGAGCAGGAGAGAAAGCAGGCGGTGCGTGAGTGTGGTGGCGCGATCGAGCGCTTCGTGGACAGCTGCGTGGAAGCTGGGTGTTAGGCCGACACCCAGGTGTTTGTGTTGATGTCGCTCCCGCTGAGCGATCAGGTAGCGGGAGTGACCAGGGAAGGCGACTGGCCGCATGAAGGCCATGGAAAGGCAGCGGAAGTCGGGAGACTTGGTGGTGGGAATCCCCAACGTGAGCGACCTGGCCGTTGTGGGAAACCAAGTTCTCCGGGACTGGGATGAGTGCCAGACCGAAGCCAGGGATCGGGAGGTCTCCAGTCTCGAGCGTGTGATGTAGGAGGGCAGCTGCAGAGAGCGTCTTGCCTGCTGCTAAGCCCGTACGGGATAAGCAGGTGAGACGCATACAGAAAAGAAGCACCAAGCTTATTTGTTGTTGTTTTTAAAGACAGCTTCCTGATCATTTTAACCTCTCGATTTTAAGGATTGTTTTTTCTATTTATTGGTTTTACTCCACGTTCTTTTTATGGATTATTTATTTAATGAATTTGAAGAACTGCACTATTTATGAACACTGTTTTTGTTGACTGTTTTAATAAAAGCACTTTTGTACTTTCAACCATCCCCTTGCTCAGATGCTCAATTTGCCTCCATTGACTGGCTCACTCGGTTTCATTATCGACGGTGTTGGGTTCAAGGGTTCCCAAACAGCCATGGGAGCGTGGAGCCAGAACCCACATTGTCACATTTGGTGGCAGCGGTGGGATGAGCTAGCAGTGGAGGCCAGAAGAGGAGACAGAGCAGCAAGTGGGATTGGTAACTGACTTTGAAAGAACCCACGTACCCAAGCCGGAGGAGGACATTTTTAAGGGACTGAGCTTTTTAAGTACATTTATTTATTGCTGTCGTTTTTAATTGTCTTTTAAAGTTCTTATTCTTTTAATGTCCTGTTTTATGAAGGGGGCTTGGGTTGGTTTGTTTTAGTGGGATTGTTTTAGTGCTTTTATTGTTTTAGTGCAGTGTAGAGTGGCCGAGCTGTGGACCTGAGCTCCAGTTGCATTGGGTTGGCAGTGGAGTGGAGCCTTCCCATGCAACTGGAGTTTTATGGGGGGTGGTCTGTGGTGTTATGGGTCCACAGCTCGTGGAGAAAAGGCAATTGATTTTAAATAAATAATCATCGCACCGAGGCGCCGTGAGGGGCGTTGTTGTAGCGAGCCGCGGGGCAGTCGTCGATGTGGGCGTTTCTCACCGTGTGCACAGGTGAGGAACTGCCCACATTCGTGATTGCTCCCGTGGCTAATGCTGCAGCTGTGATGGCCCCTCACGTTTTTAAAAGAAGCGCGAGTCGGTTTTAGGGGGAAAAGAAATGTTCGGGAATAGAGAAAGAAACGATCGGAGAAAGGAAAGGAGAGGACGGAGGTTACCGGGAGCAGGAGAGAAAGCAGGCGGTGCGTGAGTGTGGTGGCGCGCGATCGAGCCGCTCGTGGACAGCTGCGTGGAAGCTGGGTGTTAGGCCGACACCCAGGTGTTTGTGTTGATGTCGCTCCCGCTGAGCGATCAGGTAGCGGGAGTGACCAGGGAAGGCGACTGGCGCATGAAGGCCATGGAAGGCAGCGAAGTCGGGAGACTTGGTGGTGGGAATCCCCAACGTGAGCGACCTGGCCGTTGTGGGAAACCAAGTTCTCCGGGACTGGGATGAGTGCCAGACCGAAGCCAGGGATCGGGAGGTCTCCAGTCTCGAGCGTGTGATGTAGGAGGGCAGCTGCAGAGAGCGTCTTGCCTGCTGCTAAGCCCGTACGGGATAAGCAGGTGAGACGCATACAGAAAAGAAGCACCAAGCTTATTTGTTGTTGTTTTTAAAGACAGCTTCCTGATCATTTTAACCTCTCGATTTTAAGGATTGTTTTTTCTATTTATTGGTTTTACTCCACGTTCTTTTTATGGATTATTTATTTAATGAATTTGAAGAACTGCACTATTTATGAACACTGTTTTTGTTGACTGTTTTAATAAAAGCACTTTTGTACTTTCAACCATCCCCTTGCTCAGATGCTCAATTTGCCTCCATTGACTGGCTCACTCGGTTTCATTATCGACGGTGTTGGGTTCAAGGGTTCCCAAACAGCCATGGGAGCGTGGAGCCAGAACCCACATCGTCACACACCTAAGTTGGCCAATTATGACGGGTCTGGGGTTGACTGGCACCTCGTATAGCCAACCAGTGTCACAGAAAGCTTGGAGGATGACGTATAGCTCCAAACCCTGGTAGAATCTACCAGTTTGATTGTACACTGTGACTGACACTCAAAACTTACAGCCAATGAGCAGCCGAGCATTTTGATATGTTACTTGCCATACTAATTTGTAAACAAAACGATTGGAGCTGCGTGAAGGTGACATTTGTGCCAGTCTGCAGAGCTGGTGCGTGGTTGTTTATTGTGATTTCGCCAAGTTTTTTCGCATTTTAAATATGAATAAAAGTAGAAGTTTAAACGTAAATAAACGCTCGATTAAATAATAGATGCATGTACGCGTTGCGAAAGTATTCAACCGGCCCAGGAGACGTCTAATGGCAGAGAGCGACGTGCCACGCCCTTGTGCTTTCTACTTGCTAGTGATTGCTGCCATCAAGTGGCACATGGAAAAACGCTGAGCTGTGTTGTAACAGTTTGTAAAAGAAATATATATAGTTTGTGTGCATTTTATAAAAAAAAAAAAAAAATATATAAATATATTTTTGGCCCATAACTTGTATTGACTATTTTTACATAGAAATGTGTATTTTTTATTGTTTTTATTATGGAACATGAATTTCCAGAACTAATAGAGTGACACTGTGTGTAGATATAGATTCCTTTAGGTGTAAGCTTTCAGTAGAGCCCTCATTGATATATGTGGGTTGAAGCATTCAAAAGTTATTACACTTTTTCCATATGTTCCAAAATGTGGATAATGGTCCTCTAAAAGCCCCTGGGCATGCCCACATAAAACTGGTGTAAAAAATGTCATTTTTACAGGTATTCTTTTCAAATTTGAAATTTGAGTAGTCAACAAGTTATTCTGTTGGTACATAGTGTGTTTCTGTCCCCACCTACCTACTGCAGCTTTATTTTCCTTTATTTTCATAAAAAAACATAGGCGAGAACAAAAAAATTCATTTTTTTTGTGAGTACTAATGTGCATAACTTTTGATCAGTCACACCTACAGTGATTCTGACTACTAAGGGTGAAACTAGAGAATTTTACCTTTACAAAGAGACCAAACATGTGTTTATACTCCAGATAGTTCAATAACAGCAATGATTCTAATTTGGAGAGGTCGAATTACAAGCGATTTAGCAAAAATGACCCCGCTTGATAAGGGATATACAACCATATTCATGAGTGCAGCTACTTCGGAAACTAAGCACGGTGTAAACCTAAAGTTTAAATGAAGATCATAGACAGGCTGCCACTGGCGTTTGTCATGCCCACGGCTAATGCGGGATACAAGTTTAATGAGAAGACGCTGGATATAAACGAGAGCTTTGATCACTTTGTAACTAAGTTCACATTGATGGTGAAGGGCTGTGCTTATGCAAATTCCGAGACACTGACTTTGTGGGGAAGATTGACAGTTAAGGCGGGTGGGGGAGTCATGTCTTCATCTCCCGTCCCATTCACCTCATTTCGCTCTGAGCTGAGCTCCGCAGCTAACGCAGTCTTGCGGAACCAACTTTGTCAGGCTGCCACCAAATACTCACAGAAAAATCCATAAGTTAATACACACGCTGTCTCTAGAGTTTCTCCACACTCTGAATCCTCCAGGCACTACTTACAAAAGGTTACATTGACAATCGTGTTACATTATTTTTAAAATGTTTCCTTTTCTTAGCACAAGCACAGCTGAGAAGCTTCGATGCATGTGCTCCATAACGCGTTAAAAAATAACGCATTTAATCACACTTTGCATTCCAAGCAAAGGGGAACTTCTGTCAATCCATGATTTCCTGGTACACCGATTACATTGATGCGCACATCAGATCTACAAAAATATTAGGGTCGGAAGAAAGCGCGTTGCTAGGACTGATTTGAGGAAAATTTCATTTCAAAAGACTACCCTACGGAAGCCTTGATAAAAGCGTGGTTTTGTGCAAACTGTGCAAAAAGGAGTTTCCATACCACCCAAGCACTTCAACCTTACGGTACCATCTAAATGCAAAACATGTTACACCCAACACAGAAACTTTGTATGCTGTTAGCACTAGCAGTAGCGGTTCGTGTACCAACAAAAGGTGTCGGCAGCCCAAACCTGATGAAATGACTGGCTTCAGGACCAAAATTAGTAAGTCAACATCGGTCAAACACTTACATGCATATTCATGAGTGCAGCTACTTCTAAAACAAAGCACGGTGTAAACCTAAAGTTTAAACTAAGATCATAGACAGGCTGCCGCTGGTGTTTGTCATGCCCACGACTAATGCGGGATACAAGTTTAATGAGAGGACGCAGGATATAAACGAGAGCTTTGATCACTTTGTAAGAGCAGAAGTCATGCTTTTTAACAAGCAGCATATTGCACTGATACGAAATAGCCTGCCCATTTAATTATTTAGGAATGGATAGATAAATTAAGATTTTGTACAAATAATGTTGTTAATTTTTCTTCCTCGATGGATTCTGACACCCCCAGCAGCAGCTGCTCACACCCCAAAGGATATATATATATATATATATATATATATATATATATATATATATATATATATATATATATATATATATATATATATATATATATATATCATATATATATAAATATATATATATATATATGTATATATATATATATATATATTGTGGAACCTTAACCCGGACACAGACAGACAGACATCGTTTGTTGCACCCAACACACGTTTATTTACACTATATTTACAAGTTCAGTTAGTGCACAACCCAGTGCCTGTTGCACCGATCCCCCAAAGTCCAGGCCTCACAGTCCAACTGCCTTTCTCCTGGCCGCCTCCAGTCCTCTCTCCAGCTTCGTCCTTCTTCCACCTGACTTCCACTACTGAATGAAGGGAGGTGGCCCCTTATATAAGAACCCGGATGGGCTCCAGCTGCTTCCCGGCATTCCTCCGCAGACACGCCCCAGTGTGGCGGAAGTGCCTGCTGCGTACCCGGAAGCCCTCCGGGTGTCCCCATGTCTTCTTCCCCTCAGCACTTCCGCCACATAGTGCATACCTTTAACTGCATCATCCACTGACTGGTTCTCTCAATTAGCAAACTGAAGGGGTCGAACATGGGAGCTGTGATGTCCTTCAGGTGAGCTAATACCAGACTCTTAAAAGTCTTCATGATGACAGATTTCACAGCAACAGGGCAATAGTCATTCATTTCTGTTATACTGGATTTTTGGGGGACTGGTATGATAGTGGCTTATGTGAAGCATAAGGGAACTTCACACAACACTAATGATTTGTTGAAAATCCGAGTGAAGACGGGGGCCAGTTGATCAGCAGTTTTAGGTCCATCTGGACCTATTGCTTTCTTAGCGAGTTGTCCTTTGAAGAGCAGACACATATCCTCTTCAGAGATGGGTGGAGTGGGAAAGTTTTACAAGTCTGTTCACTGACAGGGCTGTAGATAATGTCCATTGTATTCTACTTATCAAACCTGCAGCAAAAAGCATTCAATTCATCAGCCAGCTGGTGATTTACTGTAATAGGAGGGGGTGGTTTCCTGTACTTTGTAATATTTTGCAATCTTTTCCACACTGATACAGGTCATTGGCTAAAAATAGATTTTTCAGCTTTTCAGAGTAACTCATTTGAGCAAATCTGATTTCTTTTGTCAGTGTGTTCCTTGCCCCTAAAGAGTGTTCTAGCCAACTTCTATAGGCAGCTTTCTTAGCTTAATGAAGCTGCTTGAGTTTTGTAGTGAACCATGGTTTACTATTGTTAAATTTTAACCAGGTCTTGGTGGAGAAATACATATATTCACATACATAAGTTAACATAAGATGTTACTGTGTCCACCAGCAGCAGTATTTTCAAAAACACCCCAGTCCATACAGTCAAAGTGGACTTGCAGATTCTACTTAGCCTCATTAATCCACCTTCTCACTGTATTAATCACAGGTTTATCAGATTTTAACTTACTCCTATAGGTTGGGAGCAAATGAATCAAACTGTAATCATAGAAACCCAACGCTGCACAAGGGACAGCATGATAGGCATGCTTTAACACTGTATATGTGCTGTATAAATTTGGGAACTATCTAGCTGAGATCTGCCTAGAATAGTCAGAAGGGAGTTTGGATAATTTTGCTCCATGCTCGTTTATCTGATCAGTCAGTTTCTGTAGCACCACACTCACGAAGGCGTGAGGTGGAACATAGACACTAACCAGTATAAATGAGGAAAACGTCTACCATGAATAAAAAGGCCTACAGTTAACAAAAAGCATTTCTAAGTTAGGACAGCACATTTTACTTAACACCATGACATCAGTACACCAATCATCATTGATATAAAAACAGAATCTGCCTCCTTTTCTTTTCCCTGTTGTCTCCAATGCATGGTCTGCTGTATAAAGTTGAAATCCGGTCAGGTGTAATGCCGATTGAGGGATGGATTCATTTAACCAGATTTCCATGAAACACAGAGGAGAAGAAAGTGAAAAATCCTTGTGAATTCTGTTGAGGAGTAACAATTCATCCATTTTATTGCCTAGAAATCGGAGATTCACCAGATGTAAACTTAGGCCGAGAGCGCAGGTTTCTCAAAAGGTGTTCCCAGAAAAATGCACCAGCGCACATCCGCCTTTTGCGATACCTGTGTCTTCATCTGCTACCGACAACTGCTGCTCCACCAGCTAAGATATGCAGAAAAGTTCTCAATTGTGAAAAATCTGGTGTCAAATCACATGAAGTGAATTGTCGAATTTTCAACACTTCTTCGTGGGTATACTTGATTACAGTTGAAAACCAAACAACGAGTCAAATAAACAAAAATGGACAAAATACTAGAGAGCTTTGAAAGAGGGTAGCCATTTGCAGTGCCATGATTTATAAGTTAAATATATATAAGTTAGATTTCTCAGCATATATGACTGGGGAGGATACTTGTTTATGCAACACAAATTTGGAATGTTTTACCAAGAGAGATACTGTACCATACTGTACTGTATTGACTGTGTAATATTTTTAAATACAGTAATGCAAAATCATTTGTTCAGTTTGGCTTTTTCATTAACTATTATCAGTTCTTGTTTTAAACTAATACTTACATACTAAAACTGTTTTATTTTAGAGCACACTAACCTTATGCACATTCAAATGTGTAATAAAAATTGTGCTTGTCATCATTATCATTAGTTATTAAAACACTTCTATTTCACTTTTCTTTCTTTTGAACTTGATGTGGTATTATGTGTTATTGCTCTGTTGTCAATGCTTCCTAGCTTACACAACACATACAGTAATTGGCTTCAATGAAAATATGTGTACAGTGACTCTAGAACCATTACACTGCCAGGATATGATAAAAGCAGTAACCAATTTGGATAATACAATGCATAATGTGCAAGAAGGGCTCTGCAATCACTTCTGTCTAGGTCAACAAATATTAATATTCCTGAATTACTAAACACCCAGAAACCCCCGATATTTATTATATGGTATCCAAGATCTGGTTTCCTGGAATTTGTTTCTCCACCACTCTTTTGCCATAGCTACTGTAAACACAGCAGATTAAATGCACAGGAACTCCGGCACATGTGATTCAGGGACAACAAGTTGGTATTTGTTTCCTCCCAATCTGGATGGCACACAGCGATATAACACACCCTAAAGCTCCTGAAAGTAATGTGACCCTTTCGCTTTGTGGAATTATTCCGTGCCTCCTGACAAACAGTACTGATCTCGAACTATGTTCTGAAGATTCAGTGGCAGGTCTGTCCATTGAGTCGATACAAGGGCCACCTCCGAAGTCATAGGTGGTTCCAGAACCTGGGAAAGCGCATCTGGTACCACATTTCCACACCCCTTCCGGTAAAACACTCTAAAAGTAAACTGCTGAAGACGCAAAACCCATCGGGTCAATCTGGATGAGGTCTTGGGGCAGTTAAAAGCCCATACCAGGGCACGGTGGTCGGTATATACTTCAAACAGAAACCCTTCAAGAAAATGTTGCCATTTCTCCATAGCCCAAACTACTGCCAGACATTCTTTTTCAGAGGCTGAATAATCGCAGTTAGGAGACCCGGATTCGCTTCCAGGGTCCTCCTTGCATAGAGTTTGCATGTTCTCCCCGTGTCTGCGTGGGTTTCTTCCGGGCGCTCCAGTTTCCTCCCACAGTCCAAAAACATGCAGGCTAGGTGGACGGGCGATTCTAAATTGGCCCTAGTGTGTGCTTGGTGTGTGGGTGTGTTTGTGTGTGTCCTGCGGTGGGTTGGCACCCTGCCCGGGATTGGTTCCTGCCTTGTGCCCTGTGTTGGCTGGGACTGGCTCCAGCAGACCCCCGTGACCCTGTGTTCGGATTAGGCGGGTTGGAAAATGGATGGATGAATAATTTAGCTCTGGGCCACGTTGGGAGCGGGATGCATATGCAATCACCCGTTCTTCTCCCTCCTTAGTCTGAGTGAGGACAGCCCCAAGTTACTGGCATCTTCTTGACATAGTAAATTCGTCATTAGATACAGGGGTCTTTCCAGACTGTCTTAAGACTGCTGTAGTTAAACCCCTTCTTAAGAAACATAATGTTGACCCCTCGGCTCTTGAAACTTTTAGACCCATCTCTAGCCTGCCTTTCTTAAGTAAAGTTCTAGAGAAGGCAGCCATTATGCAGTTAAATGACCACCTAAATAAACATGCTATTCTTGATAAATTTCAGTCAGGTTTTAGAACAAATCACAGCACAGAAACTGCACTCGTTAAAGTAGTAAATGATTTGCGAGTGAATGCAGACAGAGGCAATTTATCTGTTCTCATCCTCTTAGATCTGAGTGCTGCATTTGACACCATTAATCACAATATTCTTAGAAATCGCCTTAGTCAATGGGTGGGCCTCTTTGGCAGTGTCTTAAATTGGTTTGAAACCTACCTGACAGGGAGAAAATTCTTTGTTAGTTGTGGTAATTACAACTCGAAGACACATGATATCCAATATGGTGTTCCACAAGGCTCTATCCTGGGTCCGCTGCTCTTCTCAATCTACATACTTCCGTTAGGTCAGATTATCTTGGGGCACAACGTGAGCTACCACAGCTATGCTGATGACACACAACTGTATTTATCAATAGCACCTGATGACCCCGATTCTCTTGATTCACTAGCACAATGTCTGACTTGTATCTCAGAATGGATGAACAGTAACTTTCTCAAGTTAAATAAAGAGAAAACTGAAATCTTAGTGATTGGCAATAGTGGATATAATGAGGCTATTAGAAATAAACTGGATACATTAGAATTAAAAGTCAAGACGGAGGTATAAAGCTTAGGGGTAATTGTTGACTGTAATCTGAATTTTAAATTGCATATTAATCAGATCACTAGGACAGCATTTTTTCACCTAAGAAACATAGCAAAAGTTAGACCTCTTATATCCTTGAAAGATGCTGAGAAATTAGTTCACGCATTTGTTTTCAGTCGACTAGATTACTGTAATGCACTCCTCTCAGGACTACCCAAAAAAGACATAAATTGTTTGCAACTAGTGCAGAATGCAGCTGCTAGAATCCTAACTAGGAAAAGAAAATCCGAACACATTTCTCCAGTTTTAATGTCACTACACTGGTTACCTGTGTCATTCAGGATTGACTTTAAAATTCTGCTTATGGTTTATAAAGCCTTAAATAATCTCGCCCCATCTTATATATCGGAATGTCTGACATCTTATATTCCAAATCGTAACCTCAGATCCTCAAATGAGTGTCTCCTTAGAATTCCAAGAACAAAACTTAAAACAAGTGGTGAGGCGGCCTTCTGCTGCTATGCACCTAAAATCTGGAATAGCCTGCCAATAGGAATTCGCCAGGCTAATACAGTAGAGCACTTTAAAACACTGCTGAAAACATATTACTTTAACATGGCCTTTTTATAACTTCAATTTAACTTAATCCTGATACTCTGTATGTTCAATTCTTCATAATAACTATTCATGGTGGCTCTAAAATCCGTACTGACCCCTACTCTCTCTCTTCTGTTTCTTTTTCCGGTTTCTTTGTGGTGGTGGCCTGCGCCACCTCCACCTACTCAAAGTTTCATGATGCTCCAATAATGATGGATGGATTAAAAGGCAGAAGTCTACGTGACCATCATCATCAAGTCCTTCCGTGAGAACCCTTAATCCAAAGAGGACTGTTTCAATTATGTTAGGTAGAATGCCCAGAGGGGACTGGGCGGTCTCAAGGTCTGCAATCCCTAAAGATTTTATTTTTTTCTCCAGCCGTCTGGAGTTTTTTTTGTTTTTTCTGTCCCCCCTGGCCATTGGACCTTACTTATTCTATGTTAATTAATGTTGACTTATTTTGTTTTCTTATTGTGTCTTTTATTTTTCTATTCTTTATTATGTAAAGCATTTTGAGCTACTGTGTGTATGAAAATGTGCTATATAAATAAATGTTGTTGTTATCTGTTTGCACCTGAAAGGCAAGGCATGGATCAGGCTGTGACAGGACAGGTGGTACCAAAAGTGCCTGTTTAAGGTTTTTAAAAGCACCTTTGCATTCTGGTGTCCATTCTCATGGTACTCCCTTTCGGGTGAACTGATGTAGAGGGGCGGCAGTGTCAGCTAATTTAGGAATGAATTTGTGGAACCAGCCTACCATCCCCAGGAAGCGCTGCAATGCTTTGATGTTGACAGGAGGAGGGTAATCCATAATGGCAGTGATCTTGTCCGGGTCCACTTTGACGCCTTCGGCTGACACCACATGCCCCAGGAAAGTGAGTTGGGACAGCAAGAAGAGGCACTTTTTCCATGTTCAGGGTCAACTGAGCCTTCTTGAGTCGGTAGAAGATGTCATCAAGGTCCAGGAGATGTTGTTCCAATGAAGGAAAGAAGACAATGATATCGTAGATCGACGAGATTATGTAGCAGGTCGTCCCAATCAACCCTCTCAGCACTTGCTCCATCAATCTCTGAAAGGAAGCCCCAGCATTTTTAAGCCCAAAGGGCATTACCCGAAAATGAAACAAGCCTTCTGGAGTGATCACAGCAGTCTTTTCTATACTGTCTTCTCCCATACACACTTGCCAATATCCAGACTGAAGATCCAGAGTGCTAAAAACAGCTGCACCATCCAATGATTCTAATATTTCATGCACCAAAGGAATAGGATAGGCATCATGATGAGTTTTAGCAGTCAGTCCCCTGTAATCAACACAGAATCAAAAAGTGCCATCTGCTTTCTGGACCAATACTACTGGTGCTGCACAAGTGGAGGATGAAGGTTCAAGAATATCATCCTCCAACATGTGGTCAACCCATTCTTTAATAAGCCTTCTCTTCATTGGCGATACCCTGTAAGCCCTAAGTCGGACAGAGACCTCATCCACAGTATATATATATCTGATGAGTAACTGCTGCCGTGCACCCCAGTTTATCTGTCCAAACCGTAGGCCATCTTTTCAATAGAGGCTGCACCTCCCAGGGCTGAGCACCTATGCTAGCTTCTATAGGACTCAGTTCTGCAACGGATTGCGCCAGATAATAAAAAAAGATTGGGCCACAGCAGCTCTTCCCGAGATCTTTCTTCGAACCTGAACGCCTTTCCTCCGGGCAGCGTGTAATCTCCGGACCTCGGACGTAAATTCATGCCTGCTGCAATGATGGAGTCCAACCCCAGCAGCAGTGGCATGGTCAAGCAGTCATCCTCTAAGACATATACGTCCACCTCCCAGGAAACACTGTGCAATGCAAACCGCATCAGGACTTTGCCACTATCACCATACGCCCTCCCGTCTGCCAAGAAGAACTTCATTGTACCACTCGCCTTGGGCAGGTCGTGGGGTTTTTTAATCATTTCCCACAAACTGCGCTTCATTAAGGTAAGAGTGCTTCCAGCGTCTACTAACGCATCCCCAGTGATGTCCCTCACAGTTACTGGCACGACCAACTGGGGGTAACTGGGTCCGCACAGTGATGAGCTCAGCCCCAGCAGATCGGTCCTTTTGTCGTTGACCCCGTCCACTAGGCAAACTACTTCCTGAGGGGTCCTTATTTTTTTGTTTATGTCCCCTCATGGCCGCCCAGTCTTTCTCAATTAAAGTACCGATTTTCACCTGAGATTGTACTGAGCCCACAATACCCCATAAAGCCACAGCCAGCTGCGGGTTACAAGTACCAAAGACACGCCTCACGATGTCGTCTTCTGACATACTGGGATTCCATCTCAAACACAGCGCACGATATTCGTATGCAAAGTCTCTGATGGGCTGCGTAGGGTCATGACAGGTGTTCATTATCTGCTCTTCCACCTCAGCCTGATAATCCGCCGCCAGGAATGCTTCTAAAAATGCAGAGCGGAAAGAAAACCAGTCGGTTATTTTGTCTTTTCTGCCTGCCACCATGACCACTCTGGACCGCTCAGTGAGGCGTTTAAAAAGCCCATCAACTCCACATTAGTTAAGGTGTGTAGTTCTAAAAATGAATCCGCCTGTTCCAAAAATCTGAGAACTTCTGCTGATGTACAAGAGGTTTCTAATTTAGGGAATTCTAAGCGTAGTGCCGCGGCAGGTGCAGCAGTAAGGCAGACCCTGGAAGTCATACCTCCCATTGAGTTAGACTGCCGTGATTTCCTACAATAAGCGCCCAAGCTCCTCCTTACCACGTCCTACAGCTCAACTTCCCATTGCTGATCCCTACTCTGGAGACAAACAATCAATCGCTGTTCCAACTACCACAGCTGATCTTACACATATTCGTGCGTCGTTTCTATACAATACAATACAATACAGTTTATTTTTGTATAGCCCAAAATCACACAGGAAGTGCCGCAATGGGCTTTAACAGGCCCTGCCTCTTGACAGCCCCCCAGCCTTGAGTCTCTGAGAAGACAAGGAAAAACTCCCAAAAAAACCTTGTAGGGAAAAATGGAAGAAACCTTGGGAAAGGCAGTTCTTTCTAGGTAGATTGGGCGTGCAGTGGGTGACAAAAGAGGGGGGTCAATACAATACAATACAATACACAGAAAAGAACAAATCCTTAATACAGCATAATAATAAAAATTATAGAAGTACGGAGCAGAATTTAACAGTAGATGATATCACATAATAAGATTTGGATATTTTTAGAGTCCTGGAGACCTCATCCATCAAGCTGCCTCCCCATTTGGCCATTCCACGGCTGAAACGTTGCTCGGCCAGCCAATCCAATGAAAGGACCCCTTTTTCCCATGATTCCTGTGATTCTCCATCAGGAATGACTTTACCACAGACAGGCAAACAACTTGGCAGGTGGGCCGTGGCACCAATTGCCACATTTGAGTACCGAGAACAGAAACAGAATAGGTGAGGGTTAGTAACAAATTATAACAATCATGTTACTTATGTTTTAGTGCTAATGACTAACAATAGAGATGCAGTATGTACAGTTAATCAGCAGCTCTAATCAGAATATGCTAAACTGAAGTAGCGAGTCTTCAGCCGAGATTTAAAGGCTGAGACCGAAGGGGCATCTCATATAGAAGCAGGAAGACCATTCCACAGTTTAGGGGCCCTGTAACTAAAAGCTCGACCTCCCACTGTAATTTTATTAATCCTTGGAATCATAAGCAGACCAGCATCTTGAGATCTTAATGTGCGCTCAAGTTTGTAAGTCATGATAAGTTCAGACAAGTAAGCCGGACCTCGGCCATTTAATGCTTTATATGTTAAAAGGAGGATTTTGAAATCTGCCCTAAATTTAACCGGGAGCCAGTGTAAGGATTTATGAACTGGAGTTATGTGTTCATATTTTCTTGTTCTTGTAATAATTCTTGCAGCCGCATTTTGGATTAACTGGAGGCTGTATAAAGAACAGTTTGAACAGCCAGTGAACACCGCATTGCAGTAGTCAATCCTACTAGGAATAAATGCATGAAATAATTTCTCAGAATCCTGTTTATTTAGAAAGCGCCTTAATTTCTTAACATTTTTAAGATGGAAGAAACATGTTTTGGACAACTTTGTAATATGTGCTTTAAATGACATGCTAGAGTCAAAGATAACTCCTAGATTGTGGGCTGATTCAGTAAAATTAATTGGGATTCCAACTGAGTTAAATGACGACAAAATATTGCTGTGATCAGCGTCATTCCCTCCCATAATTAACATCTCTGTTTAATCTGTATTTAAAGACAAGTAGTTCTTATTCATCCACTCCTTTAATTCACTAACATAACTACTTAAAGACAACATCGGAGAAACTTCATTTGATTTAAATGAAAGGTATAACTGGGTGTCATCTGCATACAAGTGAAAATTAACATTATGTTTCGTAATGAGAGATCCCAGTGGAAGCATGTAAAGTGAAAACAGTAAAGGTCCCAGTACTGAGCCCTGAGGGACACCATATTGAACTTCTGTGTATAATGATGGAGTACTGTCAGCACATTTCTGTACATATTGGAATCGATTTGATAAATAAGAACTAAACCAAGCGAGCACAGGGCTTGTAAGCCCAACATTGTTTTCTATCCTGTGCAGTAAAATAGAATGGTCAATGGTGTCAAATGCTGCACTTAAGTCTAACAACATAATTACAGTGGCATACATAATTATAGCGCCTTCCAAAGATCCATGCAGAGCCTCTTCGCATGCAGCGGCCCCTTCAGCCAATTCCTTGATCTGATCGTGCATCTCTTCCATCCGTTCTTCCATCTCGCCCCACAACGACGGCAGGATATTTTCATCTCTTTGCACCTTAGGAGTAGAAATGTATAGTGAATCCAACAGGCTGGTTGCTTCATCGAGCTCTTCGTGCGCCCTGATTGTAACATGTTCGCCCAGCTCGACCCCTATCTCCGGCTCCTCACTCGGGCCAGTGGCCTACTGCGCCAAACCCACAGAAGACATCTGAACTATGGTGGTGAAAAATGCATGAAAGGACATAGCGGATGTATACTAGTCAGGTCCCCAGACAGGCCACCGTTAATCTGTACCGCTAACCCAGGGCGAACAACTAAACCCCAAGTTACAGCACGATTAGAAAACTGCTAGTATAAAGCAGTTCAATATCTAAAATCTATCAGGCAACGTGACCAACGCTCATCTTTTTATTGACCCCCACCACTAGTCCCAGCTTAGTATTAACAACAAGCCATATCACCAAATAAAGAAGAAGCAAAAGAATAACATATATTATTTTACATATATAAAGAAAAACAAACAAATAAATACATAGCAATTAAAACCCCCCTCTCTGGTTTAAACGCACAATGTTCATAAATAAGAGAAACCAGTCTGTCCAAGTGGGTTTACTGTCCTTATCGTTTAGGGTAAAGAGAAACCCTACTGGAATACTCTGGCCATCGAGCCGATAGCAACAAAGTTTAATCCTACCGGTCCAAGATATTCGTCAGTGAAATCAAAGAAAAAGAGTCCGTCTTCAGTTACGCGTCTCCCTTGTGTTGTTGAGTCTTCAAAAAAAAAAAAAAAAAAGAACTTGTTCCAATAGATACTTTACTTGGCGCTACCTTGTCACTTCTCTTTGCTCCACCACAAGATGTCTCCCTTTCTCCCCTTCTTTTCCGGGTTTTTAAGTTTTCAACACCAACCGCCCTGACTGAGTTATGACCTCCCCCTTAAAGATGTATTTACAGCATCCTTCTTCCCTGCAATGCACCCAAAGAGGCAGCAAACTGCCCACAGAATAATAGCACATGTGGCATCCGCTACAAGCATGCATGGACCATAGCCGTAACAAGAGGTTATGGGTAAAAGAAATCAATATTATTAAGCATAGCTCAATTTTATATATCAAAATATTTTCTTTAAAGTACTGTATGTAATGGTGTGATGCATTAACTAACATGAGAGCATTTTTTAAACTACGATTTTTAATAAAAACATTTTAAATTATAAGGCATTTGATACAGTATGAGATGTTGATTTCTTTTCCCATCACTCCTTTAGCTTTATTTTCTATAATTTGATGCTCAAATGAAACATTCCGGACACTTATTAAATTCTAAAGCCATAGTTAGAAACGTATGTGTCAATTTAATTAGTAAAATATTAGGTTAAAGAAAAATAGCTGGGATATGAATATAGAAGCTGTTTAGCTTTAAGATTAAAAGTGGAGAGGTAATAATAGATGTAGTTTAATATAATTGTAACTTTTGAAAATAACCTGTTGGCCTTAGGTGAAGTGAAATATAAATTTATTTTCTAAATAATATAAATCCCAAGACTGCACATAATTGAACAACATTCTTTAATTAGAGCAATTGGGAAAGGGAATGTGGAACTTAACTGGTTTAGTTATTTTTATCTTATTTCTAGAAATGATTAGGAATTTACCAGTCCAGACTGTGGATTTCTTCTTTGACTTCTGCTTACTATGCTGTCTGAGAGATGTTCTCTGGAGGACACTGGTATTATATTACATTCATGATGAAAAGGGGTTCGAGAATGCCTGTCTAGGCTCCAGTTCAAGACTGCAATAAGAAAGTAAATACTTAAAAATTTTCTACAGGAACCTCCACAGAACACAACTCTTTTACTAATAACCTCCACACCACTCTACTTTCTCTTTTCTTTGAAGTGGCTTGCTGCTCCTGGAAATATTTGTGTTCTCTATAGGAGAACTATAACATTCGGCTCTTATGAACTTGTAATATTGTAGCAACTAAGTAGGGTGAGACACAAAACAAGTTCTGGAAACGTGGTGCTCCAAAGATGCTAAGTTTATTAAACAAGAACTGAACAGCACAGCAATAAAACTTCCCCAGCCTGCTGTATAGGGTCACTAGACATACCTATAACAAAACAAAATGTCACTATCTGTTTTGTCTTTACCTCTCTCCTCATCCATACACACATATCCTCACACCCCCTTCCTTCCTGTCTCCACCCTTCCCCTGCGCACACACCTTGCGTCTTTCTGTGTAGTTGTAAAAACACAGAGCCTGCCCTAAACAGAGTAAACAGAAAACATTAATCACAGTATGTCAAAATATTAATGGGATTGGTTTCAAGGTTCTTGCTGACTGATAGATACCCTACTGCTCCACATTCCCTCTAAGGGGGGAAAGATTGATATTTAGTTTGCAAAGTTATTTGTATAACAGCAAAGGTTATGTGCCAATAGTTTGAATATTTTGAGACAATTTAATACTTTTCCTTTGATATGTATATATTAAGACTGACTTTAATTTTATATTGTGGTGATTTACTTGATATGATATATATGCTTTTGAGTGGGGTCCACAACAATGGCCAAACTAGATACAACTATAGAGATTTTTTTTATTTATTGAGGGATCTACTTTTTGAACATAATGGCTACAAAGAGTGGAAACATCTGCATTGTGTTTACCAGCTGCAGAATTAATTTTTGTCCATTAAAAACAAATTGGCTAACAGACAAGCAGAGTGGACAAAATGACTGTTTTACTGCTAGTGCTATTATTGATAAGGTGTACCCCCAACGAAACAGGCCTGATATCTCATGAGACACTATTTTTTGGATCCATAAGGCACAGGAAGCAGAGAATTATGGTATGAGGAACAAGATCAGAATTGGTTGAAGTTAATAGTGATGTCCCACAGAGATCAGTATTATGGCTGCTGCTATTTTTATTTTATATAAGTGATTTGACTAGGAACATAAGTAATAAACTGGTTAAATTTGCAGATTATACCAAGCTAGCTGTATTGTCAGATAATCTAGAATCTGCTGAAGTGACTTGGACAGCATAAATTTAATGCAAGTAAATGTTAAGTATTGCACATAAGAAGTAAAAATGTTAGGTTGAATACACAATGGCAGGTCTGAAAATCAAAAGTACACCTTATGTGAAGAATTCAGGAGTCATTATAGACTGAACACTATTAAGTGCCAGAGAGTGCTCAGAAGGAATTCAGAAGGCTAATAAAATGTTAGATTATTTTGCATGATGCTTAGATTACAAGTCCAAGGAGGCTATGCTTAAACTTTATAATGCACTGTTTGGACCTCACCTGGCTTATTATGTACAATTTTGGTCTCAAGGCTACAAAAAGGACATAACAGTGCTGGAAAAAGTCCAGAGAAGAGGGACTAGTTTGATTCCAGTGCTACAATGGATGAATTACGAGGAAAACTTTAAAGAACTGAATCTTTTCAGTTTAAGTAAAAAGAAGATTAAGAGGAGATATATGATTGATGTATTTAAAATAATGATGCAAATTATTACAGTGGATCATGACTATTACTTTAAAATGAGTTCATCAAGAATACAGGGACACAGTTGGAAACTTGTTAAGGGTACATTTCACACAAATATTAGGAATTTTTTCTTTAGAAAGAGAACCATAGACACATAGAATAATAGGACTTGAGGGACTTTCAAAACTAGACTAGATGTTATATAGGACTGTCAAGCCTTTTTGGGCTGATTAGCCTGTTCTCATCAAGATTAATTTAATGTTCTAAAGTTCATACACTACTGTTCACTTTCCAAATTATTATTTTTATTATCGTTGCTACTAATTTGGGGGTTTCCTTATTGTGGCATCCATGTTGTATTTGGCAATGTGCTCCTGTTAATATCCAATTGTCACAGAATAGCATGTTGTGTTTATGGCGTCACCCCTGCATCACTATTTAAACTGGTAGTGTGATAAATGTGTGTTCTCTAAGATTTTGCATTGTTTGAAATAGAAACCTGTTTTTCATGGATTCACTTTTTCAATATCTATTTGGAGCATTAAGACTTTGCATGTGTATTTCAGCTTTCAATTGTAATTTCCATAATGGGTGTTGACATTTTTATAAAACAATCACTCAGTTCTGATCCTTGTCTGCACCTGATGAAAATAACATTGTTTTCATTTCCCCATACATCTTTCTGTCTGTCATTTATGTCCCTTTCAGGTCATACATCCATGGCCACTGATCGTCAAATTGTTCATTGGCTAAAGTAACACATGCAATTTTGTTTGCTGTTTAAGAAAGGATAGAAGTACAATATTTGTCAAAATAACAGAATTCAGGAGATATCAGAGCAGGGAACACAAAAAATTAAAAAAGCAACAGAGCTAAGAAAGCAGGCACTAATTTAAAAAAAAAAATACAATGCAATTTTTAACTCTATTGTATTCTGTCCTAGGAGAGGATGGTTTATTAGCCACATCAGCTAGCCACACCAATTAGTTGTAGCCAAAACATATTATTAGCCTTGCACCAGCCACTAACATTTTTCAGAGACTAAATCTGTGGCATCAGATAAGCAATAAATGCTGTCAGAAGATAAGACCAAAGATGAAGTAACAAATATTACAACAACAATGTTTATTTATATAACACATGTTCACACATGAATGTAACTCAAAGTGATTTACAATATGAATTGCTAAAAGCCGTTGCAAAAAGAAAGTAAAAACTAAAAAATGGTTCTATTTACTATTTGCCTTATACCTGTGCCTGTCATATAGCATCAGAGTACAGCATTATTGCACTGCAGCCACCAAATATTGAACTCCCCAATGGCAGTCTCAGCACTTACAGGACACACAAGCTCAGTGGGAAGGTATGACTGACAACAGTGTACACAGCCAAAAATGACTGAATTCTGTCAGAACAGAGATTCTCACTTCTGTGTCTCAAAGTGCCATAGCAAGTACCAAAGACATTTCAGGTAAAATGTTCATTTGTTAGGAGGGCCTGCATTTGTTTGCTGTTGTGAGCTGAACTCCTCAAACATATAAGGTGAAGAATGCTTCAGTTTGTTGTTACCACTAAATATTTACCTTTTTGTCTATGCTATAAGGAAGATATATTTTATTGAGTACAATGTACTATGTGACCATTAGGATTTTGACATCTATACACTCACTAAAAGATAAATAACAACTAAGGCACATGGTAAGGTTAATCCAAGTAAAGGTCATACAAATAAAAGAAAGCCAAGACTTAAGCCGGAATAGGTGGTAATCAGTATATAGTGAACAAAATCATGGAAGACCTGAGAATAACAACATAAATGGAGCATTACATTTAAATGCAACTGAATTCAAAGAGCTCCTTTTAAAAATACTGTGGTAAGAATATGGGGAACAAATGGCCATGTTCATCTATCTTATAGTGCTTCTCAGTGATTATTTTTATTTCATATGAAAAGCTGCTTCAAATGCTGCATGGTATTCATTCGCCTTCAGGCATATACATATAGCATTTGCAACACATGGAGTATGCATGTAATACAAGTGCCAACAATTTGATGCATTATATGCTACAAGTCTAATCTTCACAATCACCATTCCCATTGAAACATTTTTATTTAATGCAGCCTCATTCTTTAGCAAATACTCCAGCAGTGTGACACTATGAATTGTCATTAAGATGCATCAACTTTTTGCTTACCTGTCTGGGAACTGTTAATCCTGACAACTGGGTGAAGCCGCTACCTTGAGCATGGCCATGTTGAGGCAGAGTTTCAGTTCCATTGAAGTTCTGTAATGGGAGGAAGTGACTATGGGTCGTTGAAGAGAAAACATCGGCCAGGCAGAGCCTGTGTAAAGGACCAAAGAAGTCAGATCAAAAATGGGTAATGCAACATTGCTGCCATATCCTGTAATATTTTCTCACCACATAGGTGAGGCTTATGATGATGATGACCAAATTTGAAAAAATAAATACATAAGTACATAAACTATAAAAAATATGAAAGTGTAAAGATTATGCAGTCTTTATCACGTTTTGGCCTGAACACTATCTTGGAGAACTTTGCACAGTTTCCCTGTGACTAAATGGATTTTTCCTGTATAACAAGTGTGATGGATGGCCGGCAGCTCAAGCAGGCCGGCACACCCAAAGAGTGGAAGGATGGGGGAATGTATCTACTTTGGGATACTGCCTATCCCAGGATGCTAGATGGCAATTTCCCTGCAGCATAGTGGTGAACCGAATTCCCACAGGGCAACATGGGATATGAAGTTCAGCATCACATCCCTGCTGGGTACTGTGGGAATCACCAGGAGATGCTGCGGTGAGACAGGGTATTTTTGCTTCCCGTATAGCGTCCGGGCTGAAGAAAACTCAAGCCCCCCATTTGGCACAGTAGTGCTGGCAAGTCATGTGGGAGGAAGAACAGAAGCACTTCTGGGTCAAGGACTATATAAAGAGGTGGTGAAGACCCAGCATGCGAGACAGACTTGGGAGGGAGAGTGACGGAGCTTGCTGGGAGTTGGAGGAGAGTGTTGTGTTCAAGTCTTGAGAATTTGTGTTTAATGTGGCCGAGGTGCTTTGGAGGCACTGCATCCGAAAAAGAAGAAATTAAATTACTTCTTAGTGCTTTTAACCTGTGTCCAGTGTGTTTGTCTGTTGGGGAAAAGGTGAGCAACAGTGCCACCAAGTGTCCACACAGTTAAACAAGCTTAGCTACACCCAGATTTAGGCCCTACAACACATGTGATGCAGGACTGCCGCATCTACATTTTTACAGAAACTTGGTTAAATGCCTTTTGTGCAGACAGGAACATTGCTTTGTCCAGTAAGGTCTGTGGTGCAGCGCTGTGTGTGTACACTACCAAGGGATGTTGCACAAACTCTGTCATTACCAACAGTTTTTGATCAATGTCGTTGGAGCTCTTTTAGCTCTCAGATGCTGTCTGTACTATCTGCCGCAGGAGTTTACTACAGTTATTGTTGTGTTTGTTCGCAAAACTGTTGACAGCAACTTGACGGAAGTGCAGTGAAGTATTTACAAAGCCATCAACATGCTTCAAACAGCACACCCAAATTGACTTTTCATTGTTGCTGCACTCTTCAACCACATAGAGCTGAAATCTATACTTCAATTTTACCAACATGTACACTTCCTGACAAGGGATGACAATACATTGGAGCTTATGTACACAAATGTTTATGATCACATCTCTGTCTTGCTACTGCCTTCATATAGATGTCAGGTTAAATGCACCAAGCCTGTAGAAAAACAGATCAAAATGTGGCCAAATGGAGCTGTCTCAGCGCTACATACTGGTGCATGTTCAAGGATGCTGCTACCTACAGTGATAACATAAATATAGTGGAGTATGCATCATATGTCATAGGATACATCAGTAAGTGTATAGATATTGTGACTATCCTCAGGTCCATCACCATTAGAGCGAACCAGAAACCCTGAATTCTTCTTTCTTTCAGAACTTTACATGCTGCTGAGAAATTGCAATGCTGCTTATAGGAGAGGAGATAAGGCAGATCTAAGCATAGCAAGGGCCGACCTGTCTTGTGGCATTACAGCAGCGAAGCAGGCAAATGCACAGGGAATCCACGACCACTTTCAAGATTCAAGAGTGGCACCTGTGTCAAGGCATTCAGACCATCTATCAGTATAAACGCACATCACAGGTCAGTGTCAATGAAGCCTCCTTCTAGTAGTGATGAACAAATTCTATGCATGGTTTGATGCTCTGAACAATGTGCCCACATGAAAGGCTGTTCTGTGTAATGTTGGAGAAGCACTTCATCCCCCTGAAGTTCACCTATCATTCCAACATGTTCACAAAAGATGCCATAACATCTGTCCTTCACCTGTCACCTGGACAAGAAAAACATCTAGGACTGAAGGTTGTTTATTTAATTAAATTCAGCATTAAATACCATCATCCCTGAGAATCTGATAGGAAAGCTTACAGTGCTGAGTTTCAGTTAATCCTTTTGAAACTGAATTTTGGACTTCCTGGTAGAAAGACCACAGACAGCCCATACTGGCAATAACATCTCTAACACCATAACATTGACACAAGAGCACCCCAGGGATGCATGCTCAGCCCACTTCTGTTTATCTTGCTAACTCATGACTGTACAGCAATGTACAGCTGCAAAAGCATCATCAAGTTTTCTGATGACATGACAGAAGTCTCATCTGCTATAGTGATGTGACAAAGTGCACGATGGTAGTGAAGTAGCTGTTATGTTAGACTGGTGCAAGTACAAGAAGTTGTCTGACAATGTTGATAAAATAAAGAGATGATCGTAAAATAA
Organism: Polypterus senegalus; assembly: GCF_016835505.1. Taxonomy (NCBI): domain Eukaryota; kingdom Metazoa; phylum Chordata; class Cladistia; order Polypteriformes; family Polypteridae; genus Polypterus; species Polypterus senegalus. The sequence continues at coordinate 182,535,700 of NC_053154.1, forward strand.
AGAGATGATCGTAGACCAAATTCCTGGGCACCTAACAAAAGACCTGGTGTGGTCTATAAATACCTCCTCCTTGATCAAGAAAGTACACTTCACTTTCTACACTAGCTGAAAAGGGCAAGCCTTTCATGCCATAACCTCACCACATTTTATAGAGGCACTATTAATAGTGTCCTGACGAGCTGCAATGCTGTCTGGCATGGAACCGTAATGTGTTTGATTACAAATCCTTACAATGGATAATGAACACTCCAAAGACCATTATTGGAACTTCTCTCCTTTCAGTCATGGGCATGGTCACAAACAGCTGCATTCATAAGGTCTCCAGCATTGTGGGAGGTCCCTCCCACTCCTCCCATAATCTCTTTTCCCTGCTTCCTTCTGACAGGAGGTACTGCAGCCTGCAGACCAACACTGACAAGACTTAACAGCAACTTCTTCCCACAGGCAGTCATGATCCTAAACACAATGTGACTCTCTGTCCCTGTGTGTGCACCTTTATCATAGGCTCATACCTAGTTACTGTTCTGCATTCTTTTGCATTTCTTATCCATTGTACATCTGTCATTACTGACTACTGCTTGTCTATATGATACTGATTTCTACAGATGGGCTTCCTTGTTTTACATTAACTTGTCAAATGTTCAATTCCTCTGTATTGCTATATTGACATTTTTATTGTCTAGCTATTGCACTGCACAACTGGGAAACTTAATTTGCTACTACTGTAAAATGTACCAATGTATGTTTATAGATGGTATAAACAATAAAGCCCACTTCACTTCAGGTGAGGTGTGCGATTCGTAATTTACTGTTCCAGATTTGTACCTGATGCTGCTTGGATTGGCTATGACCATGAAATGAATTAAGTAGATTTGATAATGCACTGATGGATAAATAAACTGGAGAAGGATTCCAAACATACTAGGAGTCTTACATAGAGCTATTTGTAAATCTATATACACTATATATAAAATGCTATCTGTCTGTTGGACAAAAACTTGTAAATGACTTTGCCTTAAAACATGATCTTAGTTTTAATTAAGAGCTTTTGATTTGTGTTATGGTGCATCAACATAATTGATGTAGTCGATTATTTAAATCCGGCGATTGGTGCAACATATGTTGATGCATCACATTTTTACCATTTTTCAAGAGATCAACATGACAGCACCTATTTCATCTACAGGTCCTTTGTGTAGAAGACCGCAGACTTCTAAAGTAAGGGAGTACTTTAAGCAAAAGCCAGTGTTCTGTACACTCCGTAAATGTGAAATGGCATATCAAAGCAGCACAACAGCTATGGAGGAGAATCTAAGACCGAAGCTTTCTAGAGCTTTCTATGAAATCTCTGCCAAGACAGCACTGTAGTTCTAATTTTGTTAGTCCTAATTTGTAAAATTGCTGCATTAGTCATTTATTTTCCTGATTGCTGGACTTCATAAAGGACCCATCACCCCAGTCACAATGAAGTAGTAGGCTAGCACTGAGTAACAAGACTCACCCCCACCATAACCCCCAATTCAGAGGACGCTTAAATTAGGGAAAAAAAAAAATGATATAAATAAATGTACAGTTTGACAGAAATCATGAATAAACAGCAAGATAACATTGTTAGCTAGTGAATAGGGGCTAGGATTCTTCCAGTTGAGCAACAAAAGCCTATGTGCCAATACTGGAGTAAAGGCAATTACAGCTTGTCGTTTTCCACTTTAAGCCCATCTGGGAGCACACCAAACACAGCTATTAATGGATTAACAGGGATTATGACATCAAAGCATTAAAAAAAAAAAAAAAAAGCCCAGAATGATGTTAATTTGGTACTCTGTTACAGCCTACCAAAAGGCATAGGGTTATATAAATAGGACACATACAAGTGAGAGCGAGCAAAATAAAAACAGACTTCATTTATTGTCAAAAAGGAAAAAAAAAACTCAATATGGAGAAAGTTACACAAAACAAAAACAAGTTAGGATGACAATACTAACTTGCTATCTAGCTACACAGTTAGATACATACCAGCCACATTTATCACATAGATGGCTAGCTAATAACAAATAAATTTCTTTAATAAGCAACAAGAGCCAAAGCCAAAGCCAACCCTAACCCTAACCCTAACTCTCCATACCTTGTTCTGTCCTTCTGCTCTCACACTCACTCTCTCTTATCTACACCCAAAGAAGCTTTTTATAATCTAAACCCCACCCACAACCCAGGTGATGTATTAACAATTGGCAACTCAATAGATGGGTAATTAGGGAAGGACTCAATTAAGTCATCAGCACCAAATTAGAGTAGAATTTAACAAAAAGATCTAGAGTAGGTTGTAACATACCCCAACCCTAAAAAAAATTCTACAAATACTTTTTAAATCATAAATCCCTATATTAATATGAGAAAGAATATCAGAAATGATATTTTCTTTACTTTCTCTTATGCTTAATAATTAGATAAAAATTTTGAGCAATCAAAGACCAACACATTAACCTCTGACTAGAATTAAACGTACTGCTGAAAAAGATGATAGGATTATGATCTGTAAAAATCATTACAGGGAGTACAGATGAACCAAAATAGACCTCAAAATGTTGCAAGGCAAACAACAAAGCCAGAGTCTCTCTCTATAGTTGAATACTGCAATTGGATTTTTGCTGAACTTTTTGGAGAAATAGCATATAGGTTGTTCCACTATATTCTCATCTTTCTGTAGAAGAATACCCCAGCTCCACAAGCACTTGCACCTATGTCCAGCTTAAATGGCAACAAACTTAGGAGCAGCCAGAACAGGAGCAGTCATTAATAAAGATTTTGCATTTTCAAAATCATTTTGACAATTATTCCTCCATTCAAAAGATCTTTTTTGCACTCAATAAATCAGTCAATGGTGTCACCATAGTAGAGAAGGTTTTACAAAAACTGAGATATACAACCAGAAAACACCTCAGTTCTTTTTTGTTTTAGGCACTGGGAACTCTTTAATAGCAGTAATCTTTGCATCAAGAGGTTGTATCTTTCCATGGCTCATCTGCTTTTCAAGATAGGTAACTCGCTTGTCCAAATTCACATTTAGCCAAGTTCAAAGTGAGGTTAGCCTTTTCAAGACAATCAAAAACGGCTTCAATAGCCTGAAGATTTTCTGTCCAACTTTTGGAATAAACCACTAGCTCATCTAAATAGGCCTCACAATATTGTAATCCTGCTAATACAATTGTCATTAGTTGTTGAAATGGGACAGGAGCATTCCTCATTCCAAATGCCATCACTATATATTGAAGAAAACAATCAGGTGTAGCAAATACAGAAATTTCAGAAGCACGTGGAGACAGAGGCACTTGCCAATATCCTTTTAACAGGTCAAATTTACTTACATAGTGAGCTGAGCCAACTCTATCAATACAATTATCCATTCTTGAAAGAGGGAATGAATCAGGTTTAGTAACTGCATTTGCCTTTCAATAATCATGGACTGCTACTATGAACAGCAAGACCATTTTCCAACAAATATTCAGCTTCTTTACCCATAGGTGTACGTTTAACAGGATTAACTCTATAAGCATGCTGTTTAATTAGCTGTACATGGTTTACTTCAATATCATGATACAACACATTTATACAAGGAGGTAAAATAGCCCAGAATAAGCAGATATAAAACTTACAATACAAGCACGCTCAGATTCAGGTAAATAAAATACAAATTCTTGAAGATTACATATTTTAGAATTTGATAACTTGCTGCTCACAACACGTGCATAGCACATAGATAACCCGTACTCAGATGTTATAGGTACAGCTAACACCATTGAGATTTCAAGGCCACCCAACTTAACCACCTGTTTATTCTTTAAACAATCTTCCACCCGACTTTGATACAGTTAACATATTAACATGACATAATCTGGTTTTATGTTTACGATCAGGAGTATGGATAAGGTGATCCTGGTCACTCACTTTTCTATCAGTTATGTAAAGACCAGAAAAACTAGCTTGCAAAGCAGAACTAGGGACAGACAATAGACCTAATACTTTGTCTCCTGGCTGAAAACTTCAACTCACAGATTTCTTATCAAAATATCACTTTATTTTTCTTTAAGAGGAGTCCAAAGTTTTAGTTATTTCACAAGCATAACTCAGTTTATGATGAAAATCAAACATAATTTAATAGGTTTTTAGTAGTAGCTGAAGTTTCACACATCCATCTCTCGTTTAGCAACTTTAAAGGTCCCAATATGGTATGACCAAATACAAGCTCCAAAGGATTAAATCCTAGAGAATCTTGAGCTACCTCTCTTATAGCAAATCATACAAAAGGGATACCCTCATCCCAGTCTCTCTCAAACTGATAACAATAAGTACACAGCATAGACTTTAGGGTCTGATGGAACTGTTCTAAAATCCCTTGAGATTCTGAATGATTGTCACTTGATATTTTATGCTTTACTGCTAATTGCTGTAAAACTTGGGTAAACAATTTAGACAAGAAATTAGACCCTTGATCTGACTACATAACTTTAGGTAAACCAAATATAGAAAAAAAATTCAAAGCCTTTACAATAACAGAGACAGTAATTTTTTTTACAGGAATAGCATCAGGATATCTTGTAGCCCTCCCTGCATATAATAGTTAATAAATACTGATTCACAGATTTTGTTCTAGGCAATGAACCAACACAATCAATAATATGTTCAAAAAATTTCCCCTTTTACTGGGATTGGATACAGTGGAGCTTTATCAGACTATACCCCTGGCCAGTAAAAATGCCAAAGTATTTGGTCACATGTTTTTTTATTCCCAAATGACCAGCTAAACAATGATCATGGGCAACCAGTAACACATTTAAAAGATATAAAACAGGTACAACAATTTGAAATTTTACATCCCATTCAGGAGTTGAGGAAGATGATTGACATTTACACATCAAACTCCATTTTCAATAAAATAAGCAATAGACAGTTCACCCAATTTTTCCTTAGACACAATATTGGAGAAAAGTGATGCAAGTTCAGGGTCTTTCTTTTGCTCCATAATAAATTGCTCTTGTGAAATGGACCAAGGCAATAAATCTTCAGTTACAATTTTATTTGGTTTTAATTTTCTTAAGTTTCTCATCTTCAGGTAGTCGACAACTGGAAGTCAGATAACCTCTGATTAATATCATTAAGAAAAGTTTCTGATAAATTCCAACTCTTCAGATCTATCTACACCAAGTATTTTGAACTGTGCACAAGTCACACCACATGCAGAAAACTCTTGGGGATACTGGCATGCCAGCTTATCAGAACAAGGTGGTATAGGATTTTCCAAAACCTCTGAAACAGGTGACATTACCCCCAGCCAAGTTACTGCCCAATATGAATGTAACCCCTCCACAGGAAATCTAGGGCACACTCCAACAGTAACGAGCCCTGACACAAAGTCAGATTTCAAAATCAATGTATGGAGTGGAACATTCATAAAGCCCATTTCAAAACCCCACACTAATACACTTGATCCCTTTGATGTCTTCTCAGACAGAGGTAAAATTCCTTCCAAACAAAAAAGGACAGGCACTTGTATCCCTTAAAATTTTAACAGGTTTTTGAACATTCTTCCATTTATTGTCAAAAAGGAAAAAAACTCACAAAATATGGAGAAAGTTACACAAAACAGAAACAAGGGAGAAGGACAACACTAACTTAGCTACCTAGCTACGTAAAGTTTACACAGCTAGATACATACTAGCCACATTTATCACATAGATGGCTAGCTTACAAGAATTATGTTTCTTTAATAAGCAATAAGAAACAAAAACCCTAAGCCAGGCCATCCAACCCTAACTCTCCAAATCTTGCTCTGTCCTTCTCCACACACTCACTCACTCACTCACTCACTCTCTCTCTCTCTCTCTCTCACACACACCACACACACACACACACACACACACACACACACACACACACACACACACACACACACTAGCCTAAAACCCAAAGAAGCCTTTTATAGTCTACACCCCACCCACAACCCAGGTGATTTATTAACACTGGGCAACTCAATAGGTGGGCAATTAGGGCAGAACTCAATTAAGTCATCAGCACCAAATTAGAGTACAGTTTAACAAAAAGATCTAGAGTAGGTCGTAACAGGTACACACCCAAAACATGTGGCCTAGTGAGACTGGAGCTTGATTGTAACATTCACAGGTTGGATCTTGCCCTGAAAACATTTTGAATAATTTTAAATGAAATAGATGTGCTTGATAAAAGATTTTAAGTTGAACAATTGAATGCTTTGTGCATATGGAGCTAAAGTGAATTCTGTGCTTGGCTGCCTTCCACTCCTTTTCTGAAATGTTGAGTATGGGATCCTTTTCCCACTGTACTCTGGGGTACTCGAAAAGAAGAGACTTGGAAATGTTTTTATATATTATACAAATGCTACCTGAGTTTTCAAAAATGATCAATATTTCTTCCGGAAGAGAAATAGGTGGGAGGTAAGGTAAATTGGGCAGATTTCGTTTAGCAAAATTTCTAATTTGAGATAGTGGAAAAATTGTGTTGATGGGAAGCTAAATTTGAAATGTAATTGTTCGTAGGATGCAAAGGCATTATTTACATACAGAGGTCTAAATGGTGTAATCCCGTACATTTCCAAACATTAAAAACTGTGTAAGTTTGAGAGGGTGGATAAAGGTGGTTATTATGTAGAGGTGCCATAGATAAAAGCTTGTCTATCTGGAAGTGCATCCTACATTGGTTCCATATTCTGAGTGAATGAAGGATAATTTTGTTGTTAGTATATTAACTGATATTTACTGATATACTGATATTTATTTGTATTTACTGATGTACAAAGCAAGGAATATAAAGAACTACTGCAGACTTTCTTTTCTATTGCAGAGCTAGTGTGTGTTTCATCTATGTCTAAGTGTTTATAGCTTGTATATTTCCCACCCAGTAATAAAACTGAAAATTAGGTAGAGCCATGTCACCTTCTGATTTAGGTCGCTGAAGGGTCACCCTTTGGATGCGTAGATTTTTCATATTCCAAATAAATTAAGTTATGGTTGAATCTAATTTCTTAGAAAATTATTGTTTAATGTAAATGGGGATGTTTTGAAATAAAAATAGAAACTTAGGATGAATATTTATCTTGATAGTGTTAATTCTCCTTGCTAAAGTAAGATGGAGGGTAGACCATCTATGCACATCTTGTTTAAGTTTTTCAATACAAACAGCAAACTTTTGTTGAAAGAGAGCTTTATATTTTCTTGTGATGTTTACCCCTATGTGCTGATCTGCAATGATAAAAGGGAAGGTAAATAGCCTGCATTTGATATAGCGCCTAACTAGAGTTCAAGAACCCCCCTAGGCGCTTTACAACACAACAGTCATTCACCCATACATTCATACGCTGGTGATGATAAGCTACTATGTAGCCACAGCTGCCCTGGGGCACACTGACAGAAGTGAGGCTGCCGAACACTGGCGCCACCAATCCTTCCGACCACCACCAGCAGGCAAGGTAGGTTAAGTGTCTTGCCCAAGGACACAACAGCTGCATTCTCATACCGGGAGCCAGGATCGAACCTGCAACCCTCCGATTGCTGGACCACCCGCTCTACCGACTGAGCTACTGCTGCCCTATAAGGTGTCCAATCTAATGTTGTTTACTAAAAAAAAGCACAATTTTGTTCAAATTAATTTTGAGTCCAGATATCTCTTGTAATTCTGCTAGTGCTGTTACAGCTGTAGGCACAGAATTTTGTGGGTCTGATATATGTGGTACCATATGATCTGCATATAGTGATACAGTGCATCTGGAAAGTATTCACAGCGCATCACTTTTTCCACATTTTGTTATGTTACAGCCTTATTCCAAAATGGATTAAATTCATTTTTTTCCTCAGAATTCTACACACAACACCCCATAATGACAACGTGAAAAAAGTTTATTTGAGGTTTTTGCAAATTTATTAAAAATAAAAAAATTGAGAAAGCACATGTACATAAGTATTCACAGCCTTTGCCATGAAGCTCAAAATTGAGCTCATGGGCATCCTGTTTCCTCTGATCATCCTTGAGATGTTTCTGCAGCTTAATTGGAGTCCACCTGTGGTAAATTCAGTTGATTGGACATGATTTGGAAAGGTACACACCTGTCTATATAAGGTCCCATAGTTGACAGTTCATGTCAGAGCACAAACCAAGCATGAAGTCAAAGGAATTGTCTGTAGACCTCCGAGACAGGATTGTCTCGAGGCACACATCTGGAGAAGGTTACAGAAAAATGTCTGCTGCTTTGAATGTCCCAATGAGCACATTGGCCTCCATCATCCATAAGTGGAAGAAGTTCGAAACCACAAGGGCTCTTCCTAGAGCTGGCCGGCCATCTAAACTAAGCGACTGGGGGAGAAGGGCCTTAGTCAGGGAGGTGACCACGAACCCGATGGTCACTCTGTCAGAGCGCCTGAGGTCCTCTGCGGGAGAGGAGAACTTTCCAGAAGGACAACCATCTCTGCAGCAATCCACCAATCAGGCCTGTACGGTAGAGTGGCCAGATGGAAGCCACTCCTTAGTAAAAGGCACATGGCAGCCTGTCTGGAGTTTGCCAAAAGGCAGCTGAAGGACTCTCAGACCATGAGAAACAAAATTCTCTGTTCTGATGAGACAAAGACTGAACTCTTTGGTGTGAATTCCAGGCGTCATGTTTGGAGGAAACCAGGCACCACTCATCACCAGACCAATACCATCCCTACAGTGAAGCATGGTGGTGGCAGCATCATGCTGTGGGGATGTTTTTCAGCAGCAGGAACTGGGAGACAAGTCAGGATAAAGGGAAAGATGAGCACTCTTGACCTTAGACTTTGGGCGACGGTTCATCTTTCAGCAGGACAACGACCCTAAGCACACAGCCAAGATATCAAAGGAGTGGCTTCAGGACAACTCTGTGAATGTGCCTGAGTGGCCCAGCCAGAGCCCAGACTTGAATCCGATTGAACATCTCTAGAGAGATATTAAAATGGCTGTGCACTGACGCTTCCCATCCAACCTGATGGAGCTTGAGAGGTGCTGCAAAGAGAAATGGGCATAACTGGCCAAGGATAGTTGTGCAAAGTTGTGGCATCATATTCAAAAAGACTTGAGGCTGTAATTGCTGCCAAAGGTGCATTGACAAAGTATTGAGCAAAGGCTGTGAATACTTATGTACATGTGATTTCTCAGTTTGTTTTTTTTTAATAAATTTGCAAAAACCTCAAGTAAACTTCTTTCACGTTGTCATTATGGGGCATTGTGTGTAGAATTCTGAGGAAAAAAATGAATTTAATCCATTTTGGAATAAGGCTGTAACATAACAAAATTTGGAAAAAGTGATGTGCTGTGAATACTTTCCGGATGCACTGTATTTTCTTTTAAAGTACTTCTCCAAATATCCCCTTTATCTTTGGTGCATTTTGAAAGTAAACAGCCAATGGCTCAATGGCAATTGCAAATAGTAGTGGTGACAAGGGGCATCCTTGTCAGGGTGGTCCAGATCTATTTATGCAATTTTTATTACACTATAACTTATTAAGTTTATTATATAGAGAATGTGCAACTGAATGGAGGACAAGTGGGACTTTACATGGAAAATCAGTGAATTAAATCAATGTAAGTCCATTTTTGTTTATTACAAGATATTTCAAACAATTCCTTTGTCTTGCATTTTTTTTCTGCATTGCATTAAAAGTTGCAAAATTAGATCTGAACCACCCTATACAAACTGAAGCTTCTGGACTGGTATACAGCAGTTTGATCCATGCACATATGTTCAGGCCAAACCCAAATTTATGCAAAGTGGTGAACAGGTATTCCCATTAGTAGTACATATAGACAGCAAGTGTCAAAAGAGGTGTGAATTTGATTGATGACTTTAAGCCCCGCACCCAAATATGATGGATGACATTAAGCCCCACCCCAAAATATGATTTATGAAATTTAAAAATATGAAATATAAAAATATGATTTATGAAAATATGAAAATATAATTTATGTAAATATGAAACTATAAAAGTATGAAAATGTATTTATAAGCTATAAACTTAGGACACGTGGGTTTATTTTATAAACATTAGGTTCAAAATTAATATTGTGAAATTAAATATACACTTATCTTGTAGTCATACCTATGCCTATGTGTAACTTTCTGAAAATATTCACAGACCCGCCCTAAGATATAAACTCACGGCCACATTTTATAAGCACTAGACTCAAAACTAATATTATAAAATTAAATATACACTTATCCGGCGTGCAAAGCCACGCATATGTACGACTACATAAAACGCTATAAAATATTCACACAACCGCTCTAAGTTATAAACTAGTAGTAAGAATATAAATATACTGTAATATCCCTTCCCAGAGGGGCAAGTGGTAGTAAATTATCATATAAAAGAACTAATCAATGGTTTTTATTCTCTTTCCTTCTTACTTCAACAAGCTGACAACCACAACGTAGTCAGGACAAAGAAAAACACGCACCACTAAAAACCCTACCCCCATACAAGAAAATAAATATACAATTTTCTAAAAACGATATGGACTCTCTGATCTAAGTTGTAAGATCACGACACCGCCATAACTAAAAACGATTTTCACCCCCTCAAAGTTATAAGTTCACGACAAGCGTCTTTATTTGATAAGCACGTATCTTTCCTGCACAGCCATAACTGAAATATTCACCCCCTCAAACCAGACTAAGTTACAAGATCACGACACAGCCATAACTAAAAACGATTTTCACTCCCCCCTCTAAGTTATAAACTAATAGTAAGAAAATAAATATACCATTTTCTAAAAACGTTATAAGCTGCATTAGAATCAAAAGCAAGAAAATACATAGCCACTCCTAATGCCTGCGCGCCTCTTTGTAAGTTTCACCGGTTCCCCCATCGGAATGCGCCAAATATGATCGATCACAGCCTGTCTCTCCCCACAGGGAGTCGGCGCCTTTCATGTTATCAATTAACAAAAGTCTTAATCTAACTTAATTAAACATGTTCTATTTTTATATCATAAAGTAAAATATTTATTCTCACCCCGAATCAAAGCGATTAAGAATATATACACTCCTTCTGATTTTTACTAAAATTCTTAACACGCTTTTCAGCACTGTCTCTGCGAACACCCCACTAAAAATAAATATACAATTTTCTAAAAACGATAGGGACTCTGCTCTAAGTTATAAGTTAACGACACGCGTCTTTATTTGACAAGCACTTATCTTTCCTGCACAGCCATAACTAAAATGATGTTCACCCCAGCCACCTCAAACCAAACTAAGATCACGACACAGCCATAACTAAAAGCGATTTTCACTCCCCCTCTAAGTTATAAGTTCACGACAAGAGTCTTTATCTTTCCTGCACATCCATAACTAAAATGCTATTCACCCCCAGCCCCCTTAAACTAAGTTATAACTAAAAACTATTTTCACTTTCCCTCTAAGTTATAAGTTCACCACAAGCGTCTTTATTTGATAAGCACTAGATTCAAAACTAATATTAAATATACAGTACACTTATCCTGCATGTAAAGCCATGCATCTGTGTGACTTTCTAAAAAATATTCACTCCTAAAGTTCTAAGTTACAAACTCACCATACACGGCCTCATTTTATAAACATTAAAAATTAAATACAGTATATACACGTCTTGCCGTTATACTGTAGCTATGTGTAACCTTCTGAAAATATTCACAGACCCGCGCTAAGATATAAACTCACGACACACGACCTCATTTTTAAACACTTTTCATGCTTTTTAGTCATGCATAGTTCTGCGTGTTTAGTCATGCATAGTTCTGCGTGTAACTGTCTTAAAAACTCTATAAATTGAAATATTCACTTACCCGCAAGTGTGCCTCCTTTTATAAATCCGGGGAAATAAACTTTCTTTCACAGAACATGGATACCTCCGGTATTAAACTTCAGTTGATCAATAGCAAGAACCACGAAGCACCCTGCCATGCGACCACATTTGGCCGCCAATTTTAAATGGGGAACAAACTTTCTTTCACAGAACATGGATACCTCTGGTGTTAAACTTCAGTTGATCCAATAGCGAGAATCACGAAGCCCCCTCCAAGGCAAACACACTTGACCGCCAATTTTAAACGCTTGGGAAACAAACTTTAGTGTTAAAATATTTATTGTAACAATTCATGCTTTTTATTTAATGAAATCGGAAAATCATACGATTATTAAACCAACCCCACACCATTCAAAGGGGTTTGAGAATATAAGTTGCCTTTAAAATTCATAAGACCCTGCTCTTTGTTAACTCGTTAATCGGCTAAATGTCAAAGCCTTTTTACATACCTATGGTCTAAGAACAATACTATTAGACGAACTACTTCCTACTAACGATTCTCTCTTATATACCAAAATGCACAATAAACTTTAAAAGCTCGCGAGAAAAGTTATTAAAAACCTCCGCGTTGAGCACAGCGGTTTCTCGCTGTCTATGGTACTTGATAAAAAGTTATTTATATGCCGAGTACAAACACCGCTCTTTCCGATACTGTATTTCAGACGCATTAATCGTGTAAATATCAAAATTGATCTAGTTTCATATGGTTTGCATGTATACCCATTTACATCAACTTTAAAATACACGTGGCTACCTAAGAAACGATCTCTCGGTAAAACATAACGTTTACATGATTTAAGCCCTTTCCAATTTATATCATTCATATTCAACTTGACCCTATAATGCTGAAGTCACAAAAAATCACTAGAGGCATAAAGCAAAATGTTAAAACAAAAAATGTACAGAACGTGTGCACCCCAACTGTAAAGCCACGCCCTTTTCTACATTACCGTGACGTGTCACGGCTTTTGACAACCCCATGCTGCAGTGCACTATACAATTAATGGCATGCTTACTGTCTCTCTGTTGGTGTGGTCAGGCTTTAGAGAAATGCCCGCCTCATTGTTAGTAAATAACAATTTAACCCTAAATGCATTGTCATTTAGATTCAAGCTATTATCACTCCATCCTTTTGCTGGATTGTATGTTATGGTCACATTTTGGTGCCTAAGCTTTAACACTTTATTTACTTTTAACCTTTCTTTAACATAGCATTTTCTGTCTCTAAGAAGATATTTCTTAAATGTTATGTTTAAAGTACACTATATTTTTGGTGGTAATTGTCATCTTAACTTTTCCTGCATTATCCTGATAATATCCCTAATTAGCACAATTCTGGCAAACCACGGAATAGATCTGAGAGAATGCCATATTCAGGTCAGCAAGGTATTACAAAGTATTACAAATTATGGTCACTACAGATGTAGTAACACTTACAAATGCTACAGGATCCTGGCTGTAATTTTTGCCATGCATTAAGGGAAGCTCACATTAAAAAGTGTGGAATGTTAAAGAGATTAAACGAAAATTTGCAAAATGGCCCAGATTAAAATATGCATAAAATAACAATTTACCAATACAGCGGTCATTCTGCATTGATAACATTTAGCCAAAAAACAATTGATGGATTTCTAAAATGTATCAGAGTCTCTCTTAAATCTTGTTGACTGTAAATATGTCAGTTTGTGCACTTTTACCATGTTGAGGAAAGTGAATTTTTTGAAGTCTAACCATGGGGGAAAAAAGGTAGCAATACTGTCCCTATTTGTATAATGTTTACATGTTCTCTCTCTAGCTACATGGGCTTTCTGCTGGTTTTTCACAAAAACATGTAAATCTGGTTAATTACGAGCTCTAAATTGGCCCTGTTTCCTGCAATGCCAGGAGCCCTAAATATAGTAGGTGGCATGCCAGACCTTATGCCTGACGCTGGCCTTGGATTAATCATGTTCACAAATAAACGTATGTACTTAAAAGGTTGGGTCCTCCACATGTTGGTTATGTTTATGCAATGTAAGTCTGATTTAGAATAGTTTTCCCCAAAACTGCAGGAACAGTTTCTGATACCACATCCTGAAAATGTATGGATGGTTGTGGCTTATTCAAATTATAAAGAAAATCCAAGCCACTGTTTATTAATACTGTTTTCATATTACACCCAGATTCAGTCTGAGCAAGCCTAAAATTTCCTTTCCCGGATTAATCAATCCGAGCTAAATGCGTACAACCTTGGTGTAAAGAAAATTTGATGCTAATCAGATGCTTTTGCCTTCTGCATTATGCAGCATGCCAAAAGTATCTGGGGAATCAGAAGTTCTCATGTATCATGTAAAGTCAGGGAAAAATATAGAAAGCCCTGTCCCAAAGCTTTGATACTGTGGGCCTCCACTAAACTATCTGCATTTACTGGAAATTTTGCTCTTCAAGCAGTCTGAGTTTTGTCAGAAGGAAGTTGGTGAGACACCCAGGATAAACAAATGTACCTACCATTTTGATTATCGGCATACAGCTTAAGGTCATAGCCACTGACCCCTTCAAAACAGTGAACCCATTTTTTCGTTCGGAGCACTGTCCACCCACGTCTACCATTTTGAATGTCAGCTCTTTAAAGGTAAACTTGTTTTCTTCGATCCCAGTTGTCATGTCTCAGGACTGAAGAATGTCTTTAACGGTTGGGGATATAGTCAAAGCAGCAATGCGATCAAGGTCATTAAGATAGTAAGCCGCGTTATCCTCCAAGTGACATTCATTGGAGCGACAGAAGCACTCTTGGAAACCTGGGTCCACCCCAAGCCTCTTCATGAACCCTTGTAGCTCTGGTGTGATCTCCCCTTTGCTCTCAGCAGGACCAGTCAGTGTAAACAGCATCATAGGCTCTGTCAGGGTTGTGAAACTCAATTTTGAGGGTAGCCAGGGTTCTTATGATTCTTGTCAGGGAGTCAATGACATTGTAGATGATCAAGGGCTTGTACTCCTTGCAGGCCTCCAAGTTAAAGCAACCACTGTGGATTATCTTCATCTGCTTCACTATGGTGCTTTTTCCTGAATTGCGGGGGCCAAGGAGAAGAAGCTTGATCTCACGGCATTGCCGCTGACTCTCAGAGTGCAGGTGTCGGTCGATTCTGCGAGAATACTGAGCGGCCTCCTTTTCCTCCGAGCTTTGACGACATCTCATGTTCCTTCTGAGAGAAAGTTACAGAAAGAGAGAGTATGTGTGAAGGAGGCTGATGAAGCAGGGGCACGTTTAGCTCTGCTGTAAGTGAGTGGACAGCCTTGATGACAGGTGCTGCTTCCCAGTCATACACAATGCATTGTTGCTGCTAGCACAAGGTTGCCAGACTGCAGAGCGGTCAATTAGTGCTTCTTCTTTCGGCCATTATCATAGCATTTTCACATCCACCAAGCAAACTGTAGCACATTCCTGTTAATGGAACGACTTGCCTATCCTCTGCTGTTCCACTGGAAACAGAAAATCCCTTCTCCCTCCACCTCTGCATGGTTACTTCATGTCCTCTGTTCCAAATGTAAGGTGTACACGCTTATCCAGCCGGTTTCTGCTCGCCTGCATGAGAGGGAAGTGGCCGTTAGCACGGCGATCTGGTTGGTGTGGAGAGGTGAGAGACACTTGATGGAGGCAACTCGCATGCATAACAACAGAGCAGGAAAATAATCTGTAAATCTTAAAAAACATTGCTGGCGCCTTTTAGATAGATTTGTGCGTGACATTAATAAATAATTAAAAGCCACACCACACGGCAGCTAGGCCTAGAAATACGCCATTTGAATAACGGAAGATCAGCGATGTTTTTCTTTTATACATATATTGAGTGCATTTCTTTTCAGAACCTAATGAAGCTAATTTCACAAATAATCAATGAGTACAGTAACATACTAATCCCAGTCTGTGTATCAGATTAAAAGATTAACGCTCTGGCACTACACCTCAAGAGATATGGCAACTCTATTTGTAGTTTACAATCCTACAGTTGTACCATTTAGAACTGGGTACTATGTAGACCAGCGGTGGAAAAGATACTCAGCAGAATGTTTGGTAAAATGATGTTACTGTCAAGTAGTACAGTTACTCCTGCTCAATGCAATTCTGACGGCAATTTTGTCAAAGACAATATTTTTCTCACCCTTGCAAATCACATTTGTTACTGTATGTAAAAAGGCTTTGACATTTAGCCGATTAACGAGTTAACAAAGAGCAGGGTCTTATGAATTTTAAAGGCAACTTATATTCTCAAACCCCTTTGAATGGTGTGGGGTTGGTTTAATAATCGTATGATTTTCCGATTTCATTAAATAAAAAGCATGAATTGCTACAATAAATATTTGAACACTAAAGTTTGTTTTCCAAGCTTTTAAAATTGGCGGTCAAATGAGTTTGCCTTGGAGGGGGCTTCGTGATTCTCGCTATTGATCAACTGAAGTTTAACACCAGAGGTATCCATGTTCTGTGAAAGAAAGTTTGTTCCCCATTTAAAATTGGCGGCCAAATGTGGTCGCATGGCAGGGTGCTTCGTGGTTCTTGCTATTGATCAACTGAAGTTTAATACCAGAGGTATCCATGTTCTGTGAAAGAAAGTTTATTTCCCCGGATTTATAAAAGGAGGCACACTTGCGGGTAAGTGAATATTTCACTTTATAGAGTTTTTAAGACAGTTACACGCAGAACTATGCATGACTAAAAAGCATGAAAAGTGTTTAAAAATGAGGTCGTGTGTCGTGAGTTTATATCTTAGCGCGGGTCTGTGAATATTTTCAGAAGGTTACACATAGCTACAGTATAACGGCAAGACGTGTATATACTGTATTTAATTTCTTAATGTTTATAAAATGAGGCCGTGTATGGTGAGTTTGTAACTTAGAACTTTAGGAGTGAATATTTTTTAGAAAGTCACACATATGCGTGGCTTTACATGCAGGATAAGTGTACTGTATATTTAATATTAGTTTTGAATCTAGTGCTTATCAAATAAAGACGCTTGTGGTGAACTTATAACTTAGAGGGAAAGTGAAAATAGTTTTTAGTTATAACTTAGTTTATGGGGGCTGGGGGTGAATAGCATTTTAGTTATGGCTGTGCAGGAAAGATAAAGACTCTTGTCGTGAACTTATAACTTAGAGGGGGAGTGAAAATCGCTTTTAGTTATGGCTGTGTTGTGATCTTAGTTTGGTTTGAGGTGGCTGGGGTGAACATCATTTTAGTTATGGCTGTACAGGAAAGATAAGTGCTTGTCAAATAAAGACGCGTGTCATTAACTTATAACTTAGAGCAGAGTCCCTATCGTTTTTAGAAAATTGTATATTTATTTTTAGTGGGGTGTTCGCAGAGACAGTGCTGAAAAGCGTGTTAAGAATTTTAGTAAAAATCAGAAGGAGTGTATATATTCTTAATCGCTTTGATTCGGGGTGAGAATAAATATTTTACTTTATGATATAAAAATAGAACATGTTTAATTAAGTTAGATTAAGACTTTTGTTAATTGATAACATGAAAGGCGCCGACTCCCTGTGGGGAGAGACAGGCTGTGATCGTTCATATTTGGCGCATTCCGATGGGGGAACCGGTGAAACTTACAAAGAGGCGCGCAGGCATTAGGAGTGGCTATGTATTTTCTTGCTTTTGATTCTAATGCAGCTTATAACGTTTTTAGAAAATGGTATATTTATTTTCTTACTATTAGTTTATAACTTAGAGGGGGGAGTGAAAATCGTTTTTAGTTATGGCTGTGTCGTGATCTTGTAATTTAGTCTGGTTTGAGGGGGTGAATATTTCAGTTATGGCTGTGCAGGAAAGATAAGTGCTTATCAAATAAAGACGCTTGTCGTGAACTTATAACTTAGAGTGCGGAGTGAAAATCGTTTTTAGTTATGGCTGTGCCGTGAGCTTAGTTTGGTTTGAGGTGGCTGGGGGTGAACATCATTTTAGTTATGGCTGTGCAGGAAAGATAAGTGCTTATCAAATAAAGACGCTTGTCGTGAACTTATAACTTAGAGGGGGGAGTGAAATCGTTTTTAGTTATGGCTGTGTCGTGATCTTACAACTTAGAGCAGAGAGTCCATATCGTTTTTAGAAAATTGTATATTTATTTTCTTGTATGGGGGTAGGGTTTTTAGTGGTGCGTGTTTTTCTTTGTCCTGACTACATTGTGGTTGTCAGCTTGTTGAAGTAAGAAGGAAAGTGAATAAAAACCATTGATTAGTTCTTTTATTTGATAATTTACTACCACTTGCCCCTCTGGGAAGGGATATAACAGTATATTTATATTCTTACTATTAGTTTATAACTTAGAGTGGTTGTGTGAATATTTTATAGCGTTTTTATGTAGTCGTACATATGCGTGGCTTTGCATGCAAGATAAGTGTATATTTAATTTTATAATATTAGTTTTGAATCTAGTGCTTATAAAATGTGGCCGTGAGTTTATATCTTAGCGTGGGTCTGTGAATATTTTCAGAAAGTTTACACATAGCTATGACAGTAAGACATGTGTGTACTGTATTTAATTAATTAATATTAATTTAGAATCTAATGTTTATAAAATGAGGTTGTGAGTTTATAAGCGCGGGGTTGTGAAATTGTTTCAGAAATTTACACATAGGCATAGCTATGACTGCAAGATAAGTGTATATTTAATTTCACAATATTAATTCTAAACCTAATGTTTATAAAATAAACCCACGTGTCCTAAGTTTATAGCTTATAAATACATTTTCATACTTTTATACTGTAGTTTCATATTTACATAAATTATATTTTCATATTTTCATAAATCATATTTATATATTTTTATATTTTCATACTTCATATTTTCAAATTTCATAAATCATATTTTGGGGTGGGGCTTAATGTCATCCATCATATTTGGGGCGGGGCTTAAAGTCATCAATCAAATTCACACCTCTTTTGACACTTGCTGTCTATATGTACTACTCCCATTCAACCATATCAAATGCTTTTTCTGCATTCAAAGATAATATGATCTCCGGAGTGTTAGACTTTATGGGTGAATATATTACATTAAATAGGTGTCGAAGATTGGAAGCCAAATGTCTACCTTTATTAAATCCAGTTTGGACTTATATTTGTTATAATAAGTTTGTTATAATATTAAGAATTGTGTCACTGTATCTGTTTTAAATCTCTTTAAATGTATTTTTCATTCTTTTTCTGTGTAACATGCCATGAAGAGCTGAGCCAGCTTTAGCACAGAGTGTCAGCTTTCAGAATTGCTGGGCCAAGCAAAGCATAAAGACAGACAGGAACAGCTGTTGTCAGCCCTAAAAGGCCTAAATGTTATATGATCTGACTGTCTGATGCTTAGCTCAAGTTTGTCTACCTTGTTTGGCAATGTACTGGGGGATTTGGTCATGTGGACACAATATAAAAGAAGCTGGAACCTTGCCAGCTTTGAGGACCTGAGGGAGTGGAAGCAATAGACTCCAAAGCCACCTCCGTTGTGACAGCAAAAAGCAATTTCTACACGACCGAATCCCCTCGGTTTTACAGATGAAATTCGCTGGTCTTCCCTGTCTAAATAGCAACGTAAGCCGCATTAAACAAGCTAAATATATTCTGTCTTTTCTGTGACTTTGTCGCCGCCTATCACTGAAAAGAGGGATATCACTGTTATAATTTATAATTATTTAAATAAAGGTTTATTAAAATGCCGCAATATAAAAGAACATATTTCCACGGAGCTAATACTCCCATCGGAAACAATATTACAGAAGGAAGCAATTCATCTGTCCTACTAGCTAGAACTTTGGTGAGTATCTTAACATCATTATTGAGAAGTGAGAGTGGTCTGTATGATGCACATTTTAAGAATTCCTTAATTTTTTTAGGAAAAATGGTAATTAATGCTTGGTGAAAAATTTTAAGTGGATTTTTTTATCTCTGGCTTCTATAAATGTTGCTAATAAGAGGGGAGCTAACTTAACTGAATTTTTTTTATATAAAATTCAGCAGGGTAGCCATCAGGGCCTGCTGCTTTCTCCTTCTGAAGTGAGTTTGCAGCGTCTAGTAATTCTGATAATGTCAGAGGCTTATCCAATTCCTCTGCACATAGAGTACCTAGCTGTGGTTTCCATAATGTATCATAAAGCACATTAGATATTGTCTTGTGTTCTTTAAACTTAGTAGAATATAAGGACTTTAAGTAGTCTCTAAATGCGTTGATTATATTTTCATAGCCAATGATTCTACCTCTGTCTGTGTTGGTGATTACTGATATTGCATTGTGAACTTTCTGGATTTTTTGTGCTATAATAGTAATAATAATTGCAGCTCACTACTCTAAATGTGTAGAACCCAGGTTCAAACCGCTAACCTTTTTAACATGAGGCAGTGGTTCTTATCTCTGCACCAGCCAAGGAGATGTTTTGGTTCTCTGTCAATTGATAGTTGGGCTTCAGTTTTTATTCAAATAATCTTGAATAAAAGTGCACTTGTTTTATGATACATTTTGTGAAAGTTTTGATTTGAAATTTGGACTTCAGTCTTCACACATTATACACTTCACGATAGCTTTTTTCAAATATTACTATAACATGAAAAAAGTTTCTATTTTAGTTATGTCTTCAACATTTCTTGCCTCTCATTTCCTGTCATCCTACATTTACATGATTCATTGTAGACACGGAACACACATGATATGTACTTATCCTAAATAACGATATATTATTTACCAATTCCATGCACCTTACACCCAGATAAACAAACTTGAGCTGGGAGAATTTAAACTGTGTCAGTAGGGGGGATGGGATAGCAGTCTGTCTGCTGCCACTGCTGATTGACACATTTGCAAAACAAAGACATTGATGAGGAGGTGCAAAGGAATTTAAGGTGGCCAGCATTACAACTATTTTTCTAGGATTCAGGGATTCTGCTGTTAAAGTCTCTGGCCATTATAATTTTATGAATGTTAAAGCTAGGAATTAATGCAAATATGGTTTGAATGAAGTCTCTATCATCCACATTGGGTGCATAGATATTTTTCAAAATCACTTTACATTTAAATAAATTATCCATCACCATCAAATATTGCCGTTCAGGATTAGATACTCCATCTGACACTACAAATGAAACTGTCCTATGAATTAAGATTCCCACACCTCTAGTTTTCTTTGTATAGCTGGAGTGGAATTTTTCGCCAGTCCAGTCACTTTGGAACCAAAACTGATCCTTGCTGATTAAGTGAGTCTCCTGTAAAAATACTATTTTGGCATTTAGACCTGTTAGGTGAGAGAATACTTTTTTTCTCTTTAATTCATAATTGACACCTTTGAAATTCCAACTCACAAAGTTCACTGTTTGGTCATAGATAGATTGCTTCTGAAATTTTGTTGTCATTGTATAGTCTTAAATTAAGGTAGTACATTATTAACTTTAATTTCCAATATTGATAGACGTTACAGCAATGAAGCCTATTGTTGTGTGGGCACTTACAATTGTAGTGACAAAAAGGACAGATCAGAAATAGCTTGTTGTCTTTCTCTCCTCCCCCAGCCCCCCATTTTGCCTCCCCAAGTGAGGCTAGACCACCACACTTCACGAAGTCCCAGTCCTGTTACATGCCTAGAGTCAGAGCACAGAACATAACTGTGGCAACCTCAGCTCACAGAAAAACATATTGAACCGGCCAAATAATCATGTTAAAGAAAAGAACGGATGCGCAAACACACAGCATGTCTGTCAGGAAAAGAACTGTGGCAACATCCCCCTGACAGTGAGGTACATCACAGCAATCTTGGTGGAGTAACTTGGGGTGCTGCATTTCATGCAGGGTGGTTTTTTGAAGACTGGAATACTAAGTGATGCTAGTTAACCTGTAAGATGCCTGCAAACATGTATGGTATTACTCCAAGAACAGAAATTAATACTTAAAAAAAAAACCTTCTGAAAATCACAACTTAATTATATTCACTACAATTTAGAAAATTCGCAAAATTGTCAGGCAAAATTCAAAAGTAATTCTAGAACTATTTTAGTCCCAAGGCTCAAATGGTTCTGAAGGATGGATATTTTTTAGGATTTTCAAATAGCAAAAAAAAAACATTTTACTCTCATCTTTAGAACTGTATTTCAAATAACATTTACAGTATAATTTCTGTTAAAGATATAACAGTAAATTTGATCGTATAGCTTTTCTCTCTCCGTATGTTAGAATATTAACTTTGTATGTAAGTAAATAGTAAAATAAGCAAGCACTAAAGATAAATGGTTTCTTGCCATAATAACATCAGTTGCACAGAATTACACTCATAACTGCAGGGCAGTAGGAAATGGTTGTCTAGGAAACTTTAGCAAAGTTACCAAAATCAATGTGAGCTACAGAAAGAAACATATATTGTTTTACATACACATCACTACATGAGAAAGGGATAACTATTCAAGCTCTGCACATTTCTAAATAACATGCTCAGAATACTTTGTAACAACTTTTTATTGGTTAGTAATTTACAGAATTTTTTGAACATACTAAACAAGACTGATGTGTGATTAAGAGTACACATCTCTTTCCTATACCAGTCAAAATTCAGCTTTAATAACCTAGTCTTCACTGCAAAAAACTAAAATCTTTGGTGGCTCCAAAGAGGTAGATGTAGTTTTAACCTCCCTTTCAATGTTCATAGCTGTTTTTTTCTTAATCACAAGAAATTCACTAAGACAGGTCCTTAAGGAGACTAATTCTGAGTATGCACTGTTGAAAGATTTGGGTGTAACACAGGTACTTGCATGTCTCTCTCTTCCATTGTTAGAACAAAGGATCATAGGCTGAAATAAAAATAGTCATTTGCCCTTAAGCCCCACCTATTGTACAATCTTTTTAGTAATATCAAAAAGACAAGTTTACAGGGAGATATTATAGTCATTTAATTATCCAAATATTAACTGGAATATTAACAGATGGAGGAGCGCAAGAGTTTTTAGAAGTAATCAGTGACTGATTTTTTACACAGCATGTTAAAGCACCAACAAAGGGTGAAGCCTATCTGAATTTAGTATTTTGTAATAATCAGGATAGAATTGAGGGTGTAGAGGTGATTGAACCACGAGGGTCAAGTGACCATAATGTAATACAATTCTCAGTATTTTGTAAGAGTGCAGATGCAATGACTAAATTTGTTAAATTGAACTTTGGTAGGGCTAATTTTGAGCAGATGCAACAAAGTCTAAGTAGGATACGCTGGGATAAGCTTTTAAGTGTGGAGATAGTCGAGGAGCAGTGAAACAGGTTTAAAAATGTTTTACATGTCATGCAGGACAGATACATACCTAAATTTGGAATTAATAGGAAACTAAAAAAACTCCACGGTGGATTAAATAAAGATTTAAAAAAGAAGTTGCAAAGGAAAAAACTGCTTTATAAGGCATATAAGACTAATGACTGCAAAGTGAATCGTAGAGCATATGAGAACATGAGGGCAACCATTAAGAAGGATATCACGGAGGCTAAAAGGCAGTTGGAGAGGAATATAGCAGATAAGGCAAAATAAGACCCTAAGAGATTCTTTCAGTATTTTAGTAGTAAAAGAACAGTCAAGGAGGAGGTCAAGTGTATCAGAAATACTAAAGGAGAATTAAAAGATACAGACAGTGAAATAGCGGATACCTAAACTTACATTTTTCTGAGGTGTTTACAATTGAGCAAGTGAATAACCTCCCAGAGGTAAACGCGACTACTAAGGAGCTACTGAGGGATTTGGAAAGTGTAGAGGCAGAAGTGCTGCTCAGATTAAATAAACTGAAATCAAACAAATCACCAGGACCAGATAATATTTATCCTCGAGTTCTTAAGGAGGCTAGTGAGTACATATATAAACCCTTGACACATATTTTTAGGACGTCACTGCATACTGGAGAGATTCTGAAGGACTGGAAAATGGCAAATATCACCCCATTATATAAAAAGGGTGACAGGGCAGATTCAAGCAACTATAGGCCAGTAAGCTTAACATGCATCACAGGAAAATTAATGGAAGAAATTATTAAGGATAAGATTGAGCAACACATGGCAAGTACAGGAGTTATTCTGAACAGTCAGCATGGGTTCAGAAGAAGGAGGTTGTGTTTTACTAACATGTTGGAATTCTATGAGGAGGCAGCAAAAGGATATGATCAAAGTGGAGCATATGATATTATTTATCTGGACTTTCAGAAAGTATTTGATAAGGTGCCACATGAGAGGTTGGGCATCAGATTAAAAGAAGTAGGAGTTCAAGGTGATGTTTTTAGATGGGTGCAGAATTTGCTCAGACACAGGAAGCAGGGAGTGATGGTGTGAGGAACCTCATCAGAACTGGCCGATGTTAAGAGTGGTGTTCCACAGGGGTCAGTGCTAGGGCCACTGTTATTTTTAATATATATAAATGATTTAGATAGGAATATAAGTAACAACCTGGTTACATTTGCAGATGATACAAAGATAAGTGGATTACCAGATAATTTGGAATCCGTTATATCATTACAGAAGGAATTGGATAGCATTCAGGCTTGGGCAGATTTGTGGCAGATGAAATTTAATGTCAGAAAATGTAAAGTATTACACATAGGAAGTAAAAATGTTAGGTTTGAATACACAATGGGCAGTCTGAAAATCGAGAGTACACCTTATGAGAAGGATTTAGGAGTCATAGTGGACTCTAAGCTATCGACTCCTACAGTGTTCAGAAGACATTAAGAAGGCTAACAGAATGTTAGGTTATATAGCACGATGTGTGGAGTACAAGTCCAAGGAGGTTACGCTCAACCTTTATAATGCACTGGTGAGGCCTCATCTTGAGTAACATAGCAGTTTTGGTCTCCAGGCTACAAAAAGGACATAGCAGCACTAGAAAAGGTCCAGAAAAGAGCGACTAGGCTGATTCCAGGGCTACAGGGGTTGAATTATGAGGAAAGATTAAAAGAGCTGAACCTATACAGTTTAAGCAAAAGAAGATTAAGAGGTGACATGATTGAAGTATTTAAAATTATGAAGAGAATTAGTACAGTGGATTGAGACTGTTATTTTAAAATGAGTTCATCAAGAACATGGGGACACAGTTGGAAAGTTGTTAAAGTTAAATTTCGCACAAACATTTGGAAGTTTTTCTTTACACAAAAAATGATAGATACTTGGAATAAGCTACCAAGTAGTGTGGTAGACAGTAAGGTGTTAGGGACTTTCAAAACTCAACTTGATGATTTTTTTGGAGGAAATAAGTGGATAGGACTGGCGAGCTTTGTTGGGCTGAATGGCCTGTTCTTGTCTAGAGTGTTCTAAAGTTGAACATAATGGACACAGAAACCAGGAAGATGCTATCAGTTTAAGACCAGCAGAGCACACCAGAGTCACGACAATGGTGTTATACTTTGTTTTTTTCATTTTTAATCTTTCTTTTCACATTATTGACTGCACATATGCTTGTGTCTTTCCTTACAGGTGCGGTGTTGAGGGAATATTATGGCCTGGGCAAAAAGCATGCCATTTAAAAAAAGGTGATACACACTAGACACAGCATTATTCCATATATGTGAGTATGTAAGAGAAGGGAATGGAGGTACTATGCCTCTTAGCCTATAGCTGAAGTCACTTCAGTACACATGTAGTTTGTGAGCATTCCTGTGTTGATCAAACAGTGGAAGCGCTACAGTTTACTTGTAACTTTACGCTTCCTGAAGATATGTAAATAAATTAAGGTAAATAACATTCAATCTGGCATTTATATAAGTAACATATAAATGTTTCTTATGTAAAGACCATCACAAAACATAATCACAAACAGGACTTTGCACAATATGTTGGTGAGCTCTATAAGTTGTGCTGTTTTGTTGAAGGACAGGTGTGGGGCAGACTGACTGGCAGGATGACGCCGGACTTATTCCTGCATCCAAACGGTGCCATCTTTTGCCTTTATGCCTGGTGCAGCTGTGTTGTTCTTATATGTGACTGGACGTTTTTTGCGTGGAGGGCTTCTGTTCTCTTTCTCCGATGTACAACCCTCATCCTCATCTGAGTTCAACTCTGCTATAGCACGTCTTTATTTGAAAACAGCAGTGTCAGATCAGGGCAAGCGTGAACAAGACTAAGAGAATAAAACTGAATAAAAAAAAATGCTAACCTTTTACAAGTACAATACATTTACACTGGCTGTTACAGACTCAAATCAAATGTATGTTTTTATTGTATAATAGTAACAATAAGTGCAGCTCACTACTCAAAAAATTTACTTTGGCACACAGGAAGGCTTGAACCTGCAACTTTTTGAATAGGAGTCAGCAGTTCTTACCGCTACACTACAAAAAAAGTTGCAAGAACACAAACACACTTGTACCTTTTGTGAAAGTGCTTACTTGATATTTGGACTTCAATCTTTACAAATTATACACTTCATGTCAAAAGTTTGCCGTTAGTACTAATACTGTACATGAAAAAAGTTTGTCTTTTAGATGTGTTCAACATTTCTTGCATTTCCTGTCATCCAACACTTACATAGATCTTTGTAGACACAGAACACACATGAAATGTATGTGTTCCAAATAACAATATATTTTTTAGCCTATACAGCTCGAGGTATTTCACTCCGTGATAAACAAGGCTTGAGCTGGGAGAGGTTTTTGCCGTTTCTGCAGCGGTGGGAGGATGGGATAGCAGGCTGCTTGAGCTTATCGACACATTTACAATACAAATGACGCTGACGGAGAGGTGCGAATGGATTTAAGGTGAGCCAGGTTTACAAATTTTTTTTGTAAGCTTTGGTAATTCTACTGTTAAAGGCATTTTGCAGGTGCTGATTGGTGTGCTTCTCCTGAGTTTTCCTCATGGTGCAAGTTTAGAATGTGACTGGCCTAAAATGAATGCTGGTAACCAAAAACTTGATCCAAGCCTATTAATAATACAGTTAGGATCCAGGAAGTTCCAAGAGACAAACACTGCACAGGTTATATGTTGCATGGCTAAATGTGCTTCCAAAGGAGTTGCTGTGCAATGTAATTTTGTACCCTTGGCCAACACTGAAGCTATTCTTTCTAACACTGAAGCTGATCTGAACAATTCTGAGTGAACTGACTTGGATGCAGCAGAGGAATAGGAGCTCTTATGAAAACTCTTATCTCAGCATAAACAATTGCTAAAGTTATATAAAAAGAGAACAAAAATGTTTACCTGAAGGCAGTTTGTGTTACCTGAAAGCAGTCTTATGCTCTAAAAAGAAACAGCAACAGGCCCAAAATGCTTGCAAGGCAGCTAAAAGTATAAATGCATGGAGAAATTCACCACCTGGAAAAGCTATGTGAACTTTAACTAACATGAATTACAGGCAGACACAGATTCTTCCAAGGTAGGATATTCCTGCTGAAGACAGTAGGTTCGGTCTTGTGGTAGGATAAAGAGATACATAGACATTGTTCACATTATGAAGGTGAACAAAGGATTGTTGTATTTGAAGTGGATTTAGAACAGTAATTCCTAACCTTTATTGAGTCATGGAAAACTTTAAGAATCTGATGACTCCCTTCCACAGAAATATTCGCATAAGCACAACTTTGCATGCAATGAATATAATGTACTTCATTTATCAAGATTTAATTATCGCATACATATATGTCATACACAAAGTATTATTAAACTTTAAAGTAATCAATCTAAAAAAGCACTCCTTGTTATGCAAAAAGTAATGGCCAGTCATTATAATTATGAAATTCAATCATCTTGTGCAAATTGAAACAGATCTACTACTACTACTACGTTTTCTACTACGATTACTACTACTACTTCATCTACTCTAGATCAACAGTACCGGGTTGTATAGTGAATATAAATTTTCATTTTTATCTGACCCTCACAGACCCCTGAAACCCATCCATGGGTCCCTAGGTGTCCAAGGACCTCAGGTTAAGAACCCCTGATTTAGAAATTGATCCAGTAGAACAGTCAGGATTAGAATGGCAGGAATCTCAAAGATCTGCCTAAAAGTGGAAATCGGGAGAATAGTCAGGTTCAGAAGCTAAGGTCAGTTTAGATTTAGATTTTTGGTATTTATTGATATATGTATCTTTTACTTTGAACTGTTGTTTTTTGAGCTCTGTATTTTATAGACTTTAATGTTTTGTGTTTTTTTTACTTTTTTTAAAAATGTAATAAAAATAATTAAATGGTTTAATTTCTCCGGGCCAGGGATTATGACAGTTCCTTTTAAGGATTTGATTTTTAGGTCTATTTTAGTGCCTTTTCAATTAATTGGGCTTTTGGCCCTCTTTCAGTATTTTAGACTTGAAACCACAGCAAAATCAAGGACCAGAATCATTTTAAAATTACTTGTTTGCTCTAGGACAAGTTACTTGTAAACATCTTCTTATAATTGCCTAAACATTGAAAACTGTTTAATGCATGCTGGCATCTTTTATACTGTTGCCGTCTTTTTTGTAATCTAATTTATAATAATAATATGAAATATGAGAAAATTACAATGAATTCAACAATAATTGTTCTTAGGAATATGTAAAAATAAAAAGGACAAAAAACCCTCAACCCAACCCAGTATGACCTGGGTGCGGTTAACCTAATCAGGTGTCCCTGGGGTATGACATCTCTTTGCCTCCAACCCTGTCCCCCAAAAAAAGGAAATGACAAATTAAACAAAATCACAGAAATTATTAAGTTCAACACCCAAAATAAAAACTTATTCCACTTTGCAAGCTATGTATAGCCATACCATTTCAAGACATTTAAAGGAGAAGACCAAGACAGCTTGCTGTAGAGGACAAATAAATATAAGTAATTTTAGAAACCTGTCTCAAAACGGCTAGTTAGAGTAAGCATTTTCAAAATTGTTTTCTCCCACGCTGACTCATAACATTAACCTAATAACTAGCAATCCCTCATGTTTTGTACTTTTGTACATTGTTTTAACAACTGTGTAAAATGGGATTAATTTAATCCAGGAGGAGGTGTAAAGTAATTTTTACCAGGGGACCTCAGTAATTTTAGTCCCGTTCAAATTGCTTATGTCAATAACTCTTCACTGACTGTATTTCTATTTCTCATGAAAACTATGGAGGCTTTTACCTTCTGTAAACAGTCAGATAACAAATAACCTCAGGTTTAACTTGTCTAGTGCGAATCGACAGGTCATTAAAATTCAGTAATTTGGGTGGTTTAAATGGAACATCGGCATCTTATAACAGGCTTAATTTTCGCATTTGGTATTTTTCTGTCCAGTCGTTTTGGCTCTAGACCCTCCTCAAGAAACTGTAACATAAAGACACACAAACACCCATCATTGAGATATCAATGTTTACAGTATCAGGGGACCCTAAAACTTTGAGATCCGTTGAAATTCAGAGATTCAAATTTTTGACAAATCTAAAGCTTTCGCAACTCCCCATAGACAATAGGTTACGGTGGGGGAGAGTGCAAAGCAAAAACAGTGGACAGAGCTCATAATAAATAAGTAAGCATAACATTTAGAAATTTGAAACTTCAAATCAAAACAGTAACGCAGTGCAAAGGTGGTCTGCTTCATTTTCTTCAGGTATTTGTTTACCAGTTTATACCAAAAAATACATGTTTTGTATGTTGTGAACATACAACTGGGTATCTAAACATGTGGATTATGCGAAAAGAGTAATGGGAAATTTTGTCCTTGGATGTTTTTGATTTTGTTTGCTGATGTTCACAGCTTGTTATCATAGGCTCCTATTCTATCATAAACTTTATTATATCCGTTCTCCATAATGGGTGGCACGGTGGCGTGGAGGTAGCACTGCTGCCTCGCAGTAAGGAGACCAGGGTTCGCTTACCGGGTCCTCCCTGTGTGGAGTTTGCATGTTCTCCCTGTGTCTGTGTGGGTTTCCTCCGGGTGCTCTGGTTTCCTCCCAGTCCAGAGACATGCAGGTTAGGTGTATTGGTTTTTGTTCTTTGTTGGAGGAAGCGCTCGCAATCTCATTACCCCTTCACACATCAGGAATACTGGTAGGGCCGCTTTACATTACTTACTGCAAGCTGTTCTCTGGATTATCTCATCTGCATTATTTCCATATAATCAGTTGGAATTTCATATGGACAGTGCATTGGACTTTGTGTTTACCATGTGTGGTGCTGTTTACAGGTTTTGTTATATGTGTGATCACTGGCAGGGGACAGAGGGAAGGACTGTTTTTACTGTTGTGTAGTTGATTATATCCTGCTATTTTTTGTTTAATATATTTGTGTTGATTACTGTTTAATCCATTTGTTTCTGTGTCTCTTTATATATGTGGTGTGAATCTTAGCGGCACTGCACCTGTAACAAGCTCAGTTTTATTTTACCACAGGAGTTGTTTTTCCAAAGATGGACATTGTGACGTACTGACACAAGAGTAAAAGCAAGGCAAAACAGTTTTAGAACTGGTCTACTATTAATTATAAAGAGCAATTTTTGATTGTTGACAAATAAAATGGATGAACTTGTTATTGTTTAAATTCCTCCTTGGGCGGACGTGGAGATAGTGGGTGATAACATCCATTCCGCTGTTGCTAAAGTACAAATGCAGCATCCCGAGGTGCTTGTGCTAATCACTGGAGACTTTAACCATGTGATGCTGGACAAAATATTACCTGCCTTCTCCCAATATGTGGATTGTAACACCCGGGGAAATAGGACTATCGACCTACTGTACGCAAACGTTAAAGACGCATACAGCACCACCCCGCTGCCTGCACTTGGGAAAGCAGATCATAACCTGGTTTGCAGGGATCTTATAGTGAGAACATTGAGGAGGTTGTTGACTGCACTACTGACTACATCAACTTCTGTATGGACGTTGTAGTTCCAGTAAGAACAGTATGCTGCTATGCTAAGAACAAGCCATGGATTACAAGTGACATCAAGGGCCCTTTGAACCAGAAGAAAAGGGCTTTTAAAGGAGGTGATCAGCATGAGCTCAAGCGCACACAGAAGGAACTCTGAGCCCAGCTCTGGGCGGCGAAGGAGCAGTACAGGAGAAAGCTGGAGCAGAAGTTGCAGAATAACAGCATGAAGGAAGTGTGGGACGGGATGAAGATCATCACTGGCTGCAGCTCGAAGTGGGGTCCCACCATTGAGAGAGACATGGAGAGAGCAAACCAGATGAACAACTTCTTCAACAGGTTTGACCATCCTAACCCACTCTCACCTCAGAGTACTGCACCCTCCGCCCATCCTTCTTCTGATACCAGCATAGGAGAGAGTATCCCCCAACCCACAATTACAGCAGCCCAGGTAGGCAGAGAGCTGAGGAGACTTTGTGCCAGCAAAGCAGCGGGTCCAGATGGAGTATCACCACGACTGCTGAAGGCCTGTGCGTTGGAGCTGGGGAGTCCTCTACAGTGCATCTTTAACCTGAGCCAGGAACAGGGGAGAGTCCCGAGGCTTTGGAAAACATCTTGCATCACCCCAGTCCCAAAGGTATCATGACCTAGTGAGCTGAATGACTTCCAGCCTGTTGCTCTGATGTAACATGTGATGAAGACCATGGAGCGGCTGATGCTTCACCACCTGAGGCCACAGGTCCACCACACCCTCAACCCTCTGCAGTTCGCATACCAGGAGAAGGTGGGAGCGGAGGATGCCACCATCTATATGCTACACCGATCCCTCTCCCGCTTGGACAGAGGCAGTGGTGCTGTAAGAATTATTTTTCTGGACTTCTTTAGCACCTTCAACACCATCCAACCTCTGCTCCTTAGGGACAAGCTGACAGAAATGGGAGTAGATTCATGCCTGGTAGAATGGATCACAGACTATCTTAAAGACAGACCTCAGTATGTGCGTCTCGGGAACTGCAGGTCTGACATATTGGTCAACAACACAGGAGCGCCATTAGTCAAATATAACACAAGTAAACACAAAATGCAGTTTTTAAATGATGGTTTTTATTATTTAGGGAGAAAAAATCCAAACCTACATGGCCCTGTGTGAAAAAGTAATTGCCCCTTGTTAAAAAATAACCTAACTGTGGTGTATCACACCTGAGTTCAATTTCCGTAGCCACCCCCAGGCCTGATTACTGACACACCTGTTTCAATCAAGAAATCACTTAAATAGGAGCTGCCTGACACAGAGAAGTAGACCAAAAGCACTTCAAAAGCTAGACATCATGCCAAGATCCAAAGAAATTCAGGAACAAATGAGAACAGAAGTAATTGAGATCTATCATTCTGGTAAAGGTTATAAAGCCATTTCTAAAGCTTTGGGACTCCAGCGAACCAAAGTGAGAGCCATTATCCACAAATAGCAAAAACATGGAACAGTGGTGAACCTTCCCAGGAGTGGCCGGCCGACCAAAATTACCCCAAGAGCACAGAGACGACTCATCCGAGAGGTCACAAAAGACCCAAGGACAATGTCTAAAGAACTGCAGACCTCACTTGCCTCAATTAAGGTCAGTGTTCACGACTCCACCATAAGAAAGAGACTGGGCAAAACGGCCTGCATGGCAGATTTCCAAGACACAAACCACTGTTAAGCAAAAAGAACATTAGGGCTCGTCTCAATTTTGCTAAGAAACATCTCAATGATTGCCAAGACTTTTGGGAAAATACCTTGTGGACTGATGAGACAAAAGTTGAACTTTTTGGAAGGCAAATGTCCCGTTACATCTGGCGTAAAAGGAACACAGCATTTCAGAAAAGAACATCATACCAACAGTAAAATATGGTGGTGGTAGTGTGATGGTCTGGGGTTGTTTTGCTGCTTCAGGACCTGGAAGGCTTGCTGTGATAGATGGAACCATAAATTCTACTGTCTACCAAAAAATCCTGAAGGAAAATGTCCGGCCATCTGTTCGTCAACTCAAGCTGAAGCGATCTTGGGTGCTGCAACAGGACAATGACCCAAAACACACCAGCAAATCCACCTCTGAATGGCTGAAGAAAAACAAAATGAAGACTTTGGAGTGGCCTAGTCAAAGTCCTGACCTGATTCCAATTGAGATGCTATGGCATGACCTTAAAAAGGCGGTTCATGCTAGAAAACCCTCAAATAAAGCTGAATTACAACAATTCTGCAAAGATGAGTGGGCCAAAATTCCTCCAGAGCGCTGTAAAAGACTCATTGCAAGTTATCGCAAACGCTTGATTGCAGTTATTGCTGCTAAGGGTGGCCCAACCAGTTATTAGGTTCAGGGGGCAATTACTTTTTCACACAGGGCCATGTAGGTTTGGATTTTTTTCTCCCTAAATAATAAAACCATCATTTAAAAACTGCATTTTGTGTTTACTTGTGTTATATTGACTAATGGTTAAATGTGTTTGATGATCAGAAACATTTTGTGTGACAAACATGCAAAAGAAGAAGAAATTAGGAAGGGGGCAAATAGATAGTGCTGTGAAAAACTATCTATCTATCTATCTATCTATCTATCTATCTATCTATCTATCTATCTATCTATCTATCTAAACTGTCTACTCTTATAGTGGGCCATACAGCATACAAGTATAGTGGCATTTTGTGTTTAGCTGGCTTAAACCTGACCTAACACTATGTTAATGCTGGACAGATTTCATCTTATTCATGCAATGGTGTGGTAAAAACGAGAGTAATCAGACTGCTCATCTAAATGAATGAGGATTGGTGTGAAAGGGAACATATTACAGTTAAAACTACCATTTGTAATTTAAACAATGAAATTCTGACTGCTGGAAAAGTTATTTGCCCATGGAAATAAATTACATAATCCATATGTAATAAATAAAGAGTCTTTCAAAATAGAAAAAGATTTGGGGATCGTCCCCATATATTGTCGTCCAGACAAAGTGAAAATACGGTTGATTCAAAATGACTTTACAGTACAGAATTAATGAATAACTGTAACAAAATGGCATTTAAATAACAGATGGGATGATGTGAGAGGAAATGGTTGGCAGGAAGTGACGATTGGAGGCGGGACCACGGAACCAACGTCATCGTGAGTAGACAGGAGTAGTTGAGTGTGGAACCGGAAGTGACGTCATCGCGGCCATTTTGGAACTGAAAATGGATGGGTTTATTTTTCTTCCAGTTTTCTGTAGGTAGAAAGATTCAGGTAAGTACCACATGATAAACCCTTGTCTCGTGAGATTTCACTCACCTCTGGGCTCTTTGACTGCCTCCAACTCGCACGTGTGTGACATGACCCCCTCAGCCCAGACCCATCCGGTCGGGCGACCTGCACCGAGAGGTCATGAATCCGGGAGAGAGCATCTGCATTGGCCTGCAAGGAACCCTTACGATAAGTAACGCTAAAACGATATGGTTGGAGATCCAAAAACCACCTAGTGACATGAGGATTCGACTCCTGATGAAGCGACATCCACTGTAAAGCGGCATGGTCCGTCACCAGAGTGAATTCCCGCCCCAATAGGTAGTACCTCAACGATGTAATAGCCCACTTAATCGCCAGGGCCTCTCGCTCCACCGCAGCATACTTCGTCTCATGGTCCAGCAGTTTCCGGCTCAGATACATAACGGGGTGTTCAGCACCATCGACACATTGGCTCAACACGGCACCCAATCCTGTGGCCGATGCATCGGTCTGGAGAACAAAAGGAAGAGAAAAGTCAGGGGATTTTAATAAAGGTGCTGA
The DNA here is from genome assembly GCF_016835505.1 of Polypterus senegalus. Lineage (NCBI taxonomy): Eukaryota > Metazoa > Chordata > Cladistia > Polypteriformes > Polypteridae > Polypterus > Polypterus senegalus. Next base: position 182,570,161 of record NC_053154.1, read on the forward strand.
TGTAAGGGCCAATTTCAAGTCACAAAATGCTTTATCTACTGTATCATCCCATACCACTTTTATAGGTGCCCGTTTCTTTGTCAAATTAGATAAGGGCGCAGCAATTTCTGAGAAATGTGGCACAAAGCGGCGATAGTAACCAGCTAATCCCAAAATGCCTGCACTTGCTGCTTATTTATGGGACGGGGCCAATTTATGATGGCATCAATTTTAAGACATTGTGGTTTCACGACCCCCCCCACTAGGTAGCCCAAATATTTGGCTTCTCTCAATCCAAAGAAACATTTCTTTTGATTAATACGAAGTCCTGCTGCTGCCAGTGTGGAAAGTACCGTTTTCACCTGCCATACATGATCCTTCCATGTGCTGGAATAGATGACAACGTCATCTAGGTAGGCGCACAATAGGAATTGTGGGGCCGTAGCAGTGTGTCTACCAGCGTTGGAAAGTAGCTGGCGCCCCGTGCAAACCAAAAGGAAGGACCGGGTACTGCCAATGTCCGCTGGGAGTGTTAAATGCGTTTTTTCTTTTGCAGAATCCGTTAAGGAATTTGCCAATACCCTTTGTCATGTCAAGGGTAGTTAGGAATTGAGCGCTTCCTAGCGATCGAGCAGATCATCCACTCGCGGCATCGGATACGCATCAAACTTGGAGACCGGATTGAGTCGTCGAAGTCATTACAGAACCTCCAAGACCCATCGGGCTTAGAAACTAGAACAATTGGACTAGACCAAGGGCTATAGCTTTCTTGATAACCCCTAAATCCAGCATTCGCCTAATTTCCAATTCCACTTCCCTTTCTTTGCCTCTGGGAGTCTGTAAGGTCTCTCCCTGACAATCACTCCAGGGTCCGTAATAATATCGTGCGCAATCAACGCAGTACATCCAGGTAATTCATCCACCACCTCGGGTACAGACAAGATAGCCTTTTCGAGATCTTGTCGCTGTTCTGGTCAAATTGGAACCAAAATTAAGTTTGGCACAGGACATAAAAAGTGAACTAGGCTGTCCGGAGGAGGGATCGGGTTCCCTTTCCTTCCACGGTTTCAGCAAGTTGATATGATATACTCTTTCGTCGGTCGACGATTAGGTTGTTTAACTAAATAGTCGACGAGACCTTTTCTTTCTTTAATTTCATAAGGTCCTTGCCAATGAGCTAATAATTTATAATGGGAGGTTGGGACTAATACCATAACACATCACCGGGACAAATTCGAATGGTGGTGTTTCTATTATAATAACGTGACTGTGCTGCTTGTGCTTTTTCTAAATTCTCTTTTAGGATAGGTCTGATTTTCTCTAGTCTATCGCGTAATTGCGCGATATATTCAAGAATATTTGAAGTAGGGAGTACCTCCTCCTCCCATCCTTCTTTTAACATGTCCAAAAGCCCCCTGGGTTGCCTTCCATATAATAATTCAAAAGGAGAAAACCCTGTTGAGGTTTGAGGGACTTCCGATAGGCAAACAAAGCGAGAGGAAGCAACTGATCCCAGTTTCTTCCGTCCTCGTTAACTACCTTGCGTAACATCTGTTTTAACGTCTGATTAAAGCGTTCAACCAATCCATCAGTTTGGGGATGATAAACCGATGTTTTCAGATGTTTTATCCTGAGTAATTTGGCCACTTCCCTGAACGTTTCTGAAGTGAAAGGAGTCCCTTGATCTGTTAAGACCTCCTTGGGGATCCCAACACGCGCGAATATCCCTACTAATTCCCGTGCGATATTTTTTGAATTAGCTGAGCACAACGGAACAGCTTCTGGAAAAGCGAGTGGCATAATCTACTAGAACTAAAATATATTTAAAACCTTTTAACGAGGGTTCTAATGGACCAACGAGATCAATACCAACTCGTTCAAACGGGATGTCAATCAGGGAAGGGGAATAAGAGGAGCTTTAGACCTTCTGGGTATCTGGCGAAGTTGACACTCCGGGCATGAAGTGCAAAATCGCCTGACCTCCTCATTAACTCCCGGCCAATAAAATCGGAGTTTTATCCTCTCCAAAGTTTTTCGAGCCTAAATGGGCTCCTAGAAGGTGGGCATGTGCTAATTCACATACCTTTCACCGAAAAGTACGTGGGATTAACAGCAAAGCCCGCACTTCACCCCCGTGTTCTGCCACTCTATATAATAAATCATTTTTAATTACAAAGAACGGCATCGGTGGCATGGGATCTAGGGTTGTATAACCCTTGGTAGATACTACTGCATTTCTAGCATTTTTTAACGAATCATCATTCCATTGTTCTCTTTTGAATTACGATGGAGTTAATAGGAACTGGGACGTTAAGTTTTGTATAGGATCTCTTTCGAGTACAATGGGAGGGGCTACTGTCTCTACGTCTTCTGCCGACTGTATCAGCTCCCGAGAGGACGATGGGACATCAAAACTTTCGCACTGGGTACCCGTATGGATCCGTGCTACTGAGGGACACGACGTGGAGGCAGTCGGAGCATTATTCTCCATCACTAAGCCCAAATTCTTATTAGATGCAGTTACGTTATTACCGCTGTTAATTTTATTCCAATCTCTTCCTAATATGACTGGAAAAGGGGGATCGGGTAATACAGCCATAGCCATACTGGTTAATTTATGAGCTACTGATATTACACACCTGGCTGTTTATAATATTTAATATCCCCATGTATACATTTTAGACTGGTTTTCCCTTTAGTCCACTGTTGCGGTAATACGTAACGGGTAGCAACAATGGAAATGTTACTCCCGGAATCAAACATTGCCCTTACCTTTCTGCCATTTATAATAACTGCACCTGTATATGGAAGAGACAGAGGATTAATCACTGTGGCACAGTACCTTTCTCCCCTTACTACCGAGCAATCCATAGGCTCGTAGGCACAGTTCGGGGACAGATGTCCGATCTCCCCACACTTGAAACAGCGAGGGAGACCGGCTAGTCTGTCCCTTCTACGAACGGCAGGTTCGGGAGTTTGTCGGGGGGGCTCAGGAGCTGCCCCACATATCTGTTGGGTTCGGCGAGAGGTGTTTTCCGACCGCCCTGATTTACAGGCTGCCCAATGATGCTCCGCTATTTGGATCAAGGTGTCCATATCCTCGTAATTATGCTTACGGACTTGTTGGGTGATGTGGTCAGGGAGGGCATGTACGAATGTCTCGCACGCAAGGAGCTCAGCCATTTTGTGGGAGGAGTTGATGTCGGGCCGTAGCCAGCGACACACCTTACCCCAGGCTTCAAAGCCCTGAGTTCTTAACGGCCTTTCTGGATCAAATTGCCACTCCCTCCACTCTCTCGCCTGTTGTTCCGGTGAAACGCTGAAGCGTTTGAACACCTCCAATTTTAGCGCATCATAATTGGCCACCTGCTCCTCAGTTAAGTCGTAGCAAGCCCTTTGTGCCGTTCCCTTCAAATAGGGAGCCAATAGGTACGCCCACTCCGACCTCGCCAGCGTTCGCTTAGCGTACGTCAAAATCAAAAATAAGACTTGATGTCATCTGATTCAGTCAAGGTGGTTAACTGAATTGGCTGTGACCGAGCTACCTCCGCCCGTGCACCAGCACGGGAACGAGCCTCGGTTTCCGCTAATTGGGTCCTGGTTTCCCCCATCTGAATCTTCAGAGTTTGTAGATCTCCCATAATTGTATTCAGTACAGTGTTGAGGTCCTGTTCTTCGGTCATGTTGAACAAGAATCCTGCCGGCTACGCCAATTGTAATAAATAAAGAGTCTTTCAAAATAGAAAAAGATTTGGGGATCGTCCCCATATATTGTTGTCCAGACAAAGTGAAAATACGGTTGATTCAAAATGACTTTTCAGTACAGAATGAATGAATAACTGTAACAAAATGGCGTTTAAATAACAGATGGGATGATGGGAGAGGAAATGGTTGGCAGGAAGTGACAATTGGAGGCTGGACCACGGAACCAACGTCATCGTGAGTAGACAGGAGTAGTTGAGTGTGGAACCGGAAGTGACGTCATCGCGGCCATTTTGGAACTGAAAATGGATGGGTTTATTTTTCTTCCAGTTTTCTGTAGGTAGAAAGAGATTCAGGTAAGTACCACGTGATAAACCCTTGTCTCGCGAGATTTCACTCACCTTTGGGCTCTTTGACTGCCTCCAACTCGCACGTGTGTGACACATATTAATGTTTATATTTCTCCCTCTGCAAATGGTGACTCAACAACACAAATGTCTCTGTCACCAACACTTTAAAAATGATTCATTCTGAACCTGCAGTTATAATATGTGATGTCTTCAATAATATGACGTGGAAGGAACTATGACAAATTTCTATCAGTCTGAGTTTTGTTCTTCTCAAAGAATAACATTCTGGACTTTCTCTTTTCAAGTGCTAAATATGCCTTTAAGTATAAACTACTGGCACCTTTTATATGCTGTTGACCAGGATGGGTGGGGTTTCTTTTATCTCAGTGCCTTCAAGGGGCAGTTTCTGAAGGCTGCGTGGGAAGATGGAGACAAGACTGTTAGTGGCAGTGCCCCCTCTTGTCCCTGGGTGGTATTACTTACTTTTGGAAAACTTGGAAGATGATCCTCTGGCACACATGTGTGACACATGCAACATGTTACCGGCAGGATGAAGAACTGGAGCCAGGAGGCTGAATGGCTCTGAATGACTGCTTCCAAAAATGACATACTGTACTGGGAAATGATGTGCATGGAGATTATACTGAAGTTCTTAGTCACTGACGACCTTAGCTTTTGCGTTGATATGTGCATTCATTTCCAAACAACAAATCCTGAATTACTGAGGTGCTAAAAGGTCTCCAATAATCTAAATGTGCATCTTTTTAAAATAGTAAAAAGGCAAGTATAGTTGGGGATATTATAGTTATTAAGGACTTTAATTACTGAAATATTAACTGGGTTAACTTTGCAAATAGCAGAGCAATGACTGTTTTTTAAATACAGCATGTTAAAGCACTAACACGGAAGGACGCCCATCTAGATTCACTATTTTGTAGTAACCAGGATAAAATTCAGGGTGCAGAGGTGATTGAACTGCTAGGGTAAAGTGACCACTATAGATAGATACTTTATTAATCTCCAAGGGGAAATTCACATAATCCAGCAGCAGCATACTGATACAAAAAACAATATTAAATTAAAGAGTAATAAAAATACAGGTAAAAACAGACAATAACTTTGAATAATGTTAACATTTAACACCACCGGGTGGAATTGAAGAGTTGAATAGTGTAGGGGAAGAACGATACAATTCTCAGCGTTTTAGCAGAGCACGTATACATAGATTGAAACTTTAAAAAACTTTGCTAAAGAAAATCTTTAGATGCCGCAATGTCCAAAAGGATCTAAACTTGAATAAAGTTTTAAGCGTAGAAAAAGCTAATGGCAGAGATTTTACATATAATGCAGGAGAAGTTCATCCTAAAATACGGAATTAGTAAGAAACTTTAAAATCCACAATGTGTAAGTAAGGAGATGAGAACGAAGCTGTAAAAATATAAAACACAGCTGTATAAGGTATACCTGTATAAGACTAGTAACTCTAATCCTAACTTTAGGGCTTATCATGAGAGCATAATGGAAACAAGTTTGAATAATATTAGGAAAGCTAAAAGGCAGTTAAATAAGAATATTGCATATAAGGTGAAAGATGACCCAAAGGGATTTTTTCTGTATTTTAGTATTGAAAGCACAGTCAAGGAGGAACTGAAGTGTATCGGGTATAGCAAGGGGGAAATAAAATATACAGACAGTGAAATGGCAAGGAGGTGCTAAAAAGATTTGGAAATGTTAGACAAAAGAGTAATACCTACATTAAATTGGCTGAAATCTAGCAAATCACCAGAATCAGATAACATTTATCCTTAAGTGCTTAAGGAGGTTAATGAATGTGTGTATTGTGGCGGATGGTTGGGGATCCTGCCCAGCCAGAACACCTGGAAGGACCGGGAGAGGGACAATACCTCCCCTAGACCACGAGAGGCTAGCTGCCCTGGTCTGCATAGGGGTCACGAGATCAGTGCTTAGAAACTCAACCCTGTTGAGGCCCATGGCCATGACCTGGGGGCACCCGGATGATTACAGAGCCATGGAGTGCAGCAGTTCAATTACACCCGGAAGTCAATCCAGGCACACCTGAAATGCTTCTGGGTGCTCATGCAGCACTTCCGCCACACCAGGAAGTGCTTCCAGAAGAGCATTATGGAGCACCTGGAGAACATGCGGGGCAGCATAAAAGAGGCCACCTCACTCCATTAGTCGAGCCGGTGTCGGGTGGAAGAGAACAGAGGAGGAGGAGTGAGGTTGGCAGAAAGAGAAGAAGAGAGACAGAGAGAGAAAGAATGACAGGACTTAGCATTGTGGATGTTTTATGCATTGCGTGGTGTTATAAAGAATAAAAGGTTATTAAACATGTGTGATTTTTGGACATCTGGTGTCTGTCTGTCTGTGTACAGGGGCTCCCACAATATAAACCCTTGACACATACTTTTTGAAAGTCATTGCAAACTGGGGATATCCTAAGCACTGAAAATTAGCAAACATTATTTTGTTGCATGAAATTGATGATTGAACATCACAGGTAAATTAATGCGAGTAATTATTCAGGAGAAGGATTAATTATTAAGGACAGCCAGCATGGATTCAAAAGGGAGAGGTCGATTTTCACTAATATGCTAGAATTCTATGAGGAATTAACAACAGGTTATTTAGAGTAGTGCAAATTATATTATTTATCTTTATTTTCAGAACACATTTGATAAGGTGTGGTTGAAAAATGAGACTCGGAGTCACATTGATTTAGGGGTATTACAGTTACTGTATATAAAGTGTACAATATTTTGGTATGTATTAAAGGGATAATAAATGTCAAACATGTTCAAGCATATCAGGAAACCAGATAAAGGTCAATTGAACAACAAAGAACAAGAAGGTTCTAGGTGATGGTTCAAGAAGTTGGCTGACTATCATGTGTCCTGTAAGACTTGTCAGATGTCATGAACAAAGGAACTTAAAAAGTTTTGAAAGGTATTGTAAGGACCAAGAATGTAGTAGAAACTTTTATTTTGGGATATGTAAGCTGGTTATTGCTCTCTGCTAAAACACCTAGTCTTTTAGCCAATCAGAAAGAATGCAAGCTAGTGAACCAATCAAAGCAAGCATTAATTTAGCACAGTTATGTATATTCAGTTATTTATTAATACAGCTCTCTGTCTTTACTTTGTGACCATTCATGTATCCCTCTTCATAATAACAAATAAAAGAAGCAATGGGCAAGCTTCCACCTGCAATGTTATATAAAGGAAGGAACCTTATCAGAACCGGTGTCCCTTAGGAGTTTGTGTTAGGGCTGCTGCTATTTTCATGTATATTTAAATACTTTGAATAGGAATAAAACCAACAATCTAGAAAAAATAAGCATAGAGAAGAGTACCTAAACTTATCCCAGGACTGCAGAGTGTGAGATATGAATAAAATGTATTCATATTTGAACCTATTCAGTTTAAGAAAATTGTGATTAAGAGGTTACATGATTTAAGTGTTTAATATTATGAAAGGAATGAGCACATTTACTGTAAAATGAGTTCAACAAGAATCCAGGGGCACAGTTTTTGAAACATAATGGTTAATTTTGAATAAACATTAGGAAGCTTTCCTTTAGAATACTTTAGACACATGGAGTAAGTTTTTCACCAAGTAGTGTGACTTGATGTTATTTTGAAGGAATTAAGGGAAATAATTAGCAAGCTTTCTTGGACTGAATGGCCTGTTCTTGTCAAATTTGTTTCTAATGGTGTAATTTTTTAAGTAGATTCTTAGTGTATAGTCTGGAAGAAACTATTTAGCTGATAAAGATAAATTTGTAATAAGTTTTACTGCTCAACTTTTTCAGCCCTGTTTGTAAAACGTCAAAATGTATAAAAATAATAACATGTTATTACTCCCTTTCAAGCATATTATTGCTACATTTGAAAATGGTAACTGTCCATGGTCTGTGGCATACCCACAATATCTGGGTTACAACAGCCCACGGAAGCAGTCACATGTTATTAGCGAACTTCCACCTTTACTAACACAAAGTTTCATATTCATAGTCTGTGAGCAGAAGTCCATGTGGGGCCCTATGCAAGGTTCACAACTGGTGACCCCTCCAAAAATGCCATGCCAAAATAAATGCACAAGCAATAAATAGATGCCTTCATTTTTGTAGAATAAACCAGTACTGGTGAACTAAACATGTGCAAAGTGCACACAACGTAGTGTTAATAATAATAATAAATCTCTTAAAACAGTTGCTTTAAGGCAGATGTAGAATTAAAAATGTACACAATTATCTCTGGAAATATGTACATTATACTGTATATTATATTACTTTAAAACAGCACAATAATTGCAGAGCTTTCACAAAGGACAATTAACAAAATGTAAGGACTGATGTGACAATGACAACTTTTCTGTTTACAGTTTTAACTTCTTGGATGTCCTTACTGCAAAGCCCACTATGAGGTCCATCATATGAAATATGACTAGTAACCTCACGGTTGATACTCATTTCAGCTTCCTTAGGCATGATTAAATAGATCATTATTTTGATATTACAGTAACTTCAGGCTAAATGTGCAATCTTTCGTTAGAAACTTGTCTGATCACTACAGAACCTAGTGATGCCTGTGATGTCTAGATAGCACCATTTTACACAGAGATGGACTTAGGTGGGGGGACCCCAGCTTGAACCACCCTTCAGGACCCTCATAGGCATTCTGAGGGAACCATGGAAAACCAATTAGAGAATGTGGATATCAGCAAAAGACATAAAACAACATATGAGCTTATGAGTGATATGACAAGGAAAGAGAGCATGCAAAGGCAAAGCTTAGAATTATACTCAATGGCCTTCAGAAAACAGTACACCATGTCAAATACCAAGGAAAAAAAACAAAAGAGTCAGATGAGTCAAGTATCTGTTTTGAGAGCCAGAAAGAAGAAAAATGGAGGAAAAACATTTTAAAACATTTTTACAGTATAAGGTATTTTAGTTATTAATAAAAAATAAAAGAAAAACATGAAACTAAAACTAAAAATAGATTAAAGTAATTTTAAAAAAGAAAAACTCATTAGCAGGTTTTGTTTTTCACCAGTTTCCACATGCTAGGCACTTTACCCGTTGGCTGTTGTTAAGTATACAGAGATAAAGCTAATGAGGTAAAGTTTGTGTTTTGTCTACAACAATATGCTGCTTGGATATGTAAAATGTAGAGAAGGACCATATATTCAAAAATAATTTCTCAGTACTCTGTGAAGTGATAAGCAAGATTTGTCAACAAAATGCAAACATTTCACAATTAAGCTGAAACCTTTTCCATTGTGATCCATATCCAAGATGGTTTATGAGACATTTTAAGAAAATATTTTGTTGATCAGTACATTTCAACATCAGACATTTACAATTAATACATAAAATAAGTGCAAAGAAATCCAGCGACTTGTTACAACTGACAGACAGCATATGCACCTGGGAATTTTCATTTAACATGCATTGGTGGACAATTTCTGACCACAATTACTTAACTCAGTCACAATTATCTAACTGTTAATACTTATGAACAATCTGAAATTCTGTAAGTGACCATCTTGAAGGGATCTGTGAACTACACTTTTGAAAGCTGCTCAAAGCTCTTTATAAACCTTGCACATTCAGAAGTAGCATCAAAGTTTACCAATTATGCAAAATCACCTCCTTCATATGCTTCACAACCACTAGAATTATAATCAATAATGCCGTCACTATTATAAAAGGACACTTCACTTTTTCTTAATGCTCTGACATTCTGTTTGCAACTCTCCTGCTGTTGAAAACACTGTCTAACAGCTGCCTCTGTCACTACTTTCAATTCACTGGAGATGTGTAAAATACGGAATGTGGGGTGTGTGCAACTAGAGATTGATGACTTATCTCAGGTATAATAATAAAGGCCTTCTAGTCTAGTGGTAGAACAATTTCTATGAAAAACAAATAGAAAATATTTTTTCATTAAATTAGGTTTTAGACCTTTATACAATATGGATCCTACAATGGAGCATTTAGTTAATAAAAAATAATTTATACTGGTTGAGCAAATAAGATATTAAAAACAAATCAATAAACTCACCTCAGCTTTGTGCTTCTTTTGGAGAATGACATTATATTGCCGGCTTTAGAAATAAAGGACTAAGACACTGTATAAGATGATGTTAGACAAGGGGAATTTCTATTCTTACAAACTCAGATAAAAGAGAATCAACAACAGGTTTTGTTAGACCACTCAGTAGTGCAGTGGGTGTTCACTGTTTCTTTATTGTGAAAAAGAATGGAGGGTTACATTTTGACATTGATTACAGGAAACTAAACAAAATTACAATAATACCCTTCCAGTTATCTCAAGATTACTTAATCAAGTCTTATGTTCCTAGATAGATGTCATTTTGCTTGACTTTTTACTATAAGGCAAGAAAAATTCACAAGAAAGAAAAGTTCTGATTTGGCTGCCACAGTTGTAGTAAGTCATTATGCAGGCATATTCTTGTTGATATAAAGAAGCCCCAGTAGAGTTTCTTGAAACACATTTCTGTTGAATAATTTGTTGGCTGAAAGTACTCAATGCATCACAGAACGGATGTGCAGTATTAAAGCAAAACTGCCTCCAGGGGGTCCACAGTGCATCCTATAACTGAGCTTGCCCTTTTAATTAGTCTGTTGATTTGGTGGGCCTCTTTTGAAGTGATGTCGCCGGCCCAACCCACCACAGCATAGAAAATCACACTGGCCATCACTGAGTTATAGACAATGTGGAGGATGTCACTTCCCACATTAAAGGAATGCAGTCTACCAAGGAAAAAGAGTCTGCTCTGTCCTTTCTTATACAGTTTCTCTGTGTCCTGAGACCAGTCCAAGTCTGTCATTAATGATTACACTTAAAGGCATCTTTTACATTTTAGTACAGAAAGTCCATCTTGTTATTTTCTAAAGCGGAACACATCACAAACTGATAGAAATGACAAAATTAATCATTTCTGGTGTTAGGTCACCTTTTGCAGAGGGAGGAATATAAACATTAATAAGGATATTGTAATTTATCTCCCTGGGCAAATAATGCAGACAAATTCCAACAGCCAGAATTTCAATGTCTAAATTAAAAACTACTTTTACTGTAACATGCTCCCTTTTACCCTATTCCTCATTCATGTTGATAATCAGTCCCCCTCCTGTCTTTTTTCCATGCCAGGGGCCTAATGCATAACACCGTACATAAAGTTCACACTAAAACATGGCATAAAGACAAAAACGTAAATGTGTGTACGCACAAAAAAATCCAGATGCATAAATCTGTGTGTACACCAACTTCCACGTTCTTCCATTCCTTAAATCCCGGTCAGCGTGAAAAGTAATGCACATGCACCTGCTGCCACTCCCCAACTCCTCCCAGAATTATGCCTCTTTGAATATGCAAATCAATATAAATAGCTCTTAAGTTCAGCATTCTGTGAAAATACAATGTCAAAAGCACGGGGTAAATAGAATTTCAGCGAATACTAAGTGGAGGCAAAGAAAACTGTACTATTTGTTGGTTAAAGCAGTGATATAAACAACAAAAGGAAGTTGATCCGAGTAACAGAGTGACGGAGAAACACGAAAGTTCAAGTTCAGAAAGTCAGAAAGTGTCGAAATAAATCAGTGGTGGTCAGATATGAAAGTCGCAGTAAAAAGCCGAGTTGTAGCCCGCTATCTGAGTGTCATATGGAAGCGTATTAGAGTACAGAGAAGAGAAAAACAAAATAGGGACACAATTGAAAAAAATGTCCAAATGTCAACTTTAATTTCGAAATTTCAACTTTAATCATGTACTTTATTTTGTCATCAAAGTAGAACATCATAAACTTCATCTTCCATCTATCCATCCATTATCCAACCCGCTATATCCTAACTACAGGGTCATAGGGGTCTGCTGGAGCCAATCCCAGCCAACACAGGGTGCAAGGCAGGAAACAAACCACGGGCAGGATGCCATCCCACCGCAGTAAACTTCATCTTAAAATAGTTTAATTTACTAGTTTCTCAGATCCCATCGTAACTAAAGTAGCACGTTAAATGCTTCTTTCTATGTGTTCTTTTATGTGCTGTATGTGTTTGAATCATTAAGTGCTTCTTAAAGGGGCTTTCTCTTCTGCTGACAGGACACAGAATACATAACATTCATCATATTACAGCTCTCTGAACAATTTAAATATTAAGATGTATACTTGATATCATTTTCATAATGATAGGAATTAAAGCATGTATTAAACATGGGAACACGGTGGCCTTTGATGAAATAATTTACTGCAGCAGTACTGTTTCTCTCAAACGTACTAACCTCCTATTCCTATCCTTCCTTTTCTTTCTCCAAGTAACCACTCGCCACATGATCAGCTCTATCATAGATGCCAAAGCCATCTGTAAGCTTAGAACGCCGATTCTTCAAAGCTTTTATGAAACACTGAAATGTCTTTGTAGTACATGTTTAATTACTCCATCCATCTATCCATTCAGGGTCACGCCAATCCCAGAAAGCATACAGAAAGCGAGGCAGGAACAATCCCTGAACAGGGTGCCACCTTGTCGCTAGCGCTGAGCCACCTTGTCCTCACATGTTTAATTATTAACAATATACATTTTTTAAATGAAGTTTAAAACTTATCTGTATAATGTAATAAACATGCTTTAATGGATTCCATCATAAAAATGATACCAAGAGCTCCAAGAAGATAGCGCTTGGAAATCTAAATTGGCTTAGAAGCCAGTTGTCATCATATGTAAATACCCGCTTTATAAAGTGACTCAGGATGTGCAATATTATAATTGTAGTGCAAGTGTACAGTGAGGTGATTGTACTTATAAGTACAAACAGTTCAACCAGGAACAATTGATGGACTGAATGAGTGTGTTTAGGGCATTTGGGATGAAACTGTTTCTGAACCGCGAGGTCCTTACAAGAAAGGCTCTGAAGCGTTTGCTTTATGGGAACATTTCAAATAGATTGTGTGCATGACTGAGACAGCGTGTGTAAGATGCTGTATACCGATAATCCAATCAGCTGTCATTCCACACACAGATACAGTGGGTTAAATACTCAGTGGTGCACTGGGAATAACAAAACTAAAGCAGTGATGGTATTTAGAATAGTTTGGCCATTCGGTACACTATTATATGGTTACTGGTTGATTACCATGAGATGCCTTAAACTAATAAACGATATGTGGCTAATTTCAGTGCATTTGATAAAGCCGCATCAGGGATGTAAATCTAAAAACCAAAGGTAACCCACACAGGAACAGTAGCACTGCTTTGACGCTGGGTGAGCCAGTTTGCAAAACCGAGTGGGGAATTTGGGCACATAAGCAATTGAGCTAGCGTGAAAATGTGCTTGGCTTTATGCCAAGTTTAGTTTTTATACATCGTGATGTGAGCGTGGAAATGGGCGTACGCAACGTTTTTGTGCGTTCACACCATTTATACATGAGGCCCAAGGTCTCTGTCTGCTCATATAGGATTAAATCCATCCAGCATTAATACAGTGTCAGGTATATCAGGTTTAAGCCAGTTCTCCATAAAGCTAAAAATGCTACAATACTTTAATACTCTATGGTGTGTTATAAGTGCAGAGAGATCATCCATCTTTTTTGACAGCGATCAAACATTTCCCATTACATTAAATGGTAGACAATTCTGAAACCTTTTTGGTTTGCTTCTATTCTCGTGCCACCATGTCTCCCTCTCCACCTGTAGACAAACGCCTCCTGCAAAAAAAATGCAACTGAGCTGCTTAGGCATTTGTGATCACAATACCAGTAGGTGATTACAGGAGTATTTAATAAACCCACTTTCATTTTCTCAGTTTCAGGTGGTGTAGATTGAAGGCAGCCTTTGGGTCCTCTTCACAACTCCATCCAAGTTTGCAGCCTGTTTGAAGTGCAGTCTCGACAAGCCTATGCCTGGGTCTGCATGCATTGCAGTTCATCAGTAAATCTGAAATCCATTTAAAATCCATTTAGCCCATTTCTAGCAGCTACTATCAGTGACAAGCCAGGAGCCAGATCAATTCTAATTTTAAATAAGACTAGTAACTAGTAAATACGTTAACCAAAAAAGAAAAACAGTGAAAAATACAGAGCTTCTGTAAAAAGGCTGCTGCTAGCACAAAGCCTGACGTAAGATGCATATATTTACTAAATTAGATCTTCGTAGTTCATACTATCACATTTACTTCAACACTAGTAACACTGTGCATTTTCTCAGTATTACAATCAACAAGGCTACTATTACTGGCCTCTGGTATAGGGGTACATGGGCAAGGTACAAGCCACTGTTGCTACAGGGTATAGCCACAGCAATACTGTATGGTGCCAAAAACATTAAAGAAGCAGGCAGCAGCTCAGAGTCTCTGACCATACTTTCTTTTTTTATTCTGATTTACCCAAAAGAATATCTAGTGTAAATACAATTTCTTTGATTAAATAATAGCATTGTTGTCAGCTACCAAGAAGTACGTATACTATTATATGCTCATTAGAAACCAATGTCCCTAGAACTCGTTAATTTTCAAAGGAGGAAGGCAGTTCTGTATCACAATATTGTATATTGATGAGATATCAATCATAGTAGTCTGATCTTCAAAGAAGGAGTCTCTTTTGCAAGACAGGTAAATGTATATGCCATACCAATCAACAATAACCTGTAACAGATACTCAGGAAATTTGCCTTTTCACTTATCATACCAGTCTTAAAGAAATGGTGCCTATTGCCCCCTCATGACTTGGCTGTTACTGTACATTTGCTATTTACAAGCTTTTCCTAAAAGCAATACACAGACGTGTCCTTTTCTTAACAAAACTCACTTTTGCCCATTACATAAGCAAAGTGGTGTCTGAATCCTTTTGTTGTCACTGCTGGTCCTAATAATGTTTGTTCCCTTACTACCTTTCCAATCTGCTTGAAACAAATGAATAAATTAAGCAAAAACAAATGTTTTTCTCTATAAATACATATTTCGCAGAATATGTAGGTAAACAGCAAGTGTCATGATGGGCTGAATATAGTACTGTCCACACTCATTTTCACAGTCTAAGCAGCTCCTGTACTAAAAACGGTGGCACTTTATTTACTCTTATTTTGTTGCAAATGTATTGGCACTTCATCAATGTCTGTGCCCTAGACCATCTCTTGTGTTACCAAAGTTGTGTGGCAGCTCATGTTTCAGTTTTTACAATTGGATATGAAACAGACTTGTCTTTTAGACAAGTAGCTTATTTACCATGGAAAATGATTTGAAAATATCATTAGCAGTGACATTTCCCATTGCCTGTGAAAATTTCAATGAGTTACTGTACATGACCAGAATCAATGACTGCCTTACCCTGATAATCTATTGTTATCTTTCTCCAAATAATTAGCATATATTTGTTATTTATACCAGCAGCTATTCAAAATTTAATACCAAAATTGTTATGTTTGCTTGACTGGAACTCAATGAAACAACATTGACATTTCAACGGAAATAACTGCTCATCAACAGTTATGTTCAGTCCTTACTTCTAATGCTTGATGCAGTTCAGTACAGTGTGCAAGGTGTCTGATATAGCAACATCAGTTTGACATGGGGAAAGGAGAACATGCAAAATAGCACATTATAGATTGAACAAGCCATGAGTGAAGCGCACAGCGCTGGAAGGCTGCTCACTTGCAGTGTTTTCACATAGACACAGCAGATCTAACAATGTATGCAAATACAAGAATAAACAGTCAGGTTTATTTGCTTGTGTACATACTATATATGCATGTAAACCATTGTGTATGTGATTCAATTCATGCAATACTCAATATATAGGCCAGCATTTCAATATACAGTAGTTGCCCGCAAATCATACTTTTTCCTTAAAGTTTTCAAGAGATTTTGAGAAAAATAAAACTACAGGTAAAATTCTGTTACATTAAACTGCCACGGACCTAAAAATATTCTGTTGTAAAGAAAATTTCATAGTAATGAGATTTGTCACTTTCTTTAACTTGTGTCCAGGCATTGGCAATCATTTCAATAGCTTCTTTCATGTTAATTTTAATCTCCTCCTGTCTACAAGTTATGCAGATGAGAATGTTTCTCAGCATTTCCTTACGATAATACACTTTAAGTGTGCTGAAGGATGCTCAAATCCAATGGCTGAAGAACTGCTGTGCAAAAATTGGGAATGACATGCTGAAGTGCATCCCGAAGTTGACATTGTCGATGGCGAAATTCTAAATTCACTGGCAACATCTTTTTACTTTTTGCTGGAATCGAGATATGAACTGTTATCTTTTTTTCGTGTTTGCAATTTCTGTAGGAGGGTGACAATGAGTTAAATTCCAATGGATGTTTTTCAAATGTTGTCAATGAAAATAAACAGCAAAAAAACAGTATGAGGAAAGATTGAAGAAAGAAAAAAAAAATTTACAGTGTATTTGTTTGGGGGATCGTTGTGCACAACTGAGCTATGACCACAGAACTAACTGCTTTGTTGATGATTCATTCAGCCATTTCAGGGTCTTTTTGGCACTTCGTTGTAATGAAAGTATCTGCTGAATGTATTTTGTAGTAACAAGATTTCTATAGACTCGTGTCATATGGGGAAACTGTTGGGACCATAAAAATACTTCATTGTAATGAAAATTTAGTTGTAAAGATATTCGTTGTAACATAATTTTACCTGTACATGTTAGAGTAAATTTCACAATGTTTTATTTCTAGGTTATTATCTGATCAGCTTTTACCCTCTTCTGCTCTTGAATAAATTTAATCTGCTGAACCACTCTACTTTATTTAGCAGACATTTTAGTACCTAGGGCAGAGCCCCCTAAGTGTAGCTGCATTTGTCCAAAATTTCTAAGGTTCTGCAGCTTTAGGTTACTTCACAAAACAATTCAGGCAATAGTGTGACAAGTTTTCAAATAATTCCATGATTCAAATATCTTTGTTTGAAAAATTTTAATAAAAATCAAAGCAAACAGTTTACACAGAAATAAAGAAAAAATTGATATTATAAAGAAAAGAAAAATAATTGTTTTAAGAAAGTTCTGTTTAAGGCTCACTTATCTTATTTCATTTCTCTCTGTATTTGGTTATACAGTTATACTTTCAAATGTTCATATATTCTTTAAAGGTTTGTATGAAGATCAGGAGATGGTCATCAAACACTGTATGCAACTGTTCTACTGGTAAGCAAATCTAACAGTCCACACTTCTAGAAGTGAGACTATCTACTAACTAGCTTAATGAGCACACTGTTTTTTACAGGAATAGTTAAGAATGTTCTATTTTATTTTAACTTACAGGAGCTAAAAGAGTATACTACAATCTAAGTAACAATGATAAAATGATACTTTTTGAAATTACCAGGCACTATATGACTTTTACATTAACTTTAACTAAGATTGGCTCTTACACAAACCTCCCATCAGCATTTACATTAAAATTTATTTTAGCTAGTGATGAGAGAGATTATTTCAAAGTATTTATAGATACTATCAACTAATTTTATGGTGGCCACCTGTACA
This sequence comes from Polypterus senegalus, assembly GCF_016835505.1. Taxonomy (NCBI): domain Eukaryota; kingdom Metazoa; phylum Chordata; class Cladistia; order Polypteriformes; family Polypteridae; genus Polypterus; species Polypterus senegalus. The sequence goes on from NC_053154.1 coordinate 182,587,735, forward strand.
TAATCGTAGGGAATGATGGGAAAAGGTTTTGCAATTAATCTTTTGGACAAGGACCAGATTCACTCATTCATTACATACACTCATGGTCAATCTATGCAAAGCATGACATACGTCTTCAAACGCACATCTTTCAGTATTAGAATTATTAAAGGATGGAACCATAAGTGTCCAAAATGACATTAAGCACTGGATCAAGTATGTCATATGATTTGGGATTATCCTAAACTAACATAATAACTGGGGAAAATATATTATTTTTCATTGAATACTGAATTCATAATCTGCAGTGGGCTGGCAACCTGCCCGGGATTTGTTTCCTGCCTTGTGCCCTGAGTTGGCTGGGATTGGCTCCAGCAGACCCCCGTGACCCTGTAGTAAGGATATAGCGGGTTGGATAATGAATGGATGGATGAATTCATAATTCATCCTAAACTTTTAAAGGTACTAGATGAGTCTGCAGTGACATTTTTTAAATAATTTATTATATTACATTTCTTACTGGTCAACATATTTTACACAAAGAATCCTAACCTACCCACTATAACTGAATGAGAAAGGGATATCAAATCTATATAAAGCTACCATCCCTAAATGATTCATTAGCTCACTAACTGACAAGAAATTCCTAGGTATTGCAAAAAACCCTAAGGATTAGTCTCATTGCTTTGAGGCCCACAAAAATTCAGCCTTGTCAAAATGTGAATTTAAAAATGAAGAAAATCTGATAAATCTATAATAATATATTGCATGTTTGTGATCTTAATTTTCAATCTACAACATCTGCTAAAAAGTGCATATGGTAGCAAGTCCAACATGTCCAAGTCAGCAGTATTGTTGTTTGAGTCCTGCTTTTTTATCTTTGTTATTTATGTTTCATGTAAAAATGTGTAGAATAATAATCACTAATACAGTGGGCTCCACTGTTTTTAGAATATTTGCATGAATATAATGAGATATCTTGGGGACACTCTTGATCAAGTAGGGAAGTGTAGGCAAACCAGCTAAATGATAACTCACATGTATAATAATTCACATCACTGTGCCATTACTATAATGCGTGTTGACATGACAAACGCATCAAACCTCAAAAGTGATGCAAATTATGTACAGACTGTATTTTGCTTTCCTTTTAATAGGGTAAATGCTGTGCATTTGGGCTGAACTTTTAGTTTTTTTCATTAGTTTAGTTTATACAGGCTACCTGTTGTCATTTCTCAGACAACTGGCCAACTGGTCAGGAATATCTCAGCCAGACTTCACTCCATCATGCTCATTGTCTTGGAAGCCATTAATTGACTGATGAGGTGCTACATTCAATTTTAGTAAGGTGTGGGTGTAAATACATAAAATATAACTGGATTTTGTCAACAAAAAAAAAAAAACATTAACACAAAAAGGAAATTTGCGGCATTGTATGGTTTTCATAACTTAATCTGAGCAATGAACTGAGCCCATATTACAATAAGGGCAACTAGCAAACATGAAGCTGCTTTTTAAATAGTGACATTCCATTAGTGCAAAATGCAAGAGTTATTATTTCTCTCCCCCACCCTCCCACAGAGCATGTATTCTGCTCTGCGGCACTTCATGGAGGACACAGATTTGTGATAAATGTAGATAAAAATGCAAAGCATCCATGTATAGTAGAATAATCTAGAAAACTCGCAATTTACAATAAATACAGTATTGTCCATTCCAATACATTGTATGAAGTTATAAGAAGTAAGACAAGGAAACATCAGATTTTCACAGTACATACCCTTAAACATACTCTTTTTAAGCAAAGTTTAAAATTTATCAGTTAACTTAACAAATGCACACACATTGGAATACAATATTGTCTTCTATTCTGGCCACACTGCTTCATTTGAAAAATATATTTACCAAGTAAGGATAATAGCTTCTTTAGTTACATATGATATCTTTTTTTTTTTTTTTTTTTAAATCTGTTTAATTTCTACTTAGAACTCAGATTCCACTTCTTAAAACATATCAGTCTTTTCTGTAATGTCTACATACCCCAGAGTTTTATTGTCATGTTGGTCCAAGATGGAATTGTAATATAAAGCTGGCCTCATACTGGCTGTATATCCTGTCCCTGTATGCTGTCCTCTTCTTGGTTTAAAGCCCTCTATTCCTGTAACAGAAAAGCACAAATATCTAGAGTCTACATCTTGACACTTAGTTAATTAAGGTATCCATCTGTTCAAGGCAAGCTGTAGTTAATTTATTATTTATCCATTCCTTCTTAATAATGACAAAGGCCAAGGATAATCTAATTTACTATTTTTAAAATTTCCCTCCTTTTCTGCATAGTTTAAAGAAGAAACATTTTTTCTACCTTTATATGTTTTGTGAAATTTTGGTTATAATAATAATAATAATAATAATAATATAATAATTGTGTTTAAAACCGTTTCAGCAGCTATTAGTGTATTTCAGATGTAGAAGCAGTTTTGGTATGATTTCTTCAATTTTCAGTCCAACTGCAGTTTTACATAAACTATCAGCAGACAGCAACTGACATAGAATATAATTGTAAAAACCATTAACATCCCCAATAATCTTACCAAACAAGGGCAAGAACCATTTCTGAATAAAGAACTTAGCTTCCTGAAAGCTTCTCTATTGTTATATTAAAATCAAGGGTGAAGACTCCACTACTAAATTTTAGAACATTCCCTATTAGTATTTTCAAACAAAGGTCTTTATGCTCTATGGCGCTTACGCTGTCTTTGCTGTTCTTTATAATATAATGGTAGATTGTATCTCTGAAAAGATTTTGAAAGCATCTGAAAGATGAAGCCACTGTGGACAGAGACTGCATACAACATAGTGGTCAGATACCTTTGCTATAGTGTGCAAAATTGTTCCTTTAACAAAACAGTGCCTCTTACAATATCCAGCTTCTTCAAGTGTTAATTGATTTCATCTTTCCAATCATCTAATAACCACAATTCTGGGACATAGGAAGCCAGTGTCTATCTCAGCAGCATTGGTTGCATGGCAGGAAACAACCCTGGATTAGGTGTCAACCTTGTTTCAGACCACACTCACAAAGACACCTAAACTCTCTCATTTAGGTTCAATGTCCTGTTTACAATATATATTACCTGGGGCAGCTGCAGTTTTCTTTCTCAAACCTAGTAGACACTAGTTATGAATGATTACAGATGCTTGTCCTGTTTACACACACTACTGTCTTTACATCATGGTTTGAATAAATGCATGCATGTATTTCTCACCTTAGCCCTGAACTGGAAAAAGCAGATTCTAGAAGATTAGGGTTTTTTGTCAATTTATAAACACTGCAGAATTCTATAGTGACAGCTAAAAAATTAGGAGCAAATGTTAAATTAAAACAATAGCTTCTATAGTGCTATCTCAATCAATTAAGCAAAATAGCAAGATTCTAATACAGTAACTTCAACATACAGTTCTCATACAAAACACAGCAGCAAAACACCACTGCAAAGTCAAAAGCTAGATAAATATGAGATTACTTATAGGATATACAATACTGTAAATTTACTCCAAAAATACTGAAATATCACAGATACACTGGATAGTACTACCACCTCATGGGATCGAATTCTATGCCCAGACATTGTCTGTGTACAGACTGCACATTCTCAGTGTGTGTGGTTGAATTTCCCTCTGGGTACCCCAGTTTTCCTTCTTCTTTCAAAAGGTTTGCAAGTTAGGTTAATTGACAACTTTTCACTTGTCCCAGCATAGGTGTATACGTGGATGAGCTCTGCAAAGGACTGGTGCCATATTCATTGCTGTTTCATGCCTAGTGCCCAGTGCAGCTAGGATAAATTTCAGCCCTACATTACCCCAAATTAGATTAGGTGGAATTTGAGGTGGGATTTTAAAATATGTAGAAAAACATATCTTATACTGTATGTTAAATTGTTTAGAATAAACTAATATTTTTAAACCACACTTTGTTTATGGATACAATATAAGTGCTCACAACTAACTTTTACGTTATTTAAATGCAGTTTCTTTAAATATAAACCAAAAAGTATAGCTTGGTTCATTATACTCTTGATCCAGTTATGTGTTCCAGTGTACAGTTCTAGTTTTTCATTAAATGTGTTATGTTTCAGTCACGGTTTATTCCTTGGCTTATGTGCATTGCCACTTGTTGTTTAATTGTTGATTTTATTTTATTTTATTTCTCACTTCTGGTATTGAATTTTGCTTGTGGATTGTGTTTTGGGACTTGCTGTGGACTGCCATTTTAGGCAAATCCGTTTTTGAAAAATTTTTCCATTGTCCTATTTTTTGCTAAATAAACACTTTCAAAATATTTCTTGTGAAACCTTTCACTGCAAGCCAGAGCTTGATGGTTTCTCTTACATATGAATCATTTCTGAGTTATATTTTGGGACTTTCTTTGTATTTTGAACTTTGGGTGTGTGTTCGAAGAAGCCAGCAGGTAGTGGTTGGGGACTAGCTGATTTACAATAAGACTCCTCTAGGTAGGTCATTGAAGGTCCTGATTTAGTAGATCTTTTTGGAGGCTTCATATCCTTTTTCATTCTTTCTTTGACTCCAGCTCACAACAATATGGATGGAGAGAAGCAAGAGGGAAAGCGGTAGGAAGAAAGGAGGTGTACTTGCCATTTTTGTGAATGAAAACTTGTGCGACCCTGGACACATTACAATTAAATCACAGGTATGCGACCCCAATGTTGAGCTTCTCCCAATGGGATTACAGCCTTGTTATAATCTGAGGGAGGTTTCACATGTGTTAGCAGTTTGCATCATCCACTCTGAAAGCAGTATATTTTGTGGCAAGCAAACCCACTATCAACCATCCCAGTGCTTTCATCACAACTTCTGGGGTCTTTATCCATGTTTGACTTTCCTCCCTCACCTGTTTTTTCCAGTTTATGGACTATACAACAAAGAAAAGCAGAACCCTGGGGCTGTTATATGTCAATGTTAAAAAGGTATATAACGCTGCTGCTTTGCAGCCTAATTTGGTACAGCTCATACCCACATATAAACGCATTGGTCAGTGGCTCTCAGTCACAACCAGGACCACACAGGTATGAACAAACACAGGCCGAGGACGCCACAGGAAACATTTGAGAACACTGACTGAGACATGCTTTGCAAGTCACATGGTGAGGACATTGAAGGACTCAGTCACTGTATCACAGAGTAAATCATGTTTTGTGTGGATAACGCAGTCCCGAAAAAAGACAATGCACTGTTTTCCTAACAGCAAACTGTGGTCACAAAAGACCTAAAAGCCCTACTAAATAAAAAGAACAGAGCTTACAGGTCTGACAATAAAGAGGAAATCAAGCAGGTTCAATTAAAACTGAGGAAGCAGCTCTGCAAGGGGAAGCGCATTACAGGGACAAACTGGAGCACAGGTTACAGCAGAAAAACATGAAGGGAGTATGAAACGGGATGTAGGCTGTCACTGGCTACAAGCAGAAAATAAAACCTGCAGAGGAAAGGAACAAGAACAAAGCTAATTGATTTATTTTTGTTAGTCCAGCCTTTTCCCGACATTGTCTGACTCTGTGGGCAAGCTGAGGATGTTCTGGAATGTCAACTACCATATCTACCCTCCACAACCTTCCCTTACAATGATATCACACCTGTGGTCTCCAGTATCCTTCCTCTTCCTGGACTGATTGTCTCTGCCGATCAAGTTACCAGAGAACTAGGCAAACAGGTACTGAAAACATGTAAGCTAGTTCTGTGGGGTCCTTCAACGCCTGTTCTCCCTTTCCTTGAGTCTCTAGAAGGTTGCTCAGCTGTGAAAAACATCCTATGCTGTCTCAGGGCCAAAGAACGAGCATTCCAGTGATCCCAAGGAATTCAAAACATTTGCTCTTATTTCAAACATTATGAAAACCTTTGAGAGACTGGTCCTGAAACAGCTCCAACTCCTGGTTTCAGAACATCTTTTTGCTCTAATGTATGCCTATCAATGCATTTACAACAGAGTAGGTGTACTGTACTGTAGCATACACTGTAGTCTCCTGGGGAAGCAACTTGAGTTCAAAAGACACATAATGCCTGAACAAACTGGTCAGGAAAGCCTGCTCTATCACAGGGTAGACACTGGATACACTGGAAGCTGCTGTAGAAATGAAAATAGTGACAAAACTGGATGCCATCATTAAAAATCATCTCTATCCTCTCCAGGAGTTGATCTGTTAGACCAATTTTAATCACAAGCTCATTCCTCCATGGTGTGCTAAACGGAAATGTGTGGAATTTAGAGACTGAAGAAGTGACTGTTACAAAACTTCCCAATTAATGAAACGATGGAATAATATGTAGTTCTATCATTCAGATACTATTTCCTAGTTTGTAATTCTTCATAGAAATCCAGTCATGCCTCTGTGCGCGTTTCCTTATGAGGGAGAGTTGTTGAAGCGAGCAGTATCAAACACCCTGACTACGACTAAAAAACTAAAAAACAAGAGTTTAACTGCAAAAGTGAAGGCACAACAATATCCCGGCGACTTTTACGAACTTTTCTGCAAGTTTTGCCAGCATACCATAGACCAGCCACGTAAATATACTTGCAATGACCACATCAAATCTAAAACCCATCCCAAAAACAAGGAGAAATTAAGATCAAAAAGTGTTCTCCTTCATGTAACAATAGAGGAAACAACAAAATCGTCAGATGCAAGACGCCAGTTTGTGACCATGTCAGTCAGACATTACGCTCGAAAAAATGACAAAGATGTGTCCTTACCTTAATAAGCATTGTAAAAAAGTAGGCACGCTGCCAGAAAACGAGAGCAGTCTTCGCCATTTGAACAACATATGGACCCTGCTCTTCGAAAGATTTGTGGCAACAAAATTTATGTTGTAGTTGATGAAACCACTGGTAGCCGAGACCACATAGTTCACAACATAGTGATAGGTGAGTAAACATTTGGCTGTATGGTAATTCTTTTATGTAGGCAGTTCTAATTGTACGTGATGTATTTACTATTAATCATTTAACTGATTAAATTATACAGGTATTTAACCCGTATTAACATTCTTTCCCGTAGAAAAATGTTATTAGTGAATGGAACTGGTTGTCAACAGATTCCCATTTAAAAATTAACAACGATGTTTCAGGATTTAATAAATGTTTTGCCTCACGGTGACGAGGCACGCAAGGTCCACATTTGACTGTTCCGTTATAAACTCGGCACCTACACACCTGGACAGAAGAGTAGGCTTTTCCTCAGATGCAACGAGCCCTCAAAAGCATTTCACACTTTCTTTTTTCTAAAAGTGAAGTTAACCTTTATCTCAGAAGGATGCATCAAATTAATAACATGTCTTACAATTCCGGAGGGCACTCACTGTCCTACTGCAATCTCAGCATACAGCATCGTGGAGGATTTGGGCTTCTACCTGATAAATAATATATGTATTGATTATATTTATTGTTCTTTTAAGTCTATATGTTTGTTTTTATGTTTCTGCTGCTGTATGCATCTAAATTTCCCCATGGAATTAATAAAATTGATCCAATCTAATCTAAAGTTATAATTCAAGACTTTCTGGTAATCACAAATCTGCCCAGTAAATAGGTAACTGGTATTGCCTAGTAAGGCTTTAGAAGAGAATTAAGCCAAAATTTGTGATCAAATGAAAATGCTACTTTTCGCTATGTCTGAAAAGCAAGAACTAATCAAGGGTGTATCTTTAACAGTCCAGGTTAAGGGAGCTGTATATAATTTACATAGATGTAGGAATAAAACATTTGCTTATGACTGGTTTCCATTTAATGTTTGTGTTTTTAATTGCAAGGAAGTTAAGTGTGGTTTCAGAGCATCTAGAGGTGTGCATTGTTACAAAGGTACATGCACATCTCAGTCACACCATGTAGAAATTACAACAGTTTTTATACATGGTCCCTCAATTTGTATAGGCAAAGGTGCCTTCTACCTGTACTAGGTTTCAGGGGCTATGAGAAACTATTATCAAGTAGGATAAGAAGTCTTCTTAAAACACATAATTAAGAGATAAAAAGAGAGATGAGAGATGGGTCAAAAATGTAAATTGAAAAGTGTGATTGTGTAATATGAGGAAAATGGAAGAAAAAACAGAAGGTTGGATTCAGGTGAAGAAAGTTATGAAAGTATTGGGAATAAAAGCTAAAGGAATGGAAGATGTAAAAGTATACAAGAAAGATTAAAAAATGGATCAAGAGGAAAATGGCACTGAGGAAATCGAGGAACTTGTCTATTACCTAGACTAGTTGTCTAGTAGTTAACAAGAGCTACTATCCTGTGAATGAAAATATACTGTATTTACTAGCTTCACTTTAGCTTTAGCTTTCACTTTCACTTTATAATTAATATAGTAATAGTGGTGTTTTATTCGAATGGTGATCACAGTGTTGAAAAAGTTGCAATATAAGAGTTAATGGTAATAATGGAAAAGGAGAGAAAAATGTTTCCAACACACACACAACACTAATTTTATCCATTTGGCTTTGAAGTAAAAATGTGGGTTATACAGGCATACTACAGTTAAATCCATTTTATTTAAACATCAGATTAAAAACAATTAAAAAAAATAATTTAAGATGTACAAATAAACAAAAAAATGTAGAGTGAGTAAAAACAGTGGATTTTACCAGGGAGGAAATTACAGGGTTTATATAAGACTGGCAGAATACCCGCGCTTCGCAGCGGAGAAGTAGTATGTTAAAGTAGTTATGAAAAAGAAAAGGAAAAATTTTAAAAATAACGTAACATGATTGTTAATGTAATTATTTGGTCATTGATATGAGTGTTGCTGTCATATCTCTCTCTCTCTCTCTCTCTATATATATATATATGTATATCTATCTCTCTCTCTCTCTCTCTCTCTCTCTATATATATATATATATATATATATATATATATATCAAAATACCAGCAGCGGAGAAGTAAAAGAAAAGGAAACATTTTAATAGTAGCGTAACATGATTGACAATGTAATTGTTTTGTCATTGTCATGAGTGTTGCTGGCATATAGATATATATATATATATATATATATATATATATATATATATATATATATATATATATATATATATATATATATATATATATACACATACATACATACATGTGTACACATATACACACACATATACTATGGGGTGCCAAACACGCAAATACATTGATTTTCTGAATATATAAAGTCGGTGTCAGAATACATAAAGTCAAAATTTGAATATATAAAGTCATTCCAGAATATATAAAGTCAAAACTTGAATATATAAAGTCACTGTCGGAATATATAAAGTCACTGTCGGAATATATAAAGTCAAAACTTGAATATATAAAGTCAGCGTCTGTATATATAAAGTCAAAACTTTTTTCTGAATATATAAAATCAAAACTTGAATATATAAAGTCAGCGCTGGAATATATAAAGTCAAAACTTGAATATATAAAGTCATTCCCGAATATATAAAGTCAAAACCTGAATATATAAAGTCAGCGTCGGAATATGTAAAGTCAGCGCTGGAATATATAAAGTCAAAACCTGAATATATAAAGTCAGCGTCGGAATTTATAAAGTCATTCCTGATTATATAAAGTCAAAGTCAAAATATATTGATTGAAACGACTCTGAACTGAACAAAGTTAACAAAAACGTATTCAGAAAAATACATTAAAAAAACACTGTTCGGTTAATGTTTTGAAAATGATGCATGTGCCCTGCCCAGGATTGGTTCCTGCCTTGCGCGCAGTGTTGGCTGGGATTGGCTCCAGCAGACCCCCGTGACCCAGTGGTCAGATTCAACGGGTTGGGAAATGGATGGATATTCTAGCGCTGACTTTGTATATTCCGACGCTGACTTTATATATTCAAGTTTTGACTTTATATATTTCAGCGCTTACTTTATATATTCCGAAGCTGACTTTATATATTCAAGATTTGACTTCATATATTCCAGCACTGACTTTATATATTCCGACGCTGACTTTATATATTCAGAAACAAGTTTTGACTTTATTTATTCTGACAGTGACTTTACATAATCAAGTTTTGACTTTATATATTCAGGAATGACTTTATATATACAAGTTTTGACTTTATATAGTTAAATTTAGTCATCATTGCATAACTTTTTCTTTACCATAGAAATTTAAAGACTAAATTCAACTTCCATTCCTACCAAAGATATTTCTGGCGACTAAATAGAACCTACTTATATCCAAATTGGAGCTATTGAGCTGTCGCCTGCCTGCCTGAATAAGTCACCCTCGCTTCGCTCTTACTTTTTTACCGTTTATTTAATCATGGCTAGTGGCGGAAAAATTATAAAATGGAAGGAGGATTACACTGAGTATGGCTTTACCAAAACAATTATTGATGGAGAATCGATTATTCATAAAGCTTCAATTGGTGATCTGTTTTTCTGTGTTAACCTCACATTTTTTTATACTTCTTCTCAAACCAAGGGGGTGCGAGGGTAAAATGAATCGGGAAGCGCTGATCAATGTAATCGGTGTACCAGGAAATCATGCATTGACAGAAGTTCCCCTTTGCTTGTGTTTAAATGCGTGATTTTTAACGCGTTATGGAGCACATGCATCGAAGCTTCTCAGCTGTGCTTGTGCTAAGAAAAGGAAACATTTTAAAAATAACGTAACACGATTGTCAATGTAACCTTTTGTAAGTAGTGCCTGGAGCATTCCGTGTGGAGAAACTCTAGAGACAGCATGTGTATTAACTTGTGGATTTTTCTGTGAGTATTTGGTGGCAGTGTGATGAAGTTGCTTCGGAAGACGGCTTAGCCGTGGAGCTCAGCTCAGAGCGAAATGAGGTGAATGGGAGGGGAGATGATAACGTCACTCCTCCACCCGCCTTAACTGTCAATCCCCCCACAAACACAGTCTCTCGGAATTTGCATAAGCACAGTCTTTCACCAGTAATTTGAACTTAGTTAGAAAGTGATCAAAACTGTCGTTTATACCCTGCGTCCTCTCATTAAACTTGTATCCCGCATTAGCCGTGGGCATGACAAACGCCAGCGGCAGCCTGTCTATGAACTTAATTTAAACTTTAGGTTTACACCGTGCTTTGTTTCCGAAGTAGCTGCAGGCATGAATATGCTTGTACAGTATGTGTCACTCGCTCGCTTCTTATTGTTTCACTGCCTTCTCAAATGTATAATGCATGTTTTCTTCAGCGCTTTTTGGAGCTCTTCCTGGTTTTCTATGTAATGCATTGACAGTCAGTTCACGTGATTACGTGGGAGGCGTGATGATGTCACACGAAACTCCACCCCCCATGGCCATCGAGCTCAACTCCATTACATTATATGGAGAAAAATAGGTTCCAGTTATGACCATTATGCGTAGAATTTCGAAATGAAACCTGCCCAGCTTTTGTAAGTATGCTGTAAGGAATGAGCCTGCCAAATGTCAGCCTTCCACCCACACGGGAAGTTGGAGAATTAGTGATGAGTCAGTGAGTGAATGAGTCAGTGAGGGCTTTGCCTTTTATTAGTATAGATACCAGCAAAACCAAGCTGCTCCCATATTCCAGGTGTAGTAAAAAGGAAAGAGAGCCTTGAGCAGGAAAGATCTTTGGGAAGAGGGAAGAAGCTAGTGCAGACAGGCTGAAATATAAATTGAGTTGTCATGAATCTTAGTATTTTTCCTTTATTGGTCATTTCTAATGTCACATATGTGCGCATGGGAGACAGCTAAAAGGTCTAAATGAAAGTAATTCCATGCCAGACCAGGGGGTGACAGAGTGCACTGACCTTTTTTCTTACTTTCCTGCAGACCGTTCATGGGAAATTCTGCCTGACCCCAGTGACATCACTTCCGGTTCTAGACCCTTGGATGATGTCTCTTCCGGTGAAGAACCCATGACCGAAGAGACTTCCTGTTTCTGCCCTTTTGATGATGTCACGTCCGGGTCTAAACCTATGGAAGAGGACTCTTCCGCTTCCACCCTCGATGACTTCACTTCCTTTTCTGGCCTTTTAAGTTGCCACATTTGACTACTCTAGTCAGTTCTGTTTAGGACTCTATTCTGAGCACATCAGTGCTAGCAATTTACCCATTTGAAGACAGGGAATGTTATACAGGTGGCTTCCCCAAACCTCTTTATGACCCTTGTGTCTGCTTTTTGTGACACTAATCATTTGTGTAATTCATTTTTTTTAACTCATTTATTTCTTTTATTATTATTTTGCAAATGCCGTTTTGTTTTGTTAACTTCGGTGTGTTGCTACAGTCACCACAATTTTTGGTCAGTCCGTGCTACAGCAATGACCATGTTGCTTACTGTTATTAGGTTGGTTGCTGGTTACATGACATACAGTACAATATCATTGCTGCCTACCTATTTAAGGTAGGTGTCCACAGCTAAACTCAGCCTCAGTTTTGGCTGTTTTCTGCTACTTTGTTTTACCTTGCCACAGATTCTTCATACTTAACTCAGTACACATGTTCTATACAGCAAAATGAAGGGCAGACATTTCTGTACAAGAATAAAATTCAATTATAAATTGCATATAAGTAACAGTAATCAAGTTGCAAAATGCAATCACGTTTACTAAAAGCACTTTGAATATTATTCTTACTAGCATAAATGTTGGAATAAGTGCCCATATTAAGTACAAAATCTGATTTGCCCACTTGCAACCAGGCTTAGTAATTCTTGACACTGTTCCCCTAGCTGAGGCATTACCAGATGGATACATATTCCTTCATAAATCAAGAGATACTGGATGATGAAGTGGCGTTGAAATAATTCATTATGAAAAAATGCAAATCCCTTCTAAAAATGTATGTGAATTTACATCTTTTGAGGCACTCATTTTAGATATTAAAACAGATTTCATTACAACTGTTGTGCTAGTCTACAGAGCACCAGGGCCATATACATTGTCCATGACTGAAACTGCCAAACTTTATTCTGATTTGGCTATAAATTATGATTGCATAGTTTTGATGGGAATTTTAATATACACATTGACGTGGAAACTGACACTTTCAGTAAATGATTTACTTATTTGTTAAATTCAACAGGATTTTGTCATATTGTCAATGGTCCAACTCATAATTAAGTCTAATGTGTGGTTATGACTATAATTCACGAAGTTGAAATTCTAAATTTAAATTTTACTCCATTAAATTAACCTATTTCAGATCACTGCTTAATAACATTTGGTTCTGCACTTACCAATACATTCACAGACTAAAACAAAGACCGTGCATTATCTAGATTGTAACTCTGCTTCAAAATGTATAGATATTTTGAGTATGTCAGGTGTAATAATGGAAAACAAATTAGATCAGCAAACATCAAATTATATAACCCTGAGAGAGGCTTTGGGCACAGTCGCTCCCCTAAAAACAAAAGTGATCAAAGTACAGAGAAACTCAATTTGAGTTAATGAGGGCACTCGATCTCTTCAATTAGGTGTGTCAAAAACTGGAGCATAGATGGAGAACAACAAAGCTTCAGGTCTTTAGAATTGCATGGACAGAGAGTGTTAAAAATATAAAAAAGCTATCTTTAAAGCCTGCTCAGACTACATTCCGAAATAATCAATAAAAATAATTATAATAATTCTCATTTAATGTTTAGAACAATGGCTAATCCAACAAATGTGAATTCAGAATTGCAGTCCAAAATAACAACAGACATTAGCAATGCCAACTTTATGAACTTATTTAATCAAAAATATAACATCCCAGATCTCAACATCACAGTGCAAACCTCATACTAGCTTTGCAAACCCCATCTTGCCTTCCATTCAACACTTTAGAAATTTTAAGCCTGTAACAAAAGTTTGGCAATTTATAAAGATAATTTTGACTTGCTGGTAATTATCTCACTCTGTTTTCTAACAACTACATTTTTACTACCCTTTTCTCATTATATTTATCCCCTGGTCATTATTCCTTTTCTTTTTAAACTTTTAATTGTACACAGTACCTTGACAGTGATGCAGGAATTAAGGGTTATAGGATTCAGGTGACACAAGATACCACATACTGTGGAGGAGAATGCAAGGAATCTGACACACAAGTACAGGTTACAACAGACTGCTAGGGTGACTATCAGATGGCCAACTTGTTCATGGCAACTTACTTTGGACGTATTCTAGTGTTAACTGATTACATGTATTGTATGTATGCAAAATATTAAGTATGTTCATTTATTAAGGAGCAGAAACTAAAAAAAATAGGCACAAATAAATGTAAAATATGAGTAATGGCGGTGTGATTTTTGTGAACTTGGAAATGGATAATAGTTTTAACTATAATGTCCAAGTGATAGGCTGAAAATACTCTATGATATGTGGGATGATGGAAAATCAGTAAACCTAGGTTTAGACTGGCTAGATATGTCAGGTCTAAAGACAGAAATGTTAGAGCAAAATTAAAAAATTAAAAAGACCAAAATTAAGTGTTGGTAAAAAGTAATGGCTTTTAAACTAAAAAAAACACACCTACAAGTACTAATATGAATGCAAGCTGTATGAAAAGTACCTAGCATTGTGTAGATGCTGCAGAAAAGAGTGTCCCATTACACACTTACCATAAGAGCTGCAGTAGGTGGTACAGTAAAATCGTTTTGGTTCTCTTTCACCTCCTATACTTGTTAAAACATAGGGTGTCATGCCTCCAACTGGTAATCTACCCATTGTCAAGTGGCCTGAAAAATGTAACAGTAAAAACAATAATTATTATTATTCATTTGCTCAAGGTTTTCAAAAATGATTTTATCACATTCTAAAAATAATGCAAACCAAAGCAAAAAATAAAACAAGGAAAATGTTCCCATAAACGAAGGGACATTGAGGTCTAATTATATCATTATTGCTTCTATATGAGAGGTCAACTTATTTAGGGTATACCAGGACCATTCCAGCCAGCAAGCTGGTCCACACAATCAAAATTTGATTCTGCTTGTGTTACTAGACAATGCTGACGCTGGGAGGAATGCCTCCTAAGTACTTCCAGTAAAACCTGTGAGGCTATTGCCGTATTTTTCAACCAAAAAATTAATGATATTAGAAATAACATATTATATCTTCCCAACACTAAGGATCCTCCTAAACCCCAACATTCTGTTATAAACAAATTAAACTCTTTCACTAGAATAGATTTACCTGATTTACATAAAATAATTTCTCAACTGAAACCCTCCACCTGCGTCCTTGTCCCAATACCAACAAATTTTTTCAAAGAAGTATCAGGCGTGCTGATTGATAATGTTCTTGACATAGTAAATTTGCCATTAGATACGGGGATCTTCCCAGACTGACTTAAGACTGCTGTAGTTTAATGCCTACTTGAGAAACATAATCTCGACCCTTCGGCTCTTGAAAATTTTAGACCCATCTCTAACCTGCCTTTCTTAAGTAAAATTCTGGAGAAGGCAGTCATTATGCAGTTAAATGACCACCTAAATAAACATGTTATTCTTGATAAATTTCAGTCAGGTTTTAGAACAAATCACAGCACAGAAACTGCACTCGTTAAAATAGTAAATTATTTGCGGGTGAATGCAGACAGAGGCCATTTATCTGTTCTCATCCTCTTAGATCTGAGTGCCGCATTTGACACCATTGATCATAATATTCTTAGAAATCGCCTTAGTCAATTGGTGAGCCTCTCTGGCAGGGTCTTAAATTAGTTTGAATCCTACCTGGCAGGGAGAAAATTCTTTGTTAGTTGTGGTAATTACAACTCAAAGACACCTGATATCCGATATGGTGTTCCAAAAGGCTCTATCCTGGGTCCGCTGTTATTTTCAATCTACATGCTTCCGTTAGGTCAGATTATCTCAGGGCACAACGTGAGCTACCACAGCTATGCTGATGACACATAGCTGTATTTATCAATAGCACCTGATGACCCTGATTCTCTTGATTCACTAACACAATGTCTGACTTGTATCTCAGAATGCATGAATAGTGACTTTCTCAAGTTAAATAAAGAGAAAACTGAAATCTTAGTGATTGGCCATAATAGATACAATGAGGGTTTTAGAAATAAACTGGATACATTAGGATTGAAAGTCAAGACGGAGGTAAAAAGCTTAGGGGTAATTGTTGACTGTAATCTGAATTTTAAATCGCATATTAATCAGATCACTAGGACAGCATTTTTTCACTTAAGAAACATAGCTAAAGTTAGACCTCTTATATCACTGAAAGATGCTGAGAAATTAGTTCATGCGTTTGTTTTCAGTCGACTAGATTACTGCAACGCACTCCTCTCAGGACTACCCAAAAAAGACATAAATTGTTTGCAACTAGTGCAGAATGCAGCTGCTAGAATCCTAACTAGGAAAAGAAAATCAAAAGTCAAAACTTGAATATATAGCCTAAAGTCATTCTCAAATATATAAAGTCAAAACCTGAGTATATAAAGCCGGTGTTGGAATATTTCGGAATATATAAAGTAAGCGCTGCAATATATAAAGTCAAAACTTCAATATATAAAGTCAGCGTCGGAATATACAAAGTCAGCGCTGTAATATCCATCCATTTCCCAACACGTTGAATCCGACCACAGGGTCATGGGGGTCTGCTGGAGACAATCCCAGCCAACACTGGACGCAAGGCAGGAACCAATCCTGGGCAGGGCACATGCATCATTTTCAAAACATTAACCGAACAGTGTTTTTTTAATTTATTTTTCTGAATATGTTTTTGTTAACTTAGTTCAGTTCAGAGTCGTTTCAATCAATAGATTTTGACTTTCACTTTATATATTCAGGAGTGAGTTTATATAGGCCTACTCCGATGTTGACTTTATATAATCAGGAATGACTTTATAAATTCCGACGCTGACTTTATATATTCAGGTTTTGATTTTATATATTCCAGCGATGACTTTATATATTCAACTTTTGACTTTATATATTCCAGCGCTGACTTTATGTATACCGATGCTGACTTTATATATTCAAGTTTTGACTTTATATATTCCGACAGTGACTTTATATATTCAAGTTTTGATTTTATATATTCGGGAATGACTTCTATATTCAAGTTTTGACTTTATATATTCTGACGCCGACTTTATATATTCACAAAATCAATTTATTTGCCTGTTTGGCACCCCATAGTATATGTGTGTGTGTATATATGTACACATGTATGTATGTATATATATACTGCTCAAAAGAATTAAAGGAACACTTTTTAATCAGAGTATAGCATAAAGTCAATGAAACTTATGGGATATTAATCTGGTCAGTTAAGTAGCAGAGGGGGTTGTTAATCAGTTTCAGCTGCTATGGTGTTAATGAAATTAACAACAGATGCACTAGAGGGGCAACAATGAGATGACCCCCAAAACAGGAATGGTTTAACAGGTGGTGGCCACTGACATTTTTCCCTCCTCATGTTTTCTGACTGTTTCGTCACTAGTTTTGCATTTGGCTACAGTCAGTGTCACTACTGGTAGCATGAGGCGATACCTGGACCCTACAGAGGTTGCACAGGTAGTCCAACTTCTCCAGGATGGCACATCAATACGTGTCATTGCCAGAAGGTTTGCTGTGTCTCCCTGCACAGTCTCAAGGGCATGGAGGAGATTCTAGGAGACAAGCAGTTACTCTAGGAGAGCTGGAGAGGGCCATAGAAGGTCCATAACCCATCAGCAGGACCAGTATCTGCTCCTTTGGGCAAGGAGGAACAGGATGAGCACTGCCAGAGCCCTACAAAATGACCTCCAGAAGGCCACTGGTGTGAATGTCTCTGACCAAACAACCAGAAAGACTTCATGAGGGTGACCCAAGGGCCCCATGTCCTCCAATGGGCCCTGAGCTCACTGCCTAGCAGCATGCAGCTCGATTGGCATTCGCCATAGAATACTAGAATTGGCAGATGCACCACTGGTGCCCTGTGCTTTTTACAGATGAGAGCAGGTTCACCCTGAGCACGTGACAGAAGTGAAAGGGTCTGGAGAAGCCATGGAGGACATTATGCTGCCTGTAACATCATTCAGCATGAGCAGTTTGGTGGTGGGTTAATGATTGTCTGGGGAGGCATATCCATGGAGGGTCACACAGGCCGCTACAGGCTTGACAAAGGCACCTTGGCTGCCATTAGGTATCAGGATGAAATCCTTGGACCCATTGTCAGACCCTATGCTGGTACAGTGGCTCCTGGTGCACGACAATTCCTGGCTTCATGTGGTGAGAGTATGCAGGCAGTTCCTGGAGGATGAAGAAATTGATACCATTGACTGGCCACCACACTTTCCTGACCTAAATCCAATAGAACACCTCTGGGACATAATGTTTTGGTTCATCCAATGCCACCAGGTTGCACCTCAGACTGTCCAGGAGCTCAGTGATGCCCTGGTCCAGATCTGGGAGGAGATCCCCCACAACACCATCTGTCATCTCATTAGAAGCATGCACCGATGTTGTCAGGCATGTATACAAGAACACAGGGGCCATACAAAGTACTGCGTACAATTTTGAGTTGCTGCAATTAAATTTTGGCAAAATGGACTAGCCTGCCACATAATTTTTTCACTCTGATTTTTGGGGCGTCTTTGAATTCAGGGCTCTGTAGGTTGATCATTTTCATTTCCATCAAACGATGTGGCATCCTTTCATTCCTAACACATTACCCAGTCTATATCAGTGTATATATCCAGGAGGATTTCTTTTTCCCATTGAGATCTGATGTGTTTTCAAAGTGTTCCTTTAATTTTTTTGAGCAGTTTATATATACTATATATATATATATATATATATATATATATATATATATATATATATATATATATATATATATATATATATATATACCAGCAACACTCATGACAATAACAAAACATTTACATTGTCAATCATGTTACGTTATTATTAAAATGTTTCCTTTTCTTTTTACTTCTCGCTGCCAAGCACAGGTATTATATATATATATATATATATATATATATATATATATAGAGAGAGAGAGAGAGAGAGAGAGAGAGAGAGAGAGAGAGAGAGAGAGATAGATAGATAGAGATATGACAACAACACTCATATCAAAGACAAAACAATTACATTAACAATCATGTAACGTTATTTTAAAAATTTTTCCTTTTCTTTTTCATAACTTCTTTAACACACTACTTCTCAGCTGCGAAGCGCGGTTATTCTGCTAGTTGTTGATATACTATTAACTAATTACAGGGATCAACTCTTTTGGGGAAGTTCATAACAAAAAAAAAAAAAATTAATTATAAATAACATGTGCACTTGAGTATTTCAAGCCCCGCCTCTGAGTTGGATGGTTCCCCTGGTCACCAATTCGTGTGTTTCACTATGCCCACTATGCCTTTCTGTCTTCAGCTACCCATGTGCACTTGTACGGAGGAGACCTTATGAAACAATGCCGAAACGAACCGCAACTAAACCTGCTGCTGCGAGAGAGGACACGTTGCAGCGTGATCACGAAGTAAAGAGGCAAAGGCATGACAGTCGCTCGCAAGAAACGGACACTCAGCTTTCACACAGATTAGCTCAACGACGCGTCTCTGCCGCACAACGAAAGGCAACTGAAACCCCTACAGAGAGAGAAGACAGATTACGCCATGATCGCCAAAGAAAAAGGCAAAAGCGTGCCAATGAGACACCCGACGAGAGGTCCTTACGATTGCAAAACAACTATAATAGACAAAAAATCAAATGTGGTGCGATGAAGGGCCCAGTTCACGACTGGCAGCCGCGTTTAAACAGAGAGTTCTTCAACTGTGGTCATCCAACGCACAGCGTAGCGCGCGCCAAGTCGCAAGTAGTTAATATCTTACAAAGAAACCTCTTGAAGTAGAAAATATCCTTATACTTGTCCCAAGAGCCTAAGCTACTAAGCTCTTGTATAATCATACTGTAAATTCTCAAGTCTGCTAAAACACTGTACGCACAAGTGTTCCCCAGTAATGTCTGGTAACAAACCATTAGCCCCACAACCTTTGTGATTGAACTAGGGGCGTCAGTGAGCCCCAAACCCCCAAACACGAACACACAGTGAGTCCTGGGTTCAAATAATGAAGGTTTATTAATCCACTTCTTCCATAAAGTTGCAAAAATGAACAAAGACACAAGTTTTCTCTCTCCACAATACCTTTCTCTCACCCCCACTACCACTAGTAATGCACTGCCCTCCTCCAACCAAGTGCTGCTCCACAATAAAGACAGCAACGCTCATGGGTGAAAGGCACCTTAAACAGTAGTTTTATCTGTGAAGAGAAAAAAGCTGCTCTAGTTCAAATGGCAGTAAGGAAGTCTTTGGTAAAATTGGACATTTGCATACTGCCCAGCTGTTAAGATGTGCTTGAAGCTGTTGTCCTCTGAGGCACCTATCATTCAAGCTGTTAACTCTCAGAAATTTGTCTTATGATTCTGTTATGGCTTTAGGTCTGTGCAACCTCTTCCTATCTGAGTTTCCTTCAGTTTCCAAGTTCCATTTGATGGCAAAGGGAACTATACTCACTAACACCATAATTTCTCTGCAATTTCTTTGCATCAAGGCTTAATTAACTTCCTTTGCTACACAAAAGCTGTAACTTGCTAACTCATTACATGTTCCCTTAAAGGGCCATTTTCTATAACTCTATAAATTACATTATTTTTCAGTTTTTGGTAACCTAAACTTTTTTTTTACACCTATGGTAGTTTACCTCATACTTCTGTACCATTTCTGTTTATTCTCTGCACTTTCCTAAATTTCCATAAAAGTTTGAAAATTGGAGGTGTTCTAAAACTTTTGACCAGTAATGTAGGTGCTACAAAGGATGCTCCGGTCTTAAAAGCATTGTGAAGTTTGCCCCACTCAATTGAATGTATACTATTAAACTTGACATAATGAATTGTGTTGTTTCACCAATTATGTTTTCAAACATTTGCTTCAAGAGTGCTATGGCATGGCCCAGGAGACTGAAACAAGCAACTTATAGTTGTTCTGCCAGTTACTTACTCACACAGCTCAACAGTAAGTACTGAAAGAGGCAGCATTTTAAATGGTATATTAGTAGTGTCATTAAATTTGTTGTAGTACTTACACTGTTGGTACCATTCAGAGGGGTATTACATCTGCAGCCTTGTTTCAAGGACAAATTAATAAATGAATAAAAGAAATACAGAAATTAATACAAATTGCTTTACTCATCTGTGTTATTCAAGCTAGCACAGTCTTGCAAGAGTACTCATTATTTTAGTAGTATGGAGGTAATGTGGAACATGCAGGAACTGATATTGTGTTGATAAATTCTTATTGATTTGTTACTTTGATTTTCTGACTCATTTTCTGGGTTTAGGGACTGCTTGTGGGTGCCCCTTAAAGTCCATATATATAAAAGAAAGATATTTTACATTTTGATTGCATACAAGTTTAACCTGGCACAATATAGGTAAACTGCTCTAATTCACTGGCAGACTTGTCATGCTCCCATATTATCTAGATTAAACTACACAGACATTGTAATCCCACTTTTATATTTTGCTCTTGTATATGGCATCAAATTTTATATTTTATCTTTTTTATTAATCTTTTGTATTCTGTATTGTCCTTTTATGTTGCTCCAATACTACCAAAACAAATTCCTATTTCACATTAGTATACCTGACCAATAAAGTGAATTCTGATTCTGATTCACAGCATGGTATGAAGTACAGTTTTTAATCATGAACCTTCGGAGGCCAAATTCGCAGGCAAACCTGTTATACTCTTAGATCTGCCACACTTGATGGCAGACCTGGCTTCAGACCAAACTGATAAGGGGGCATTTGAAATGCTAGGGGAAGCTTGGTGTGATTAAGTCATTATTGGTCAACATGTAACAGTATACACAACAGATGGGCTGATATCTTAAAGAATGTGAGTGTGAAGCCAGCAACAGAATAAGTGAATTCAATAATAAGTAAATAGGTTAATGCAAAGATCACAGAATTTTTCAAAATGTTCTAATTTTTGCTGCCCATTCTCTGCAGCTGCTACATATCTAAATTAGGCACAAGATGATGCACTTAATTCACATACAATATGTATTGCCTTACAGCAGCGATTCTGAACCTTTTTCTCCTTGTGAACCCCTTCAAAAAATAAATTGGTGAACCCCCTGTGTAGTCATTACAATATAGTAAATAAAACAATACAATTGGATTGTTATTAAAATGTATTTTACATATTGAATAATAAATTATTCACAATGAAAAACCTAAACATAATTGTAAAACATTTACAGACAAAAATTAATAAAACTAAAGTGATAGCTACTAAAAAATTAATACAATAAAACGGAACATTTGTCATAGTAAAGCTGAAAACAAAACGGAATTATCTTTAATGTCAATGAATGCCAACTGGTTCGTAGCTAACTTAGGTTAAACTTGAAAAAACCCTCAATGGGATATTTGTGCCGGTTTGGTGGAATAAAGAAATTCAAAATTTGGTTTGATGTCTGAAAGTTTGAGTCTTAGATCAGGTTCTGCATTTAACCCGTTTCTGTAGTTATTTTTCAGGTAAGTGTATGCTGAAAATCCTTTCTCACAGAGATATGTTGTACAAAAGGGTAATAAAACTTTAACAGCTTTTTCTGACAAAATGGGACATTCATTTCTTACACTGAACCAAAAGTCAATTAGAGTGATCTTTAAAAACAGCTTTTAGGGAACTGTCAGAGGATAAATCAACTTTTCTTTTTCTAGTAAAGTTATAGAAGTATTCAAAATTGTATCTCCTTGAAAAGCACTATGTGTCCAGTTGTTCGATCCAGATATATTAGGTCTATTAGGAAAATAGTCATTGAAAGTTAATTGAAGCTGTTTGAGATGTTCAGTAATATCCCTTTTAATATTTTCGTTAAGTTGAATTTGATTTTCTGATAAAATACTGCTGATAGAACCGAAACATTCATACTTATTCATCTCCAGACACTGAATCCAAAAGTTGAACTTTTTTAGCATGGCTTCTATTCTGTCATGCACACTGAAAATGATGACACCTGGGCCTTTTAAAGACAGATTTAAATCATTTAATTTAGAAAAATGTCAGCTAAGTATACAAGTTTTTACAGCCAAAGAATATCGAATATACAAGAGGACAAATGAAAAGGATGGTCAAGAAAGAATGCTTCAACTTCAGACTTCAATTCAAGCAAGCGGGTCAACACTTTGCCACGAGAAAGCCATCTAACTTCTGTATGAAGTAGTAAAGAAACGTGAAGGCTTCCAAAGTCCTCACAAAGTGCCTGGAACAGATGAGAGTTTGTAGAACACGATTTTATAAAATGTACATTTTTTACAGTGTCGGTTAAAACATTGGCCAACTCTACAGGAATACGTTTACATGCCAGTATTTGTCTATGAATACAGCAATTAATCCATTCAATATTCTTGTTGATCTTCTTTACTCGCACCACAAGACCAGAAAATTTTCTTGTAATTGATTTTGCACCATCTGTGCATACACCCAAGCAAAAAGACCAGTTTATTCCATTTCTTTCAAAACAGCCATTGATCATATAGAAAATTGCTTCTCCTGTTGTAGTGGTTTTCAGAGGTTTTGCAAATAATACATCTTCTTGAATGGAATTCTTTAAAATATACAG
The DNA here is from genome assembly GCF_016835505.1 of Polypterus senegalus. NCBI lineage: Eukaryota > Metazoa > Chordata > Cladistia > Polypteriformes > Polypteridae > Polypterus > Polypterus senegalus. The sequence goes on from NC_053154.1 coordinate 182,611,321, forward strand.
TATCTAATATAAACAAGCAATACTGCAGTGTTTGCTACATCAGTTGACTCGTCAAGTTGGATCATAAAATAATAAAATTTTACTCTTTTTAAAAGTTCACTTTCCACATCATTTGTCAAATCATTAATTCTTCGCGACACTGTTTTGTTTGATAAGTGAACCATGTCAATTTTCTTTGCCGCCTTTTCTCCAAGCATACACTTCATGATGTCTTTCGCACACTGTCAAATCAAATTTTCTGCCACTGAATGTGCTTGTCCAGTTTTTGCAATTCTGTAACTTACTTGAAATGATGCCTCAAAAGCATTTTTTAGTATATGCATTTGAAGCTGATTGGAAAGAAGAAACACTACACTTTTTATTACCTGCTAATTTTCTTTTAAAATACTCTACAGGTTTCTCCTTGTATGTTGGATGTTTTGTTTCAATGTGTCTATGAAGAAGTGATGGTTTTAAACTGATGTTGGCCAGAACTTCATTACAAATTACACAAAGCGGTTTAGGTTCTGACTCATCCCCGGTAAAATAAAAACCCATTTGTAAATAGTCGTTATCATATTTTCATTTCTTCTCTTTTGTCTTACTGTGTTCGCCTATTTTTTCCTTGCTTTCAATCTGGAGAGACGGTAGCTCACTACAACTTTCAGTGTCGTCAACCTGTGTTGGTACCAAATCAGTGACTGAAGTAGAAGAAGAAGCAATTGATTGCTTGTCTGGCTTTTTGTAAGATAAAATTACCCGTTTTTAACCATCTATCCATAGCAAAATTAGGGAGTAATAATTATTCACTTTCAATACAATATTTTTTTCGCAAACCCCTTTTATAAAGCATGGACTGCCTTACAGGAATCGCAAAACAGTACATTCTCTTAACAATATAATATATTTATATATATATATATATATATATATATATATATATAGACAATATATATATTTTTACAATACCCTCTATAATGTCTGGGACAAAAACACAGTTTTTCCCCTCTGCACAGTTTAAAATTGAAAATCAAACAATTCAGATGTGATTAAAATGCACTTTGCAGACTTTAAGTTAAGGGTATTTGTATACATTTCAGATCTGCCATGTAGAAATGACAATAATTGTTATACATGGCGTGGCGCTATAGCCTCACCAGGAGCCTCAAGAATAAATGTTGCGTACACACATTTCCACGCTCACATTGCTAGGTATAAAAACTAAACTTGCCGTAAAGCCATGCACATTTTCACGCCAGATCAATCCCTTGTGTACGCAAGCTGTACGCTCAGTTTTGCAAACTGGTAGCACACAGTGTCAAAGCAGTACTACTGTTCCTGTATGGTTTCCCTTTATTTTTTAGATTCACATTCCTGAGGCGGCTTTATCAAATACACTGAAATTAACCGCATATCGTTTACTAGTTTAAGGCATCTGATTGTAATCAACCCATAATCATATAATGGTGCACAGAATGGCCAAACTATTCCAAATACTTTCTCTGCTTTAGCGTTGTTACTCTCAGTGCACCACTGAGTATTTTAACCCACTGTATATGAATGTGGAATCAAAACTATACAGCAGATAATCAGAAAGTGGATTATTGAGATACAGCATCTAGCACATGCTGCCTCAGCCATGTGCACAGTCTATTTGAACTCTCCCATGCCGTACGGCAAACGCTTCGGAGTCTTTTCTATATGGGGCTCACTCTTCAGAAACAGTTTCATCCCAAGAGCTCTAAACACACTCAATCAGTCCATCAAGTGTTCCTGTCGGAACAGGTTGTTTCTACAGTCACTTCACTGTAAACTTACACTACAGAACCTGAGCCACTTTATAAAGCGCGTATTTACATATGGTGATGACTTGCTTCTAAGTCGATTCAGATTTCCAAGCGTTATCTTCTTGGAGCTCTTGATATAATTTTTAAGAAAAAAATTAAGAAATTTTAGGAAATGCAGTAAATGTTTATTACATTATAAAGATAAATTTTAAACTTAATTTAAATAATGTATATTGTTAATAATTAAACATGTGAGGACACGGTGGACAGCAGTAGCGATGAGTTGGTGCCCTGTTCAGGGATTGTTCATGCCTCGCGTTGTATGCTTTTTGGGATTGGCGTGACCCTGGATGGATAGATAGATGGATGGAATAATTAAACATGTACTACGGAGATATTTCAATGTTTCATAAAAGTTTTGAAGAATCTGTGTTTTAAGCTTACAGATGGCTTGGCATCTATTACAGAGCTGATCGTGTGGCAATTGGCTACTTGGAAAAAGAAAAGGAAGGACAGGAATAGGAGGTTAGTACGTTTGAGAGAGACAGTACAGCTGCAATAAATTATTTCATCGAACATCGTGTGTGGCGCAACAAGCATCTTGCAGGAGGAAGGAACAATCTCTGGACAGGGCACCAGCTCATCGCTAATACTGTGCCACCATGTCCCTATGTTTAATACATGCTTTAATTGCAGTCATTATGAAAATGATATCAAATATACATCTTAATCTTTAAATTGTTCAGAGAGTAATATCATGAATATAATGTATTCTGTGTCCTGTCGGCGGAAGAGAAAGCCCGTTTAAGAAGCATGTAGTGATTCACACATATAAAGTACATAGAGAACACATAGAATACAAAGCATTAAACGTGTTACTTTAGTTACGATGGAATCTGAGAAACTAGTAAATTAAACGATTTTAAGATGAAATTTATGACGTTCTGCTTTAATGACAAAATAAACTATGTGATTAAAGTGGAAATTTCGAGATTAAAGTTGACATTTGGACATTTTTTTCAACTGTGTCCCTATTTTGATTTTGTTTTCTCTGTACCCTAATACGCTTCCATTTGACACTCAGATGGCGGGCTACGACCCGCCTTTTCACAGCGACTTTGATATCTGACCACTTCTTATTTCTTTGTGACTTTCTGAACTTGAACTTTCAAGTTTCTCCGCCACTGTTACTCGATCAACTTCCTTTTGTTGTTTACTGCTTAAACCAACAAATAGCACGTTTTTCCTTGCCTCTAGTTGGTATTCGCTGAAATTCTTCTTTTTCCCCCGTGCTTTTGCCATTGTCTTTTCACAGAATGCAAAATATAAGGGGCTATTTATATTGATTTGCATATTCAAAGAGGCGTAATTCTGGGAGGAGTCTGGGTGGGACGGCAGGCACATGCACGTGCGTTACTTTTCATGCCGATCAGGATTTATGTAGCGGAACTACGTGAAAGTTGGTGTATACACAGATTTATGCATCTGGATTTTTTTGTACTTATAAGTACAACTAGCAAAATACCCGCGCTTCGCAGCGGAGAAGTAGTGTGTTAAAGAAGCAATGAAAAAGAAAAGGAAACATTTTGAAAATAACGTAACATGATTGTCAATGTAATTGTTTTGTCACTGTTGTGAGTGAGTGATGAGTGTTGTTGTCATATATATATATAAATATATTAACACACACACACATAAACATATATATATACATATCTATACATATACACATATATATACATATATATATATCTACATATATACACATACATATACATACACACATACATACATACACACACATATATACACACAAATACATATATATATACATACACACACACATATATAAACATATATATACATATACATACATATCTACATATATACACACACAGCTATTTCAGTATCAGTGCAATACGCTGCTTGTTAAAACGGATAACTCCGCTCTTACGTGCAAGTCTGCGTGGATATTATGAACTATCGTATTTGTTCAAGTTCTATTTAAATTTTAAATAGAAGGAATTTTTATTTAGTCGACAGAAATATATTTGGTAGGAATGGTAAAAACAGACAGGAATATTATTCCTGAATAAATCAACTCAAACCTTAAACAACTTATAATATTTTGCTCTCCATAAAAATATATCCTGTCTAAATTATACAAGTTAGAAATAAAGTAAACGTTAAAAGAACAAACATTCAAATTTCTTTACTCTTATGTAATTTTATATAAAAATAAACTTAGATTTTAAATATCCCAAAAGATTTTGCTCTCCATAAAAATATATCCTGTCAAAATTACACAAATTCAAATATGAACATGCTGCATAACAAAACCTGGAAATATAAATAAAATGTGTTCCTTTCAGCAATAACAAATCAAATCATTCAGTTGTCTTTGCTCATATGTGATTTTAGAGCTGGACACCTGGCATCTTTTTTTGGCAACAGGTTCGTTTCTGTTTGGTGTGAGGTTCTGTGTTGTGGAGATTCTCAGGATGGATTGCAGGTGCTCATCAGTGAGGCGACTCCTGTGTGCTGTTTTGTTAGTCTTTATCACTGAGAAGAGCTTCTCACACAGATATGTGCTACCAAACATGCACAAGGTTCGAGCCGCATGTAGACGGACTTTTTGTTCTTCAAAGTCACCAAAGCGCCGTGCAAACTCAGTGCGCAGTCGCTCAGTTTATCAGCAAAGTGCGTATTTGGGAACACCGTAGTGACGACTTGGTTTAACATTACTTGGCAACAGGGAAAGTGAGGCAAGGTGCAAGGGTGCATTTGTGTCTCCCATAAAAGCAGCTTCACTTGAAATCACTTTGTGATTGTGCACGGGTAAAAACGTCCGCTGAAGTGTCAGATTCTTATTTAATTCTTCTGCTTTCTGTATCTTCTGCATTGCATTCAGGTTACCCTGATGTTTTGTCTCATAGTGCCGTCTTAGATTAAATTCTGTAATTACAGCCACATTAGCTCCACAAATGAGACACACGGGTTCAGTAAACATATACTCAGCCTCCCATCGGTTTTTAAAGGCTCTATTTTCAGAATCAACTTTTCTCTTCAGCATCGTGTGAGCTAGCTTCGCAATAACTTGCAGCATCATAAGCTAGACTTGATTAACGCGGTAAGTGTTCGGCAAGGCAGCTGAAGCGCTGCATTATGGGATCTGTAGTTTATTGTGTTACCAGCGCTTCATATACCCGGGCCATTAATAACAATAATACAGTATATAAAATGATCTCGCGGGCCGGATGTGGCCCGTGGCCCTTGAGTTTGACACATATGGACTAAATAGAACTTGAAAAGATATATTTTTTCAAATGTGATCGCGCAATTCAGATAGAGTTGACACGCAGTACAGCCTGCATGCCTCAATAAGTCATCCTCCCCTCGCTCTTACTTTTTTACCGTTCATCTAATGAATACACTGAGTATGGCTTTACCAAAACAATCATTGATGGCGAATAAAGTATCCATTATTCGAGTATGTAGATCGGGATATATATATACATATATATATACCCGCGTATCGCAGCGGAGAAGTAGTGTGTCAAAAAAGCTAGAAAAAGAAAAGGGAACATTTTAAAAATAACGTAACATGACTGTCAATATACAGTATTTGTTTTGTGAGTGTTACTGAGTGTTGCTGTCATCAAGGATTTGATTATCATTATTTCTTTCAATCAGGTTCGTATTTGTAGGATATGTTGTGTTCAAGTTACATTCCGTGTTTGTCGATCGTTGTAAAGATGACAGGTTTCTTTCATCGATTCGTTTCTTACTGCATCAATAAACAGCTCGTCTTCTTCTTTATCTGAGACCTGACACACTGCATGCACGGGTTTTTTTACACTGTCTTCCTTTAGCGGGACATTGACTTTTTCCAACGTGTGCTTTGTTTCCGCAGTAGCTGGATTTATAAATATGCTTATCAGACGCTTCATATTTTTTGCTGCCTTTTCAATTGTGTAATTCGGTTTTTGTTCAGCTCTTTGGAACTGTTGCTTTTATCTGTGCACCGCGCCAGTTCACGTGAGCCGCTCGGTGTACATGCATCGAAGGTTCCCAGCTGTGCTGGTGCCATCTCGTGCTATGTCCATGGCTGTATTTAATGTTACCTTAGTCCTGGCACTTAAAACTTTCTCTCGCAGTTTCGCTGAGTTTGTGTCAAATACCACCCTGACCATCTCATCTTCCTCTCCATAAGCACAGTCCTTCACCCGTGAATATTTAGTGGGAGTTTGCTATTGGATTGCCGATGACGGACGGCCTTATATGGGCAGGCACTAAATTACAAACGCCAGCGGCAGCCTGTCTATGAACTTAATTTAAAGTGTAGGTTTACATCGTGCTTTGTTTCCGAAGTAGCAGAACTCATAAATATGGTTGTATATGTCACTCGCTCGCTTCTTATTGTTTCGCTGCCTTCTAAATTATATAATGCATGTTTTCTTCAGCGCTTTTTGGAGGTCTTCCTGGTTTTCTATGTACTGCGTCATTACGTGAAGGCGTGATGATGTCACACGAAACTCCGCCCCCACGGCGTTCAAGCTCATCTCCATTACAGTAAATGGAGAAAAACTGCTTCCAGTTATGACCATTACGCGTAGAATTTCGATATAAAACCTGCCCAACTTTTGTAAGGAAGTTGTAAGGAATGAACCTGCCAAATTTCAGCCTTCCACCCACACGGGAAGTTGGAGAATTAGTGATGAGTCAGTGAGTGAATCAGTGAGTGAGTCAGTGAGTGAGTGAGTGAGTGAGTGAGGGCTTTGCCTTTTATTAGTATAGATCACATTTCCATTTTTGTCCGTATGCAATGTTTTAGTGTGAATTCTATGCACGGCATTATGCATGAGGCCCCATGACGCCACTGCAGCACAGTGCAACCGGTCACAGAGTAGGAAGACATTCCATAAACATTAACATAAGTAGAAATAAGTAACTGTCAGTGGGTTTACAGTGACAAAAAACAAATATTTATTAAGGTTTTGGATTTACTGGCAGAGTTTTTTCTATATTTTTCAGATCTTCCACCATTCATTTCAGCTACAGTCCTAGCTTGTAGTATTCAAAGTTTACCGGCTGGTGTTTTAAAGTTGGCAATGAGGCTAAATACAGTCACGGATGTCTGGGAATCTGGACAAACAGCCACAGAGGAGTCAATTTTGCTATGCAGTGCATGTACACCTTAGCATTTATCTTTTTTTCTTTTCGCAGTAATCTCGAAGTTAGGTAAAATTATGTTTTGTTATATTAGTTGGTGATCAATATTTTTTTTTGTTCTTTATTTCATCTTATACAATTTCTCATATTAGGAAGTTGTTAGTTTTTCGCATACCCCTTGGGATCAGAGTGTAGGGTCAGTCGTTGTGCAGTGCCCCCAGAGCAATTGAAGGTTAAGGGCTTTGCTCAAGGGCCCAGCAGAGTAGGATCTCCTTTGGCAGTTACAGGGATTCAAACCGGCAACCTTCAGGATACCAGCGCAGATCCTCAGCCTCAGAGCCACAGCTCTGCCCTATTTTGTTTCTTAATGCTTTGAGCTTGGTCTAAGGTGTACAGTTCCCCTCTGCAGTGGCCACAAGAGAGGGAGTTTTTGATGATCGATTAGGAGGACTTGAGAAACCAGGTTAGTGTGTACAAAGTGTACCAGGCATAGAGGGGGCTGGTGGCTGAGCAGTAGAATGCTGTTGAGGAGCAGCTTGAGGCTCCTGTGAACCAAAAACAGCTCCTGAGATTTTTTTTTTCTTCTTCAAGGAGTTGCATTTATGGTGTGGAATAAAGCAGAGTCCATTTTTTGTAGGCTTTGGTTTTTTAAGGCATCTAATAGCCTTGCCTGGACTGAAATAGACTGAATAAATATGAGGGTAAGTTTTGTTTTTTTCACTCCATCTTTATTTCTCTTTTAATTCCTTCAAGAAGAACTGTTTTAACTCTGGACTGCATTTTTTCTCTTGTCATTTATTACATCAGCTGGCACCCTGCCCGGGGTTTGTTTCCTGCCTTGCGCCCTGTGTTGGCTGGGTTTGGCTCCAGCAGACCCCCTTGACCCTGTAGTTAGGATATAGCGGGTTGGATAATGGATGGATGGATGGATTTATTGCATCATTCACTTTTAATATATTTACATCAAGAACAGTGAGGTTTTTTTTCTTCAAAAAGGTTATTGTGGAGTAAAAATCTACATTATTTTTGTACATTGGTTCTCTTGTGCCTCTCTTGTTATTTCTAAACCTACAATAAATATTAAAACCTACATCAATAAATAATTACTAAAATACCACTGTCAATAAATAATTATTAAAGCATACCAATCCTACACTGTTCATGAATATTCTGGCAACCTCAGAGGTAAATGGTGATTGGAGTTGCACAAAATATCTTCGTACTATGAGTCTATCTCAGAAAATTCTGAGGAACTCAGATCAGAGAAGTCCTAGACAGGCTCAGGCTTTCTTGCCTAAATCACTTAACTAAAACCACTCAGTCTACCTTATCTAAACTTCCATGAAACATCATTAAACACTTATAAGTCATAAAACCTTAAAATTGTATTCTATGCATCCTGTCCATAGCACAATATTTTCTGTGCAATAAAATCTCACTAATACACAAATTAAAAGTACCGTTAAAAGCACTTAAATGAATATGCACACCAAGTAATACATATCTCTATACATAATGAAAGATTTAGCCATCTTTTCCTCACTCCATATCATGTCACCTTATGTCACCTTAATCCACTGATTTGTTTCCTCTGCCGTGCTAAATTTTTAATTACTTGCCTACTATGCTTCACTGAAAAACCAAACTCTCTTAATATCAGTGTTACTGATTTGGTTATAAATCCATGGCAGCTTATCTCAATTGCCCACATGTATACAATCCAACCTGTCTAGGTGGCATCAGCTGCCAAATCAGCATATTTTGCTTTCTTCCTCTCATGTGTTTCTTCCACGCACCCTTCCCACAGCACTGCTATTTCAACGAAGTACGCTACACATTTCTTTTCTGACCATAACTCCATTTATTTCCCCTTTGGTACAACTAATTTTGTATTGAGGTCTGCACTCAACTCCCAATCACTTGTTATACTTAATTGACCCCATCTTTGTTTAATTATACTTATTAGGTCATTGGTCTCCCAATCCTTAAGAAATACTTGCTTAATCTGTTTTGCCTCCTTTGATGAATTTACTCCCTTTCTTTATTCCTCCACTGCCACAGCAACACATGAAAACACTTTATTGTGCCTACATGTACTATCTTCCTTTGCTCAAACCAACCTTACAGTCAGATAGAATATGCTGCAATGACGCAGTACCTGCACACAACACACAGTTCAGGTCAGCCTCTGTCTACACCTTTACAGTTTTTGGAGGCTTCTGTCTATGCCATTAGATTTTACGGAGATGGGAGCACATCATAAATAGCTCCAATAAGGAACCTTACCCTATCTGACTCCATCTCCCACAGTTCCTTCCACTTCAGTCTCCTCTTCTCCAGGCTTTCCCAATTTAACCACTGACCTTGTTTTCCTTGAGAAGCTGCAATAACACTTTTGGCTACTTCCTCTTGATGTCTTATTTCCTCCACCACTATGTATCCGCACTTTCCCTCTACCTTACTCCAAAAGGCCTTTTTAACTTGGCAACCAAACCCTGTCCTACTGTATTGCACATACTCCATTACCTCCTTAAGCCTTAAATCCACTTCAGCCTTCTTTACCACTTCCTTTGGTTCCAATTTGCATCTAGCTTGAATAAAGATTTCAGCCTTTCTTATTACCACATCTTTTGAATGAGACAGTATTAAATGCAATCTTGCATTTGCACACTTGAACTCCTCTATCAAGCTGAGCATTGGTAGTTTCAATATAGCTTTGTCTGATGGAAGAAAGAAGATCAACATTAAGTGGAGAAGAGAGTGATATCAGGAGAGGGTGAAGCAAAGTCAGGGTACCAACAACATCAGGAGAGGGTTAGAGATTTACGACCGTATAATCATTAGCGAAAGTATCTCGTGAACAACATCAATCATTTAATCAATAAGCTGCCCAATGGCATTCATTTTTAATATGTTTCATTTTCCATAAGTTTTTTCTAAAGACTATATATATATCTAGACTTTACTATCAATCTTATTTTCTATTATTTCTTGTTCTATTTGGTATTATTATCCTCTTTAATAAAACCCCTGTGTGTGTCCAGGTGTCTGTGTGTATCTTCTGGTGAAGTGTGCATGCGCGGGCTGCGCCATGCATCGTGCCATGCCATGCCCCGCCCATGCGTATGGCACCATGGACGCACGGACACTGGACGCTGGGCACACAGTGAATGGCCTTGCCACAGCCGCGCATGATAAGAAATAAAGGACAACATTGCTGGGGAGAGTGCTGATTGGGTAGTCATGGCCGCGCACATAAAATCCGTTGCTGGGGAGACGCCACACATACAATAATCAGCTGCACGCAAGCACAAATTAAAATACTTGCTGGGGAACTAAACAGTACTTGCTAGGGAGACGCCACGGGCACGATTATGAGCTACACACCACACATTAAATCAGTTGCTGGGGACACTCGGCTGATTGCCCAATGTTGTGACAGAAAATTAAAGTCATATTACGGACAACAAAGCCAGTATTATTGTCAGAGAAAATTACAGGCATTTTATGGAAATACAAACCAGTATTACTGTGAGAGAAAATTAAAGAAACACAATATAGTGACGCATATTACAGCCACATACAAACCAGTATTACTGTAAGAGAAAATATTACGGACGTATCTACTAACAACATGCCACCCAAAAAAAAGGTCACGTCAAGTAGGACAAAAGACACGGACAATCAAATCCTATATAAGCAACATCTCCTGGAAGAACGGTCAACTCAACAAGTAAACATCAACAAAAGAAAGGCTGAAAGACAAAGAAAAATACGAGCAAATAGATCGATTGAAGAAAAAGAAAATGACCGTCAGAAAAACGCTAAAAGAGAAAGACTCAAAAGAGCAAACCTTAGAAAAAGTTGGCATTAACGTGCCAGAACCAGTCTTCAGACACGGTCTGTTATATATTGCATTATCAAGAGTTAGAAGTTTTCCAGATGTTGTTGTCAAGGTTGTAGATGGTTCTGATCAAGGCAAATTGTTGCCAAACTCAGACAGAATATTTACAAGAAATGTTGTCTGTAATGAAATTTTATAGAAACATTTCATGAGGTAAAAAAATAGATTTTTTTTCCTAAATATCTTCTTCAGATATTGTGTCTTACAGATTGTTACAAAGTTTTATACTAAGACAATATTAATTATACTTACTGTGTTGTCATATACGTTTCTATTTTATTTTCATTATTATTTTACTTTAGGCTTCTTGCAAAAATATTTTTGACAAAAAAAAACATTAAGACAAGAAACAGAATGAGGTCAAGGTCCCTTGCCATTTAATATAGACTGTTCCTACTAATGTTTATGCACTAATGTTATTGTAACGGGCTTAATGTCTAGTTCATTTAATAAATACCATGTTGCTTTTAAATTTCTATACTTTGGCTTTATATCTAGAGTTATTGAAATAATACATTGAAAATTAAGACATCTCTATGGGGGGCAGCCACATTATCTGCTCATAAGGTTTATCAAGGCTAAGAGGTTGTTTCTCAAAAGAAGAGACAACTGCGGGAAAATCAGGGCATATTGTTTGGTTGGTAAGTGGTATAGCCAAAAGAGTTGCATGTTTAATCGTGTCATGATGACACCCATATGTTTGTCAGTGCTTATGATAAGTAAGTTCTTAAGTACAGACTCCAATATAATATTGTGAGATATATTAAGGCTCCATTGTCTATTTAAGGATATCTATGTGTGATTGTGAGGGGGCCTACATAGAATATTGCAAGATGATTGACAATTGGGCTTCCACCCGAGAGATGTGAGAATAGACCGACCTAGAAACGGACTTGGAATGTCCTATTAAACCCATTATAATACACTGTTGACGGCAGATGTACAATGAATTCTGAGGTGTATAGAAACATCTTACCTGCTCAAGTTCCAGTAAAAGCCTTCAAACACATTGGGTGGCGCTTCAATCCTTGTGGTCAGAATTTAACATCTTATTAAAGAAAGAAATGTCCTCTAACAGGACAATTCAGTAATCAGACAGGAGAAAAGCTGTTCATTGTATCTTTTTTTTTTTTTTTTTCTGTGCAAAGAGATCTTTAATGTTGGTAAAGCTCAACAGTTAAAATGGTTTCCCAGTCAGAGCAAACATCTTCACAATACACTATGTTAATAAAACAAAAATACATACTTAATGTATACAATCCCATTTTTTCTGACTAGAGCAGCACACAAGTTACTTTAGAGGACAAGTATCAAGATGAAAGTAACCTAACCAAACTCTTTATATGCAATGCATTCATTAGTATAACACTAGATCAATGTCACAATTTGTGCTATGTTTCTCTTTCCACCTTTGGGTAATGGTCTAGCTTACTATGATGAAAAAATGCAAGTGTGGCCCACTTTATGTAGATGTTTTTGTTTTTTTTTTTTATTTTTATTATTTACTAGCAAAATACCCGCGCTTCGCAGCGGAGAAGTAGTGTGTTAAAGAAGCAATGAAAAGAAAAGGAAACATTTTGAAAATAACGTAACCTGATTGTCAATGTAATTGTTTTGTCACTGTTGTGAGTGATGAGTGTTGTTGTCAAATATATATATATTTACACACACACACATAAACATATATATATATACATATCTATACATATACACATATATACATACATATATATCTACATATATACACACACATATATACACACATATACATACATACACACACATATATACACACAAATACATATATATATATATACATATATACACACACACATATATAAACATATATATACATATACATACATATCTACATATATACACACACAGCTATTTCGTATCAGTGCAATATGCTGTTTGTTAAAACGTTGACTCCGCTCTTACGGCAATAACAAATCAAATCATTCAGTTGTCTTTGCTCAGATGTCATTTTAGAGCTGGACGCCTGGCATCTTTTTTTGGCCACAGGTTCGTTTCTGTTTGCTGTGAGGTTCTGTGTTGTGGAGATTCTCAGGATGGATTGCAGGTGCTCATCAGTGAGGCGACTCCTGTGTGCTGTTTTGTTAGTCTTTATCACTGAGAAGAGCTTCTCACACAGATATGTGCTACCAAACATGCACAAGGTTCGAGCCGCATGTAGACGGACTTTTTTTGTTCATCAAAGTCACCAAAGCGCCGTGCAAACTCAGTGCGCAGTGCGCCAGTTTATCATCAAAGTGCGATTTGCGAACACCGTAGTGACGACTTGGTTTAACAGTACTTGGCAACAGGGAAAGTGGGGCAAGGTGAACTGGTGCATTTGTGTCTCCCATAAAAGCAGCTTCACTTGAAATCACTTTGTGATTGTGCACGGGTTAAAACGTCCGCTGAAGTGTCAGATTCTTATTTAATTATGCTGTTTTCTGTATCTTCTGAATTGCATTCAGGTTACCCTGATGCAAGGCAGCTGAAGCGCTGCATTATGGGATCTGTAGTTTATTGTGTTACCAGCACTTCATATACCCGGGCTTTAATAACAATAATACAGTATATAAAATGATCTCGGGCCGGATATAATTACACGCCGGGCCGGATGTGTCCCGCGGCCCTTGAGTTTGACACATATGGACTAAATAGAACTTGAAAAGATATGTTTTTCAAATGTGCTCGCAATTCAGATAGAGTTGACGCAAGACTACAGCCTGCATGCCTCAATGAGTCATCCTCCCTCGCTCTTACTTTTTACCGCTCATCTAATGAATACACTGAGTATGGCTTTACCAAAACAATCATTGATGGCGAATAAAGTATCCATTATTCGAGTATGTAGAGTGGGATATATATATACATATATATATATACCCGCGTATCGCAGCGGAGAAGTAGTGTGTTAAAAAAGGTAGAAAAAGAAAAGGGAACATTTTAAAAATAACGTAACATGACTGTCAATATACAGTATTTGTTTTGTGAGTGTTACTGAGTGTTGCTGTCATCAAGGATTTGATTATCATTACTTCTTTCAATCAGGTTCGTATTTGTAGGATGTGTTGTGTTCAAGTTACATTCCGTGTTTGTCAATCGTTGTAAAGATGACAGGTTTCATTCATCGATTCATTTCTTACTGCATCAATAAACAGCTCGTCTTCTTCTTTATCTGAGACCTGACACACTGCATGCACGGGTTTTTTTTACACTGTCTTCCTTTAGCGGGACATTGACTTTTTCCACCGTGTGCTTTGTTTCCGCAGTAGCTGGATTTATGAATATGCTTATCAGACACTTCATATTTTTTGCTGCCTTTTCAATTGTGTAATTCGGTTTTTGTTCAGCGCTCTTTGGAACTGTTGCCTTTTATCTGTGCACTGCGTCAGTTCACGTGAGCCGCCGGTGTACATGCATCGAAGGTTCCCAGCTGTGCTGGTGCCATCTCCTGCTATGTCCATGGCTGTATTTAATGTTACCTTAGTCCTGGCACTTAAAACGTTCTCTCGCAGTTTCGCTGAGTTTGTGTCAAACACCACCCTGACCATCTCATCTTCCTCTCCATAAGCACAGTCCTTCACCCGTGAATATTTACCCGTGGCAGTTTGCTATTGGATTGCCGCTGACGGACGGCCTTATATGGGCAGGCACTAAATTACAAACGCCAGTGGCAGCTTGTCTATGAACTTAATTTAAAGTGTAGGTTTACATCGTGCTTTGTTTCCGAAGTAGCAGAACTCATGAATATGGTTGTATATGTCACTCGCTCGCTTCTTATTGTTTCGCTGCCTTCTCAATTATATAATGCATGTTTTCTTAAGCGCTTTTTTGAGCTCTTCCTGGTTTTCTATGTACTGCGTGATTACGGGGAGGCGTGATGATGTCACACAAAACTCCGCCCCGGCGTTGAAGCTCATCTCCATTACAGTAAATGGAGAAAACTGCTTCCAGTTATGACCATTACGCGTAGAATTTCGATATAAAACCTGCCCAACTTTTGTAAGGAAGCTGTAAGGAATGAACCTGCCAAATTTCAGCCTACCACCCACACGGGAAGTTGGAGAATTAGTGATGAGTCAATGAGTGAGTCAGTGAGTCAGTGAGTGAGTGAGTGAGTGAGTGAGTGAGTGAGGGCTTTGCCTTTTATTAGTATAGATTAATTTTATTACAATCAATACATAGCAATCAAGTTTTTACAAAAAAAAAAGAATTATGCTACGAACAGATCGATCCCCACCCTTGAGAGAGAGAGCAAGCCAAACGGTGTAAAATTTAAGGCTTTAAAAATACCTAAATCAACAAATTCTCTGTGCTTTATAAAATCATTTCAAAATATTACTGATTAGATCCTGCCATGTTTTGAAAAAAGTCTGCACAGATCCTCTAACTGAGTATTTGATTTTTTCCAATTTTAAATAATATAACACATCAGTTTCCCACTGACTTAAAAGAGGAGAGTTTGGGTTCTTCCAGTTTATCAGAATAAGTCTGCGTGCCAACAGTGTAGTGAATGCAATCACAATTTGTTTGTCTTTCTCCACTTTAAGACCCTCTGGAAGAACCCCAAACACAGCTGTTAATGGGTTAGGAGGGATTGTGAGTCCAAGACTGTCTGAGAGGTAATTAAAATTTTTGTCCAGAATAATGTTAATTTGGAGCAGGCCCAGAACATGTGACCTAGTGAGGCTGGGGCTTGGTTGCAACGTTCGCAGGTTGGATCATGCCCTGGAAACATTTTGGAGAGTTTTAGTCGAGACAGATGTGCTCGATATATAATTTTGAGTTGTATAATTGTATGCTTTGCATATGGAGCTTGAGTGAATTCTCTGCATTGCTACTTTCCACTCCTTTTCTGATATATTAATTGAGAGGTCATTTTCCCAGTGTCCTCTTGGATCTTTGAAAGGAAGGGATTGTAAAAGGATTTTATATATTGTAGAGATGGAGTCTAACTCCTTGAAATTGAGCAATAATTTTTCCAGCGTGGATGAGGGTGCAAGATGAGGAAAATCTGGAAGGTTCTGTTTAACAAAGTTCCTGATTTGAAGATAGTGAAAGAAATTTGTAGCTGGAATGTTAAATTTGGAATGTAATTGTTCATAGGATGCAAAGACGTTGTCTATATAAAGATCTCTAAGCAAGTTAATTCCAAATTTTTCCAGATATTAAAACTGCATATGTTTGTGAGGGTTGAAAGAGGTGGTTCTTTTGCAGGGTGCCACAGAAAGAAGCTTCTCCGTCTTAAAATGCTTTCTACATTGGTTCCAGATTCTAAGTGAGTGGAGCACAATTGGGTTATTAGTGTATTGCCGATAACGTGTGTTTATTGGAGCACAAAGCAAGGAATACAAAGAAGTACTGCAGGATTTTACTTCTATTGCGGTCCATGCCTGTGTATGTTCTTCTATTTGTGTCCAGGTTCTTATCGACTGTATATTTGCCCCAGTAATAAAACTGGAAGTTAGGTAGAGCCATGCCGCCTTCTGCCTTTTGTCTTTGTAGGGTCGCTCTTTTGATGCGTGGATGTTTAGAATTCCAAATAAATGAGGTTATTGTTGAATCTAATTGCTTAAAGAACGATTTATTAATGTATATTGGTATGTTTTGAAATAAAAAGGAGCTTAGGAAGAATATTCATCTTAACAGTGTTAATTCTTCCAGCTAGTGTGAGATGAAGGGTTGACCATCTATGCAAGTCTTGTTTAATTTTTTCCATGCAGACGACGAAATTTTGTTGATAAAGAGCTTTATGTTTACTTGTGATGTTTACCCCGAGGTATTTAAACTGTTCTGCAATGATAAAAGGAAGGGTGTCTAATCTAATATTATATGCTTGCGAATTCACCGGAAAGAGTACACTTTTATTCAGATTAATTCTGAGACCAGAGAGCTTTTGAAATTCTGTGAGTGCTGCTAAGACTGCAGGCACAGAATTTTCTGGGTCCGATATATACAGTACCATGTCATCTGCATATAATGAGATTTTCTGTTCCAGTCCTTCTCTGCTAATCCCCTTTATCTGATCAGTATTTCGACAATGTATTGCCAGTGGTTCAATGGCAATTGCAAACAGCAGTGGTGACAAAGGGCATCCTTGTCTTGTGCCACGCTCTAGTTTAAAGTAGTCTGAGCAAATGTTATTGATGCAAACTGAAGCTTCTGGGTTAGTATACAGTAATTTAATCCATGCACAAATGTTGGGCCAAACCCAAACTTCTCCAAAATAGTAAAAGGTATTTCCATTCAATCATGTCGAATGCTTTTTCTGCATCCAATGATAATAATATTTCTGGGGTGTTTGATTTAGTTGGTGAGTATATTACATTAAACAGGCGTCAAGATTTGAAGATAAGTGTCGGCCCCTAATAAATCCAGTTTGGTCTTGTGATATTACTGAGGGGAGCACTTTCTCCATCCTTCTAGCTATGATTTTAGAGAGTATTTTAACGTCGTTATTCAGAAGTGAAATTGGTCTGTATGATGCACATTGTAATAAGTCCTTATTTTGTTTTGGAAAGACAGTGATTAGTGCTTGGCGAAAGGTTTGTGGAAGAGATTGGTTATCTCTGGCTTCTGTAAATGTTGCTAATAGGAGGGAGCTAGCTGAGCGGAGAATTTCTTGTAAAACTCTGCAGGGTAGCCGTCAGGGCCTGCTGCTTTTCCACCTTGGAGTGACTTTATAGCATCCAGTAATTCTGATAATGACAGAGGTTTATCGAGCTCCTCCACACTAAAAGCGCCAATTTGTGGTATCTGTAATTTATCCAGAAATGCATTAGATTGTATATTGTCTTCTTTAAACTCAGTAGTATATAGGGATTTATAGTAGTCTCTAAAAGTGTACATTATATTTTTGTGTTCGATGATTTTATCTCCGTTCGTGTTAGTAATTACCGAGATTGCGTTATGCATCTTGCTTGTGAATTTGTTGCGCTAAAAGCTTATTAGCTTTCTCTCCATGTTCATAATAATGATGTCTGGATTTGTAAATTAGTTGTTCGGTTTCTTTAGTTGTCAAGAGGTTTAATTCTGAATGTAGAGCCTGCCTCCTCTTATGTAGAGTCTCGCTTGGTAGTCTGGCATGTTCTTCATCTATTTTAGTAATTTCGCTTTTATCTCTGCTACTTTCTTCGCTTCGGATTTATTTCTGTGGGAAAGATATGAGATAATCTGTCCTCTTAAGAAGGCCTTAAGAGTTTCCCAGAGTATTCCTGCAGAGATCTCAGGGGATGTATTTGTCTCTAGAAAGAATTCAATTTGTTTGGATATAAATTCAGTACAATTCTCGTCAGCTAATAGAAGCGGATTGAGACGCCATCTGGGGTGAGTGTATGGGGCTTAGTAATTTCAGCTCCAAGATCATCGGAGCATGGTCTGAAATAACAATAGCATCGTATTTACAAGATTTAATCTTAGGCAAGAAGTTATTATCTATAAAGAAGTAATCAATCCTTGAGTAGCAATGATGTACTGGTGAGTAGAAAGAATATGTTCTTGAATTTGGGTTTAAAACCTCCAGGGATCTGATAAGTTGTGATCAGTTATAAACTTTGTAATTATCTTTGCGGTGTTAGTTGCCGTTCCCCCTGTGGAGGAAGTCTTATCTAAAAGTGGATTTAGAACACAATTAAAGTCCCCAGCCATTATAAGTTTATGAGTGTTCAGATTGGGAATGGATGCAAATAAATTTTGTATAAATTCCTTATCATCAACATTAGGTGCATAAACATTTATCAAAATCATTTTACAGTTAGATAAGTCTCCCATGACCATCACATATCTCCCTTCAGGATCCAATACTACATCTGATGCTACAAATGGTACTGTTCTATGTATGAGAATTCCCACCCCTCTAGTTTTCTTTGTAAAACTAGAATGGAACATTTGGCCAGTCCAGTCTTTTGCAGCCGGAACTGATCCTTACTTAGTAAGTGGGTTTCCTGTAAAAATACTATTTTAGCATTTAGACCTGTTAGGTGAGAAAGAACTTTTTTTCTCTTTAATTCGTGATTCAGGCCTTTAACATTCCAGCTTACGAAGTTAACTGTCCCATCATGGAGACACTGATTCTGAGTTTTTGGTGTCATATTATAGTCTTAACTGGAAGTGAAATAGTTTAGGTCTTAATTTCCTATTCCCCCAAGAGTTGTTGCCATGCAGCTTATTATTACGTTGATAGTTATAATTATAAAGATTGAGATGATAGATTAGATATAGATCAAGCCTGCTCTCTTTCTCTTCCCCCCTTAACCCCCCACCCTCCCTTAGTTCATTGTATCTTTTAATTGCTCCTTGGCAAAATGCCTTAGTGGCATTTTCATTGTATCTTTTAATTGCTCCTTGGCAAAATGCCTTAGTGGGAGTATTCTACAAAACCAGTCTATTAGCATGATCAGAATGGTCAGAGAAACAAAAGAAATAGAGGTTCATTTTATATACTGTTGAATTTACATACATTGTCAAACAATGCATACATTTTACTCCGGTTGGTTCATTGGTTTACACCCACATGATTTATATAAAATAAAAGTCTATTATATTATATTCCATCCATTATCCATCCATCCATCCATCCATCCATTTTCCAACCCACTATATCCTAACTACAGGGTCACGGGGGTCTGCTGGAGCCAATCCCAGCCAACACAGGGTGCAAGGCAGGAAACAAACCCCGGTCAGGGCATCAGCTCACCGCAGATATTATATTCTGGTTCTTCTTATACCGTTTGAGATGGGCTATGACCCTTGAAATTTCTGTGCATATAACAATTGTCCATTCTCATTTATAGGTCATCTGCTGATTTCTTAGTCATCCTTCAGGACATTTTGAATATTACATCAACATTTCTTCTGGTACATTATTTACTTGACCATCTCTGTATTTTTCTTAAACCAATTCTTACATTTCAGTGTACATTTTGTGGTTCACTTGACCTTTATCTTGTTTCCTGGGGCCTCATGTATAAACAGTGCGTACGCACAGAAATGTTGCATAAGAACTTTTCCACGTTCAAATCGTGATGTATAAAACCTACACTTGGCGTAAGCCATGCACTTTCCACGGTACCTCATACCTTGTCGTACGCAAGTTCTCCGCTCGGTTTTGCAGACTGGCGGCACCCAGCGTCAAAGCAATGCTACGATTCCTGTGTGGTTACTCCTTATTTTCCTGAGGCGGCTTTATAAATACACTGAAACTAACTGCATATTGTTTATTAGTGTAACGCATCTGATTGTAATTAACATGTAACAATATAATGGTCCAGGGAATAGCCATAGTATTCCAAATACCATAACTGATTTAGCGTTGTTACTCTCATTGCACCTTCTTCTTCTTCTTCTTCTTCTTCTTTCAGCTCCTCCCGTTAGGAGTTGCCACAGCGGATCATCTTTTTCCATATTACTCTCAATGCACCACTCTGAGTATTTCTATCACTGTATCTGAGTGTGAATCACAGCAGCAGCTGATCGGAAAGAGAATTATAGGTATACAGCTTCAAGCACACGCTGCCTCAGCCACGGCAAAACGTTTCAAAGCTTTTCCTGTACGGACCTCGCGGTTCAGAAACAGTTTCATCCCAAGAACTATAAACGCACTCAATCAATTGCTCTTTGTAGAACTGTTTGTACTTATAAGTACAATCACCTCACTGTAAACTTGCACTACAGTTATAATATCGCACAACCTGAGCCACTCTATAAAGCGCGTATTTACATATGATGCCGATATCATTTTTAAGGTGAAATGCAGCAAAATATGTTTATTATATTATACAGATAAAACTCTAACTTCATTTAAATAATCTATATTCTTCACTGGGAGTGTCATGAAGGATAGAATAATTAAACATGTACTACAAAGATATTGCAATGTTCCATAAACGTTTTGAAGAATCGGTGCTCTAAGCTTACAGATGGCTTAACTTCTATTATAGAGCTGATTGTGTGGTGATTGGGTATTTGGGGAAAGAAAAGCAAGGACTGCAGTGGCGGCTACGCCAATATATACTGAATATAAAACAGAAAAAGAAAACAACACAGCTAAAAACACAGCAACAAATTTCGGCAAAAGTTAAATGCTTGTGTCATGAGCACGAGACAGCTATGCAGGTTTGTACTGTGATGCTGAGATCTGGGATCTTATAT